>NC_133619.1:69905991-70225991 GCF_048593235.1 Sminthopsis crassicaudata | reverse complement strand
TATGGTCCACATATTGAAGTTTGACAGTTGCTTTTAGTTATCTTCTAAGATCTTAGTGAAAAAGTTTTGTAACTCAGATCCTCCAAAGTAACTCAAGATTTCTTGCCAATCTGGCAGGTCATCATATTTTCTAAGATTTGCTGTTTGTTTTCCTGCTAAAAGTTTAAAGATAGAGGATTTTCCAATAATATTGGTTACAAATAATCCCAAAATTTCTTCTGGACTAGGGATACCTTGTGAAGTTTGAAGGCACTGGCACGATATCAGTGTGTTGTTTCCTTTTTTGGGGTTACTGAGTAAATTGACAATTGATAAAGTGCCAACAGAGCATTTCTTATTACAAATACCATAACCAAAGCAAAGTATTTCAGAAATCCATGCTATTTTGCTCTGTGGTATGACTTCTATGCATAGTTTTCCCATTCGCTCTACTGGACAACTTGTTTTGTATTCCTGTCAGCATTTCTTTGACTTGCAGTTATTATGATTGACCCTAGCAGTTCTTGTTAATTTGTCTATTATGTTTGTCAGTGTAGACTTACAATATAGCCAGAAAGATGACTTTGTAAGCCAGCGAAGCAGAAACCCACATTTTCTGAAGGAAAACCTGCCCCTAGGAGTAGTGCCAACAGTGACTCAGAGGACGGGGACTCAGGCTATAGGTCTCAAAATGTGTTCCTGTGGCCACTGGCTAACACAACAGTACCCAGTCACAGCTTCCTGTATATCACAGAAACAGTAGGTGCAGAAGAGAGAGAGGAAAAAGGCTGGGGAGAAAGTCTACAGGCTGATCCAGAGCCTGCCAAAAATGTACTCTTAATTATCCATTAATAAATGCTTATTCACTGCTTGATTTACTGGAAATTCCAAACTAAAAAATGAAATCTTCCCACCAAAGTTAGTCATGTCATATCACCTTGAAAAGTTTCATTTCCAATTAAAAATATATATATGCAAATATTTCTTTTGTCTATGATAGTTTTGATCTTCTGTGAGCCTTCTTTGTGTTTCCCAATTGATAGCTACTCTCCCCTCCCCTCCAAACCTGATAGTTTAGAGACAAGAAAACCCAAATTTAGGAAGTTATGAATTAGTAAAGGGAACTAGGTAGAATGCCATGTTTTTGCTAAAAGAAGGAATTATTATATTTGACTAGAAGAAGGAAATCCTATATTTGGTCAAGGAAAATGTCCTCCAAACACCAGTGTTTAGTTAGTGACTAGGCAATAGCAGTTTGAGACTTTTTATTGTTTGTTACAAATGATTGATACACACTAAATCATAATGAAGTGAATAAATGCTGGTTGAATTGAGTAGGGATATCAAAATTATTCTCACAATTATTTGTATTTATGAGAAAATAATAATTGTAATTCCTGGAAAATTTATCATTAACTAGGAAGTTAAAAGGAATATACATAGACAGAGACATATGGCATAGATGTGAGTTGACTATGATGGGATTATTTTAAAAAAATAAATTGAGTTGAGAAAAGCGGATGCAATAGGAGATGGAACAAGGAAGAAGAATGATGAAAATTATCTCATATCAAAGAGGTGCAAAAAGAAAAACTTTTATAGTGGAGAGAAAGATGGGAGGGATGGTGAACAGGGTTTTGGACCTTTTGCTCATTGTAATTAGCCCAAACAGGAAACATATACATTTAACTGGGTATAGAAAAGTATCTTAACTTATAGAACAGTAGAGGGGTAGTGGGATAAGAGAAGAGCTGGCAGATGTGAGGGTAGAGTAGGTGAGACGATTGTCAGAAGCAAAATGCATTTTTGAGGAGGAACTGAGTAAAAAGAGATGGAGAGAAAGATAAACCGGGAAAAAAAACAATGGGGAAAAATAAATAAAAATTATAACTGTAAATGTGAACAAGGTGTACTTTCCCATAAAACAGAAGTGCAATAGAATGGCTTAAAAGCTAAAATTCAACAATATATTGTTTAGAAGAAACACATTGGAGAAATGTATACAGAATAAAAACAAGGGTCTCATACAGAATCTATTATGCTTCATCTGAGGTTAAAAAAAAAAAAAGCAGGGACAGCAGACATGATTTTGGATAAAGTAAAAGCAATAACATCATTAAAAAAATAACAATAGACAACATGCCAAAATTTATGGGATATAGCCAAAAAAAGTACTTCAGAGAAAATGTATATCTGCAAATGAATCAATAAAATGAAAAAGAACAGATCAATGAATTGAGCATGAAACTTACAAAAAAACAAACAAGAAAAATCACCAATTAAAAATCCCCTATTAAACACCAAATTAGAAATCCCAAAAATCAAAGGAGAGGTTAATAAAATTGAAAGTGAGAAATTCATTAAACTAATAAATGATGTTAGGAGCTGAGGGTTTTTTTTTTTAACAAAATAAACTATTGGCTAATTTGAATTAAAAAAAGAAAAGAAAACTAAATAACCAGTATTAAAAATGAAAAAGATGAATTCACCATTAATGAACAAGAAATTAAATCAATTATTAGGAAATATTTTGTCTAATTATATGACAATCAATCTAGCAATTTAAGTAAAATGGATAAATATTTACAAAAATATAAATATCTGAGATTAACAGAAGAGAAAGAATACTCAAATAATCTTATTTTAGAGAAAGAAATTAAGCAATCCATGAATAAGCTCCTTAAGAAAAAAGTCTCCAGGAGCAATCTGGAACTATGCTCAAAAAGTTATCAAACTGTGCAGACCCTTTGACCTAGCAGTGCTACTACTGGGCTTATATACCAAAGAGATCTTAAAGAAGGGAAGGGGACCTGTATGTGCAAGAATGTTTGTGGCAGCCCTCTTTGTAGTGGTCAGAAACTGGAAACTGAGTGGATGCCCATCAATGGGAGAATAGCTGAATAAATTGTGGTATATGAATATTATGGAATATTATTGTTCTGTAAGAAATGACCAACATGATGATTTCAGAAAGACCTGGAGAGACTTCCATGAACTGATGATGAGTAAAATGAGCAGGACCAGGAGATCATTATATACTTCAACAACAATACTGTATGATGATCAATTCTGATGGATGTGGCCATTTTCAACAATGAGATGAACCAAATCAGTTCCAATAGAGCAGTAATGAACTCAACCAGCTACACACAGTGAAAGAACTCTGGGAGATGACTATGAACCACTACATAGAATTCCCAATTCCTCTTTTTTTTGTCCCCTTGCAGTTCTGATTTCCTCACAGGTTAATTGTACACTATTTCAAAGTCTGACTCTTTGTACAGCAAAACAACTGTTTGGACATGTATACATATATTGTATTTAATTTATACTTTAACATATTTAACATATATTGGTCAACCTGCCATCTGGGGGAAAGAGGGGAAAAATTAGAACAAAAGTTTTGACAATTGTCAATGCTGTAAAATTACCCATGCATATATCTGGTAGATAAAAACTATAATTAATAAAAAAAATCCACATGGATTTAAAAGTGAATCTATCAAACAATTCCAAGACTATACCAGGTATTTGGAAAAGTAAATTAAAAAGAATCCTTTTATAATGCAAATATAATGATGATACCCAAACCAGAAAGAGCAAAAAGAGGGGAAAAAGTTATAAATCAATTTCCCTGGAGATTGATACAAAAATATTAAATAAAATACTAGCAAGGAGATTGTAAAAATACATCAAAAAGATCACATACTGTGACCACGGGGAAATAGGTGCAGATATTATACTAGTAAGGTCTAAAATTAGAAAAACACTGTATTAATTGACCATATCCATTTAAAAAACAAATATGATTATTTCAATAAATGCAGAAAAAGCTTTTGATGAGTTCTTAAAGTTCATGTAACGTTCATAAAAATAATTTTTAAATTGCAAAGTAAATTCAAGAGGAAGAGAATATTAATAACTGAAGAGCCTCAAAAAAGTCTTCCTAGACTTGAATTTATGCTAGATTTATAATTTTATCTCTTTCTTGAGCAGAAATGGGGCTGTGGGGGAGAGATTTGAAAATTACAGAGTTGAATTCACTGCATTTCAGAGTTGCATCTTTTCCCTACCTTGTCTCTGAGAGGATAAGCAATCAGATATAGATTTTATATGTGCAATTATATAAAACATTTCTATATTAATCAGTTTATTCAAGAATACTTGAAAAAAAGAAAAAAACAGTGAAAAATAGCAAGTTTCAATCTGTATGCAATAAATATCAGTTCTTTCTCTGAAAGGTAGATAGTATATTTCATTATTTGTCCTTTAGAATAGTATTGCTGAGAATAGATAAGTCACTTCTAGTTAGTTCTTCATCGAACAACGTTACTCTTACTCTATGTAAGATTCTCCTGGTACTCTTACTCTATGTAAGATTCTCCTGGTTCTGTTCACTTCACTATACCAGTTCATGTAAGTCTTACAGGTTTTTCTGAAATCATCTTGTCATCTCTTATAGCACAATAATATTCTATTATAATGATATATTATGCCTTTTTTTAGTCATCCTACAATTGATGGACATCCCTTTAATTTACAATTCTTAGTTACCACAAAAAAAAAAATATCCAACCCTTATCGAGATCAATTTGGAGCTATACCCAAAAGGCTCTACAACTGTGCATACATTTTGACCTAGCAGTTCCACTACTAGTTTTCTATTCCAAAGAGATTGAAGAAAAAGGAAAAGAACCTATATGAACAAAAAATTTTATAGCAGATTTTTTGTGTTGATAAATAATTAGGAATTGAGAGGATACGCATCAACTGGGGAATGAATGTGGTATATATTGTTACATGTATAGAATACTGAATACTGTTGAGCAATATGAAATAATGAGCAAGACTTTCAGAAAAACTTGGGAAATTTATATCAACTGATGAAAAGTGAAGTGAGCAGAACCAAGAGAACATTTTACCTACTAAGAGCAATATTGTATAATAATCAACTGAAAATGACTATGCTACTTTGATCAATGATCCAAGACAATTCCAAACAGCCCATGATGAAAAAATTGGTACCTATGAAATTTAAGTACAGATTGAAACATATTTTTAAACTTCATTTTTCTTGTGTTTTTTTTTGAGGGGGAGGTTTGTGTTTTATTTTTAAACATGGCTAATATGAAAATGTTTTACATGACTGCACAGGTATCTACATTAAATTGTACATCTTCTCTAGTACAAAAGAGTGGAGAAAAGGAAGAAGAGAATTTTTTTAATTAAATTTTAAAAACATTTCACATATAATTGAGAAAAAATTAAATTGAATTAAATCGAAAAAACTCCACCAAACAATGCTGAAGTATAATCTCATATCCATTGAATTGGCTAGGTAGCATCACTAAAAATGAATTTGACAGATGCTAGAAAGAACTGAGTAAAATCGATGGCTTGAATTATTGTTGGTAGAACTATGATTAGACCAACCATTCTAAAAAATAATGTAGAACTAAGACCAAAAAGTGTTAAACTGTGTAAACTATTTGCCATGTCAATACCATTACTGAGTCCTAAAAGAGAGAAAAGACCTATTCATAAAAAGAGAGAGAGAGAGAGAGAGAGAGAGAGAGAGAGAGAGAGAGAGAGAGAGAGAGAGAGAGAGAGAGAGAGAGAGAGAGAGGCAGAGGCACAATCTTTTTATTGTGGTAAAGATTCAGAAACTGAAAGGATGTCCATTAAATGGTGGAATGGCGAAACAAGTTATGATCTAGGAATATGATAGAACACTAGTTTCAAAAATACCTATGATGGCATAAGACCAGATGCAAATGAAGTGAAGGCAACCAAGAGAATAGTTTACACTGTAACAGTAATATTCTAAAAATAATCATGAAAAATTTAGTAATCTTGATCAAAACAATGATCCATCATAATTCCAAAGGTCTCATGTTGAAAAAAAGAAAAAATACTATCCATCTCCAGATAGTGAACTAATGAACTCAGAATGCAGATTGGAGCATTTTTTTTTCTCTTCACCTTCTTGCTGTTTTGTTTTTAGTGTGCTACTACAGACATTTGTCTTGCATTATTTCATATTAATGGTTTTGTATTTCTTGCCTGCCTAATGGGTAGGAGAGGGATGGTGGGAAAAAGAATTTAGTCTGATAATAAAATAAAAATTGAATTAAAAAAGAGTAATGGAGGTATTCTGTCTCTCTTTCAAAAGCACACACACACACACACACACACACACACTTGTAACTCAAAGGTTAAAGAGGACCTACCTTGCTCCAAATAAATGCAATTATGGAATTTCTAAATCCCCCCAAAAAATTTCTGATTGAGAAAGATAGAATTATCTTTCTGGTATAGATTAAAGTTTAGGAAGACTTTTCTGAGCCTTTCAGTTGTTAATATTCTTCCCCCTCTTGAATTTACTCTGCAATTTGAAAACATTTTTGTTAATTTAATTATTTAATTATCTAGGCATTTTCTGTTTCCTTCAGTAGAATGTAGGTTCCTCAAGGGTAGAGCCTGTTTGGTTTCTCTGTATTGTTAATGCAAATCACCTAGGAGGAGCCTGTTAGATATTTGGTGAATCAAATTGAATTGGGTCAGAATATAACATACCCAGATATCTGTGACCTCACAAAATAATTTCTTTCTGTTTAAGGAGATTTTGAATGGTTTGAACCATTCCAAATCCCAACTGGGAGTTCTTTTGAATTTTATGACTTGAGATGTTGGTTTTTAGTAAATAAACAAGCAAGGAATGAAAAAGTCTTTCAACTTGATTCTATACTGCAGAAACAACTCTGAGAATCATGACACTGTGCAATTATAGAGAACTCAAAGGGGCCAAAATACTAAGATCCTCAAAGGAGTAAAATCACTACATTTTAATCAGACAGGAATTCATTTAAGTGTAGACTCTAATTAAAGGGGGAAAACAATGCATGCAGAACTCTATTTATGAGCTAAGAAAATGAAAAACCACATATTACTACAAAAGAAAATACTTGACATCATTTCAATGATGTTTAAGACATAGGTATAAAAAGAGAGAATCAAGCAGACTTAGAATATAAATGATTGTTATTTAATTGAAGTGGAAAAAAATCAGTCATTGTCCTATTTGTTTTATTTTAATTGTAGTTGTCAAGGTATACTACTGTGCTAAATAAGTAACTTTCAATAGAAGGACTCTGCAATAGAATGTAGCAACAATTTTGGGAGGTACCTAACATTTCACTTTCACAAATTACTTCAATATAGACTTTGGCACCAATGGGAACACAATGACTGTCATACTTCCTTATAGATCTAGCAATCCCCATGCATTCAGTAGATCATGGAAACTCAAAGTTTGTTGGCATTTTTGAAAACTTGTCATTTAAAGTATTTAAAATGCTCCTGCTTATTCTTAATTGAATTCATTGGCTTTCTTGACTGTTTTTTTTTTATTTGAATCTCTCTATACCTTGATGTATTTCTGATCCCCAAAGTAATTTGAATTTGCATTTTCTTGAAGGTTTTTGATGGAAGCATTTTGATTTTACAATGCATATTCCTGACACAGAATGATCAATTAGCTTCCAGAACAGGTAACCAGCAAATTTATGCAAAAGCTAAGTCATTTAGCAGTATAATATGGTAACTGCAAGCATATTTCTAAAATTAGAGTACATTTTCTTTTTTTTTCATATTTTTATCATATCCAAATAGGATAATCAACTCAACAAGAACTATGGAAAGAAAAGTAAACTTAGGAATCTAGGGGCCAGTAATAATGAAGTAGATAAGAAAAAAAGATTGTTTTAGAAATTCTTTGGTCATATAAAATATATACTTGAATGATATTTGAAAATAAAAGTTGATTTAAAATCTGAGATTTAATGTGGGAAAGACAGTAAAAGTAACAGCTTTCCTAAAAGTCAATAAAAGAGATTATCCCCTATGCTGAAGAAAACTTTAGCTTTATTTATAAATAGTTTCAATAAGGCTATAGGGTACAAGGTCTATCCTTTGGTACATATGTATATACCTACCAATTGGAATTTAAAATATATAAATTTGGCAAGTGGAATCAGGTAGACATTGTACACAATAATAATAGGATTGTGTGATGATCAACTTTGATAGACTTGGTTCTTCTCAGCAATTCAATGACCCAAAGCAAACCCAATAAAATTTGGATGGAAAATATCATTCACATCCAGAAAGAGAACATTAGAGACTGAATATAGATCAACATATACTATTTTCACTTTTTTTCCTGGTGGTTTTTCCCTTTTGTTATGATTTTTTCTCTCCCAACATGATATATATGGAAACAGGTAGAAATGAATGTACATTTATAACAAAAAAAAAATGTTTTTACATGTAACTAGGAATAATAATAATAATTTTAAAAAATAAAACATAAATTTGCCATGGAGAAGTGAGATTACATTTCTATTAATAGTATATTGGGCTAAGTACTGAATTCTTTTAAAATATCCTTAAGTGCCAATCCTGAATGAACATCAACAAAATCTTTTAAAACAGTCCTCTGAGGACTTTGGACAGAGAAGAGAATAAGTTAATGAATGTGGAGATGGATGGTAAAAAAATCAGGGTTTCTTAAATGTGACCCTGAGGATATATGTACTTAAAATAGGTATGCAAATCAAACATTTATTGTTTAAAAACCATAATTTTATGACCCCCATATTGTTATCCTACCTCATATGGGGTCATGACCCACAGTTTAGGAAGCTTTCATTGAATCCAATTCTCATTTGAAGGAATTGAGGTCCGGCAATGTTAAGTGTCTAATTGATAGCAGAACTAGTTTTTAAATCCAGGTTCTCTTAAATTCAAATAAAACATTTTTTCTACTAAAGCACTCATAGTTTGAGATAACAAAACTGTTAAGTTGTTTTTTCCCTTACAAACTTTCTCTGTTTGCTGGAGAAAAATATTGAGCAAATTCCTTCCTATCTATTTTCATAAGAGTCAGTAGTCAAAAGTCAGTAAAAGTCAGTATTAAATGCCTATTATATTCAAGGTACTGTGATGAACACTGGAAACACACACACACATACACACACACAAAGAAGCAAAAAATAGTCCTTGATATCAAAGAGCTCACAATCTAATGAGGAACAGAATAAGCAGAATAAATATATAAATACACGTACACATGTTATATAAATAAGGATAAAATGGAGCTAATCAATAGAGTGGAAAAAATTAGAGTTGGACAAATGGGAAGTGAATGACTCAATGAGACATCAAGAATTAGTCAAACAAAAACCAAAAAAATGCAAAAAGAAAAGAAAATGTAAAATACCTCATTGGAAAAACAACTGACCAGGAAAATACACCCAGAAGAGACAATCTAAGAATTATTGAATTACCTTAAAAGCACAATGAAAAAAAGACTGGACAACATCTTTCAAGAAATCATCAAGAAAAACTGCTCAGATATCCTAGAACCAGAGAATAAAATAACCATTGAAAGAATCTATTGATCACCCCTTGAAAGAGACCCCAAAATGAAAGTTCCAAGGAATATCATAGCTAAATTCCAGAATTATCAGATCAAGAAGAACATACAGCAAACATCCAGAAAAAAATAATTCAAATATTGAAAAGCCACAATCAGGATTACCCAGGACCTAGAAGCTTCCATTTAAAAGGATCAAAGGGCCTGGAATATGAAATTCCGAAGAGCAAAAGAGCTTAAACTGCAGCCAAGAATCAACTATCCAGCAAAACTAAGCATTATCTTTCATGGGGAAAGATGGACATTCAACAAAATAGAGAATTTTCAATTATTTTTTATGAAAAGACCAGACCTAAACAGAAAATTTGATCTTTAAACACAAAACTCAAGAGAAGCATAAGAAGGAAAAAAATGAAAGGGAAAAACTATATTTCTTATGTTTACATCTCTACATGAGAAAATGATACATGTAACTTATAAGAACTTCATCTTTGCCAAGGGTATATTTAGAGTGTATAGGTATAAGTTGACTTTAATGTGATGTTACAAAAAATAAACTAAGTATGGGAAAGGAATTGTACTGGAAGAAGAGGAAAGGTGGGGGTAAAATGGGGTAAATTACATCAGATAAAGAGACAAAAAAGACCTATTACCATTGAGGGAAAGAAGGGTGATCCCCCGAGCACTATTTGAATCTTAATTTCATCAGATTTGGCTCAGAGAAATAATATCAAACATACTTAATTTGGTATAAAATGTTGTCTCACCCTATAGGAAGAAGGAGGGGAACGGAAGGGAAATGGGAAAGAGAAAAGCTAATAGAAGGAAAGACAAAAGTAGAAAGACAGGAGGGGCTGAAAAAAGAGAGGGCCAACTGAGGGAGATAGTGATCAGAGCAAAACTGGTGAGGAGGAAAAGGGGGAAAGAAGAGAGAAAATATAAAGGGAAAAATATGACAGGAAATACAGAGTTAGTAATTTTAAATGCAAATGTGAATAAGATGAATTCTCCTATAAAACAGAAGCAGATAACATAATGGATTAAAAGCCAAAATCCTGCAATATATTGTTTACCCCCCCCCAAAAAAAAACAAACAAACAAAAAAACACATACACACATTTGAAGCTGAAAGATACATACAAGTAAAGGTAAAAGACAGGAGCAGAACCTATTATGTTTCATCTGAAGTAAAAAAAAAAAAGAAAAAGAAAAATGGCAGGGATAGAGATCCTGATCTCAGATCAAACAAAAGCAAAAATAAATCTAAATAAAAGTTATAAGGAAGGAAACTACATCTTGCTAAAGGGCACCATAGATAATGTAGTAATATCAATATTAAACATATAAACATCAAGAGGTATAGCATCCAAATTCGTACAGGAGAAGTTAAGAGAAGTGCAAGAAGAAATAGGCAGGAAAACTATGCAAATGGGAGATCTCAATCTTGCTCTCTCAGAACTAGATAAATCTAATCATAAAATAAACAAGAAAGAAGTTAAGCAGGTAAATAGAATTTTATAAAAGTTAGGTATGATAGACCTTTGAAGAAAATTGAATGGTGATAGAAAAATACTTTTTTCTCAGCAGTTCATGGAACCTGAACAAAAATGGACCCTGTATTAGTGCATTCAAATGCAGAAAGGTAGAAATAGTGAATGCATTCTTTTCAGCTAATGATGCAAAAAAAATTACATGTTGTAAATAGTTATGAAAAAATTAAATAATCTAATCCTAAAGAATGAGTGAGTGAAACAATAAACCATAGAAGCAATTGATAATTTCATCCAAGAGAATGACAATAATGAGATAATATACCAAAATTTATGGGATATAACCAAACCAGTTCTATGGGGAAATTTTATGTCTCTAGATTCTTATTTGAAAAAATAGAGAAAGAAAAAATGAATTGGGCGTACAACTAAAAAAAGTTTAAAAAATAACAAATTAAACCCCCCCAATTAGGTACCAAATTTAAAATTCTGAAAATAAAGAGAGATTAATAAAATTGAAAAGAAAACAATTGAGTTAATAAACAAAATTAAGAGTTGGTTTTATGAAAGAAAAAAAAAAACTTTAATTAATTTGATTAGAAAAAGGAAGGAAGAAAACCAAGTTACCTATATCAAAAAATAAAAAGGGTGAACTTACCACCAATGAAGAGGAAATTAAAACAATAATTAGGAGCCATTTTGCCCAACCATGCATCAATAAATTGATAATCTAAGTGAAATGGATGAATACTTACAAAAATTTAGATGTCCAAATTAAGAGAGGAGAAAATAAATTACTTAAATAGTCCCATTTTAGAAAAAAAATGAATAAGTTATTAATGAATTCCTTAAAAAAAAATCTCCAGGGCCAGATGGATTTATGAGTAAATTCTATCAAACATTTAAAGAACAATTAATTCCAATACTACACAAACTATTTGAAAAAAGGGGAAGAAGGAGTTCTACCAAATCCGACCAAATACTTTTTATGACAAAGATATAGTGCTGATACTTAAACCAGGAAAAGAAAAGAAGTTATAGACTAATTTCCCTAATGAATATTGATGCAAAAATCTGAAATAAAATATTAGCAAAGAGATTAATGACTAGTAGAATACACTATGATCAAGTAGGTTCATTAGCTCTTCTAGTTCTGAATTCTATGATTATGTGGTAAGCAGACCATCTTCTAGTATCTTTACCAGTAAAAGACAATAATATAAAATACTAATATAATATCAATTCCAAGCATTTATTTTAAAGTTTTCAAAGCACTTTAAAAATTAGCTCGTTTAAGGGGCAGCTCAGTGGTGCAGTGGATAGAGCACCAGCCCTGAATTCAGGAGGACCGAAGTTCAAATGTAGTCTCAGACACTTAACACTTCCTAGCTGTGTGACCCTGGGCAAGTCACTTAACCGCAGCCTCAAAAAAAAAATTAAAAAAAAAATTAGCTCATTTGAATGTAGCTACATAAGACAACATTGAAACATAGGAGCTAAAGAAGGATAATTTGATTTTATGTTAATAGATAATACATCAATTGCTGGCATCTAGAAGTTTTAATACAAAGTGAATTTGACCTCATTGATATCAGGAAAAGGAAATATAATCAGTATATGGCTCCAGTTGAGTCTACTTTATTTGAAACAGAGTAGGTGAAAGGAGAAAAACAAGAAGGGAGAAACATGGAAAAATGTTTGAGTAAAGATAAAACCAAGAAGAAATACACACAAATTTTTATACAGAGTCACTTTGGAAAGAAACAAAACAAATGAGGAGTTTGAAAAACAGAGCACAGACAGTTCAATATGACAGTGAGGGATCCTTTATTTATTTAGAAATGTGGAGCTAGATGGCACAATGAATAGAGCACTGGCCCTGTAGTCTGGAGGATCTGAGTTCAAATACTTAGTAGCTGTGTGACTAGGCAAGTCATTTAACTTGCATCGCAAAAATAAATAAATGAAAGAAATGGGCTTGAGTTTTCTCTGCCACAACAAAGCACCTAATAACTTCTAAGTCAATGATAAGTCCTTCAAAATATAGAAGGTCCAACAATAGAAATTCTATTCTGGATCTGATACAAATAGAAAGAAAATGAGTTATGGGTAAGAGATGAGAAAACTCTCAATGACCATTCTTCAAAGCACTTATTAGAAGAGAAACGTCATGCACAGTCTTGAACATGCTCTGCATTTTGGAAGAATAAATTATAAATGGTTCAGCAAAAGGATATTTTGAACTAAAAATGAACTAAAATTCTATATAGGAAGTAACCCTGAAGAGAGGGAAAATAACTTCAAGGAGGGAAAGGGAGTTGTCTGAAGATATTTATATGGATGCATAAACACTTTTTCAATCATTTTAGATTTCACGAAAATGCATGGAAAATGAAGTCAGGTAATAAAGTGAATACAAAAATATGACATGGTCCTAAAAGAATATTGTCAGGATTGCCAAAATTAAGAATGAGCTGAGTCTGGTGAGCAAAGCTAAGGAAAACAAAAGGGATTTTTAAAAAAGCTATTTTGAGGAAATAAGGAAGATCAAAGAAGAAAGAGAACTGCTGCTCAGGTGAAGGAGCTTATAATAGCCAAAAGTAGAGTGCATGTAGAACCACTCAATTCTTATCTTACTTCTGTTTTTTTCTCTGCCAAGGAGAATTATGTTTAGACAGGAAAGAAAGGAGCAAAAATGGACGATAGGAGGTTTAAATCCAAGATAATGGTTAATAAGTGTCTAGAAAAGGAAGTAGGGATTTCAGTGAGACAGCAAGATATCAAGACCAGATCATGTCAGATTGAGGTTTTTGTTTATTTGTTTGTTTTTGTTTTTTAAAGATGGAATTGTTAAACTGGTAAATCAGGAGAGAGAGGTTTTATAATTTGTCTAGATTTGAGAAGACTGCTTTGATGAATTACCTCATGCTATTTTTGTGGAAAAGATAAAGTTATTTGGTCCAGAACATTAGTACAATTAGATAGATAGATCCAAAACTTATTGAATGGCCAGAAGCGAATGTTCTTGGTTCAATGTTATTTAGGCATGAGATTTCCAGTAAAATGTCTGTAATTCATATTGGTTAGCATTTTTATAAATGACTTGGATGAAGAAAGATATTCATGCTCATTGAATTATAAATGATATATAAAAGTAGGAATAGTAATTGTCACATTAGATAATAATCAATATCCTAAAATTATGACATTTGTCTGAAATTAATAGGATAAAATGTAATTTTGTAATAATTGTAAATTATATTAAAGTTTTACATAGGGTCAAACAATCAAATTCACAAATGCATGAGAAGACAGAATGATTATACAACAATTTATCTGAAAAAGATCTGGGGTTTTCAGTGGACTACTAAATTCTATAAGTAAATAAAATTACAACTAGGTGACACAGTGAATCAAATATGGACCTGAATTCAATTCTAACCTCAGACACTAAGTAGCAGGATGGTCCTGGGCAAGTCACTTGAATTATGTCTACTACAGTTTCCTCAACTATAACCTGGGGATATTAATATCATAGAATTGTCACCAGGATCAAATGAGATATATTTAAAGTACTTAGCACAGTGACTAGCACATAATAGGCACTATATAAATGTTTATTTCTTTTCCTATCCCTCCCTCCTCCAATACAAGTCAATAGTGTGATATGGTATCCAATAAAATCTAATATCATTTTGGGCTGCATTAAGAAGCATAACTTCCAGGGATAAGGGAATGATAAGAATTCAGACCACATTTTAAAATATTCATTAAAATTCATGTCATTTTAAGATTGGTGAAGGAACTGGAAATGTTTACTTGGGAGAAAGGAGCATCTCATCTCATCCCCTCTCTCTTAATAGCTTTTGTTGTGTGTGTACATATAATAAATAACATGTATATATGTATGTATTTAAATATGTACATCTATGTATATCTTATATATGCACATGCCTGTGTATGCTGTTTTTCCTAATAGAAAGAAAGCTTTTTGAAACCAAGGACCAATTTATTTTCGTCTTTTGTTTCTCTTGCAAACAATGCCTGGCCCATAACACACTCTTGATAATTGTTTGTTAATGGAACAATGAAAGCTATTCAAAAATGTCACAGACAGTCTCAGGATGTAGTAGGCACATCCCCATTACTCCCCCCAATACTGAAAGTTTCCAAGCAGAAAGTGGAAGACTTCTGGTCTAAACTGAAAATCATTATTCATTTCTGAAAGAGATGCTGCCTTAGAAGTAGACGGAACTATCCAGGAAAATGCTAGAAAATGGAAATAAAACTAAATGAATAATTTGAAACAAATAATTCACATGATAATTAAATCATGATATTACAATTATTTCATAAATGATCAAATTACAGGAGACAGAATGTTCTTCATAATGGAGTTTAAATATGTATAGATATATTTACACATATGTATGTGTTATCTTTGTATATATAGATTACAAATATCTGTTTAAATAGATAATAGTGAGATAGATGGTAGATAGATTTTTATTTTTCTCCCTGGTTGGACATGCCATTTCATTAGTAGAGAACTCCTAATAAGTAACTTCTAAAAATGCAGATCAATATGATGATGCAGTGAAACTCAGAGTTGCTGGGGTGGGGCTGAGAAATTATATAACATTCCCAATAATTTTCTCTACCAGTTTGCATTAGAAATGGTCTTCATTTAGAAATCCAGGTCTTCCTGAAGGCAGCTAGATCATGTTCGTTAATGGAAACTCTGGGCTTGGAAACAGGCAATGTATCTTCCTGAATTCAAATCTGCCCTCAGATACTTTTTAGCTGTTTGATTCTGGGCAAGTCATGTAACCCTGTTTATCTCTGCTCCTCAATTGTAAAATGAGCTGAAGAAAGAAAGAGCAAATTGTTCTAGTGTCCTTGTCTACAAAACTACAAAATGGGATCAGGAAGAATCGGACACGGCTGAAAACAGGTGAACAGATTTCTTGACTGAGCATAGTTCCTGGCATTTAGCAAAGCTTTTTGACATTAGCTTTCCTCACTATCAAGGCTGATTCCTTATTAAGAACTAACCTATAAATTAATAGCCCACCATGACCAAAGCCAGCATGTTTCAAAGGCAGACCTTGAAAGTTGGTCTTCTTGAATGCAAAGCTGGCTCCTTATTTGCTACCATATTGCCCACCATTGTACAGAGCCCTTTTCAGTATGAAGAGAGATGATGTTTTCATTCTTATCCATTCACTTATCCATTTTTCCACAAACATCTATTGAGTACTTATAATGTATTAAGCACTGTCTAAATATTGCCATAAATATTTCAGCACAATTCTTTCTAATTCTTTAGAATTTTTGTTTATTATATTCTTCTATAGATCTTCCACAGATGGCACATACAATATGCTATAAATCTTTGCCTAGGTCTTTGTACATCTTGTGGGAACTACTGAAAGATACAGTCCATACATATTATCTCTCACCATGTGATCAGCCAACGTTCATTCAATTACAATTACTTTTAGTATTTCTTCAATGATTTTTGCAGTGGTCCTCAAACTTTTTAAATAGGGGACCAGCTCACTGTCCAGACTATGGGAGGGCCGGACTATAGTAAAAACAAAACCTCACACTCTGTCTCTGCCCCTCAGCCCATTTGCCATAACCCAAGTGGTAGTTTGAGAACCCCTGGTTAGAGCATTAGCCTGCCTGTAAGCCATTATTATCTGAAATATGCTGCAGCCTGCTTGCTTCTATCATAGATTTCGCTTTTGTCTTTGGGATCAAGCACAACTTCAGATTTTCAGAGAATACCGTGACCATAAACCTCACTGCTCTGCTTAATATTTGTGTTAAAAAATTGTTTCTTTGCACCGGAGAATAGCTTGAGGTCAATAAAAACAAGCTATTTCCTCAACGTAATCCATCTCTTTTCCTCCTATATAATTCTGTACCCAAAATATTCTTTACCTGCTATGGCTGTCCCAGCTATATGATATAGTAAGTTAATGGGCTGACTCTCCAATTATATTCTAGATCCTAGCATCATTTATCCATTTCGTTTTTCCTGTATAGACTTCGAGAGCAAACTTTTTTCAGCTACAGTAGAGTTCATTAAATTGATTCTATAATGTTCTTGGGATTGATGTAATCAGTACCACATCATCTACAAACTGGTACATTTGGAGGATCTCATCATCTACAGGAAATTATGGTAAATTTCCATTAGGACCTTGTACAAAACATCCTCCATGAGAGTGATGAATTCTTTTGGATAATGTTTATGTCCTTGTTTTTTGGATTTCTTATTACTCAATCAGTCATTGAAAAGAAATTTTTGTGGCTAAACTTATCGAGAATCTTATTTATCTTAATATATACATTTACTTGGAACTAGGTTATAAACAAACTTTGATTCAGTGGAATTGTTCTGGATAAAATATGTATTAGATAAGTTGGTCTAAGCATCTCAAATGTAGGCAGATTACTTCTGATAACTGGAGGATCTATGATTTGAGCTTTTCTTCATTTAAAAATTCTCAATTTTCATCAGTTCTCAATTTGACCACTTAGTTATGAGTTGGATAAGAGTAGGGAGGGGGCAGCTAGGTGGCGCAGTGGATAGAGCACCAGCCTTGAATTCAGGAGGACCGGAGTTCAAATCTGCTCTCAGACACTTCCTAGCTATAGCTATATGTGACCCTGGGCAAGTCGCTTAACCCCAGCCTCAGGAAAAAAAAAAAAAAGAAGAAGAAAAATATATATAAGATAAGAGTAGGGAAGTTTAAGGGCTGCATTTTTTTCCACCTAAATTTATGGCTTATGGAGCATTGATGAAAAAGTCTGGATCTCCTGGTGCATGGTAAATAAATATATGATATAATGTAATAAATATAAATTATATGAAGAATAAATGAATATATGATAGAATGTAATATAATAAATACAAATCATAATACAATGAAAGCTTATATAATATAATGCTATGTTATGCCATGATGATGTGTTAGGGGATGGGAGGATGGGATGGGATGGGATGGCAGGGGATGGCAGGGGATGGCAGAGGATGGGATGGGATGTCAGGGGATGGGATGGGATGTCAGGGGATGGGATGGGATGGCAGGGGATGGGATGGCAGGGGATGGCATGGCATGGCATGGCAGGGGATGGGATGGCAGGGGATGGGATATTCTAATAAAACAGAATAATACGGACTGAACCATTGTAGTCCAAATCATTAAAAAAAAAAATCCTACAACTCAAAGATTCACTTCTCACAAACATCATTGTTTAGGAACAAACAATGTCACTACTCTTGTCATTTTACAACTGCTAAACTCAAGAAACTACAAGAAATTCACGAGATTAATGGGGGAAATGCTATTATCTCCAATGGCATCAAGAGATATAAGATCATTGATTCAGAATTAGGCGGGAACTTAGAGGTTAACTGCTCCCACTCCTTTTTCGCAGATAAGGAAACTGAGACCGAATTATCTCCCCTATAGCAGGGGTCCATCTGCTAACCTGAGAAATTTGCGTCCTTCCCCCTGCGTCTCTAATCCATTCGTTACTCCGGTGCCATTTGCTCTGAAAGTTGAGCTGAAGAATTTGAAAATGAAACTGCCATTCCTGGAAGGTAAATCCCTTCACCTCATTCTCAAGAAAAGAGGCTGCTCAAAGGCAGAACCTGGCAGGTGTGGAGGGTTTAAGGTGAACACTGAAAGAGAATCCGCAAGTCCGTGAAAAGCCACAAGGTGGCAGGAGCGCACCACCCGCCTCCCGTGCAGCCGCTCCTAACAGACATTATCATTTAATCTTCTTCGCTATGTGGTTACAGTACTTGCTGCCAGGAAGATTTCACACCTCAAAGAATAGTCTCTTGTCTTAGGTAGAGCTTGTTAGTACACAGCCTCTGCTCCTCGCAGACAAAGGGACAAAAGGAACCAGGAAAATTCTAAGCAAACAGAATTACAAACCTATTCAATAACCACTGGGAGGTGACATATTTAAAGTGTTGCCTTTATTATTCCAGACTCCGAAAATCCCTCGGGAGGCCAGGTCTGAGCATTTTCTGCTTTTAACTTTTTTTTTGCTGTTATTTAAGTCCTTTTCCCTTTTGCAATGGCGTACGCATTTGTTAAGTTCGATTGTAATGAGCATTGATTTTAGATCCAGAACACCTGTGTGTAAAATTCTGGCGCTGCCATGTGACCATGAGCTTCACCTTCCTCGTCTGAGAAAATAAGGGATTGGATCAGTTTAAGGGTTTCTTATATATTGGGCTGTGAACCTCCTTGGCAGTCTGGTGAGCCCCTTCTCAGAATATTGTTTCAAAAGGCATAAATAAAATGCATGGAATTCCAAATGAAACCAATTATCGTGAAATAATTTTTAAAATGTTTTTAAAAACAGTTTCATGGAGACCCTTGATTTTGATGAGGTCCCTTTCAACTTTAAATTGTATGTCCTATTTTTATCTTCAGATGGTAGGAGAGTCTATTGGTTTTAAGTGGAAATAAAGTTACCCTGTTCTTGGTTGGGTAGAATGGGCAATTTTAAGCCTTCTTTCTTTTATCTCAATAGTATTGTTATTCAATGGCAATTCCATTCTTACGAATAAGATAGAATAAAACCACGCAGGCTTTCTCATCCGGTGTATCTCTTGTCCCTGTCTTTGCCCTAAGTTCTGGGGTTCTTCCCTCTGGATCTAACAGTGTGAATACTGGTGAGACATGGGCACTGTTTATCTCTCTGATGACATCTTTCATGCTACTTCTCTTGACTAAGTCATTGTTGCTGACTCTGCCTCTCAGCTGTCTTACCTATAAAATTCAACTCTAATTCTTCAGAGGCTTTTGTGCCATATCACATCACCAAGAATATCACATTAAAAAGAGCCTGGATTCTACCTTTTGGCTTTACATATTATCATTGCCACCTAGATTCTCTTTTAAAATGCAAATACTCTTGCACAAAGTAATACATCAAGTCCTTAACATTAACTTGCATTCATATATGCCTTCGTGATAACAATATACTTTCAAATATATTATCTTTTTGATCATTAGAGCTACCCTTAGCGGAAGAAATATAGTACCCATTGTGCAGATAAAATTAGGCTCTGACAGATTGTGACTTCTTCAAAGTTAGTTAAGTGGCAGAGTCAGCACCCAAACTCAAATATTCATCACTCAAAGATAGGTATTCTTTACATCCTGTCCTTCATTATCACTTCTTTATCAGATAATTTCCCCTTGAACAGAAAATTATTTTCAACCCTTCTCATCTCTAGACCCCACCCAACACTCAAAATGGAACATTGAGTGCCCAGTTGAAACAAATATATAGAGTGCTTCAAAGACAAATCTTTTTTTGTACTTTTGTCCACAGTTGACCTTTGTGAAGATTGGTTAATTACCCTAAAGCCCTTTCTTTTCTACCTCTTGATTTCATTTGGATTCTTGGATGCTATTCTACATGCCCTTGTCCAGATTGAACCACCATATTTCTGATTCATGAGCTCTCAGGACTATAGAGCTGGCAAGGACTTAACACATCCTTCAGAGGAGTAAGCTGAGGTCTAGGGAAGTAAAAGTAACAAAAGTGGTATCAGAAATGGGATGTAAACCCATGTTTTTCAGATTTCAAGAGTAGAGTTCTTCCCACTACTACTACATTGGTACTATATTGTACTACATTGGTCTCCATAGATTTGGAGCCAGAATCTACTTCAGAGACAAACCTGTTCACTATCCAGATGAAGTGAGTCGTGTCCCTGATATTCCACATTCATGCTACTTTGCTTATAGACAACATAGTTCTAAAGTACTTCTTCCACTGACCACACTTGAAATTGCTCAATTAGAATCCCATTAGGGAAGGAGGCAGCACAATGGATTGCGTGCCTGAAGTCAGAAATCCTGTCTCAGACACTTTCTAGCTGTAATCCTGGGCAAGACACTGCTTTGACTCAATTTTCTTATCTGTAAAATGAATTAGGAAAGGAAATGGCAAGCCACTCCAGCATCTTTGCCAAGAAAATCCCAAATGGGGTACAAAGGGCCAACAGTCACAACAAGAAGAAAGGGATGTTCTTTTGTGTTCACTTTTCCCATGAGCCACATTCCCAATGTAATCCTCTCTATATTGTGCACACCCAATAACACTTGTTAGCTGATTGACTAATTCCAGATAGCTATTAGAATATCCTATTGTCTGCTATGGTCTGCTTATACCCAAAATTAGCATAACCTTCAATTCAGAAAAGTTAAATGGACTCATGGATCTCATTGCTGATAATCCTCTTTTGCCAGATAATGTGGAGGCTCTCTCATGGATTCTCCTAATGAATCTGCTCAAAAAGTCATATGAAACATCTACATCATAACCTACTTTTCCATCTATAGCATATATGGATTTGTCCCAATAATAGCAAAATAATCTAAACAACAGCCATAGAGTGATTGAGACGATACTAAATCCTGCAGAGCCCCATCACCTCCCAAGGTCATATAGCCCATTGCTGGTTCTGAGTTAACTATCTAGGAAAAATATATTCTTTTTTTTTTTTTTTTTTTTTTTTTTTTTTTTAAGACTGAGAGGCAAAGAGCCAAGTTGGCCAAGATAAGACAAGGACTTGCCTCGAGCTCTGCCTCCAAATTCTCTTCCAAACAACTTTAAATAACACCTCAAAATGAATTCTGGAAAAGCAAGACTACCAAAATATGGGGTAAAAGAATTTTCCAGCTCAAGACCACTTAGAAGTATTGGCAGGAAAGATTTGTTCCACCAGAGTTAGAGTATGGTTTAGTTAAAGGCAATTTATATCAGCACAGGCCATTTCCTAGCAAACCAGCAGCAGATCTTGGGGCAAATGAATCAGCAGTGGAAGTAGTGACTTCTTGGCCATTTTGTCTACAGATAGCAAAGGGATTAGACGACTGGGTCAAAAGCAGATTACAGAGGTCCCTTTGCTGACAATGGGTGCACAAATTCTGCCAGATTGGCCATACATGGAATCTGATCTCAGTCTTAAGTCACAGTCCTAGGGTGAAGAGGGGCACTAGCACACCAGAGTTTGCAGCCACAGAAAAGCAGAGATCCTGGTTATTGTTCCAGGTTGAAAAGAGGACTTGTGATCACTCACAAACTCACACAGGCCAGGAGAACAATGAGCATGTGTTTCCTTAAATCATTCCACCTTAAAAGAACTGAAAACTTAAGAATTCAGAATTAAGAATCAGCTCTGAGAGCAACAGCAAGAAAAACCTGAAGTTTGGGACAGTGTCCCCTTTATCTGAGAAGTAAGAACCCCATTTTAAAATAGAGTTAAAAGTTTAAAAAAAAAATTAGGTTGGGAGGAAAATGAGCAAACAACAGTAACAAAAATAATGTGAACATTATTATGGTAACAAGGAAGAGCAAAACCCAAAGTCAAAACACAACAAAGTCAGATTTCTATATCCAAAGCCAGAAAGAAAAATGTAAATTGGTTTTTGGCTCCAAAGTGATTCCTAGAAGAGCTCCAAGAGATTTTAAAAGTAAAATAAGAGAAATCAGAGAAAAATTGGGGAAAAAAATGAGAGTAATGCAAGTAAATTAAGAAAAAAGAATAAATAGCTTAGTAAAAAGAGGCACCAAAAAATAATGAAAAAATAACTTAAAAACCAGAATAGTTCAATTGATAAAAAGAGGCACAAAAATCCAATAAAGAAAACTCCTTTAAAAACATAACTAGCCAAATAGAAAAAAGATGTACAAGAATTTACTGAAGAGAATTTACTGTCCTTAAAAAGAACAATTGACTAACTATAGTAATCTGGTGTTTGATAAACTCAAAGACCAAAGCTTCTGGTGGAAGAACTCATTATTTGACAAAAATTCCTCAGAAAATTGGAAAATAGTATGGCAAAAAACTAGCCATTGACTCGTACCTAATACCCTATACCAAGATAAGGTCAAAATGGGTTTATGATTGAGATATAAAAAGTGATACAATAAACAAATTAGAAGAACAAAGGATAATCTACCCCTTAGAACTGTGGGGAAGGAAGGAATATATAAACAAAGAGTACATTATGGAATGCAAAATGGATAATTTTGATTATATTAAGTTAAAAAAGGGTTTGCACAAAAATTAGATTCAAAGAGAAGCAGTAAACTGGGGGAAATTTTTCACATTCAAAGGTGCTGATAAAGGCCTCATTTCTAAAATATAGAGAATTGACTCAGCCATTCTCCAATTGATAAATAATCAAAGGATATGAACAATTTTCAGATGAAGAAATTAAAATCATTTCTAGTCATATTAAAAAAAATGCTCCAAATCACTATTGGTCAGAAAAATGTAAATTAAGACAACCCTGAGATACTACTACACACTTCTCAGATTGGCTAAAATAACAAGAAAAGAAAAATGGAAGACAATGGGAAATATCTCATTGGAAAAACTACTGACCTGAAAAATAGATTGAGAGATAATTTAAGAATTATTTGACTATTTGAAAACCTTGATCAACAAAAAAAGCATAGATATCATTTTTCAAGAAATTGTCAAGGAAAATTACCCTGATATTGTAAAACCAGCAGACAAAATAGAAATGCAAAGAATCCACTGATCACTTCCTACAAGAGACATCTCAAAATAAAAACTTCTAGGAATCTTATAGTTAAATTCCAGAACTCTCTGGCTAAGGAGAAAATATTGCAAGCAGCCAGAAAAAAACAATTCAAATATCATGGAGTCATAGTCAGGATAACACAAGATTTAATAACTTCTACATTGAAGGATCAGTGGGCTTGGAACATAATATTCCAGAGGACAAAGAAGCTAGGGTTACAATCAAGAATCATCTAACCATTAAAATGAAGACAAATCCTTTAAGGGAAAAAATGGACAGTCAATGAAATAGAGGATTTCCAAACATTCTTGATGAAAAGACCAAAGCTGAATAGAAAATATTAATTTGTAAACATGAAAGAGAAATCATAAGGAATTGAATAACATCAAACTGTTTGCATTCTTATATGGCAAGATGAAACTTGTATCTCCTAAAAACTTTTTCAAAAATACAATGATCCAAAACAATTCCAAAGGACTTATGACTTAAAAAATGCTTTCTCCAGAAAAAGAATTGATGGAATCTAGATGCAAATTGAAGCACAACTTTTTAAAACAACCTTTTTTCTTTTTTTTTTTTTTTTTTTTTGGGGGGGGGTCTATTAATGTAACCAACATGGAAATATGCTTTGCATAACTATACATATTTAATCTATTATAAATTTCTTACTTTCTAGGAGTGAGAAAATTTGGAATTCAACATGTAAAAAATGTCAAAATTGGTTTTACATGTATTGGGCAAAATAAAATATTAAATAAATGTACATTTTTTAAAAGACCAAGATGCACCAGAGTACAATAAATACGACATTGAATGGGAATTAATAATCTCTGAGTTCAAATTCCCACCTCAGATATCTACTAGCTGTATGACTTCAGAAAAGTCACTCGATCTTTATAGTCTCAGGTACCTTTTCTTCAAAATGAGAAGGGGGAAAAGGTCACAATTCTAGCTCTAAATCTATTATTGTTGCTGTTCAATTATTTTTCAGTCATATTCAATTCTCTGCAATCCAATTTGGAATTTTTTTGGCAAAGATACTGGAGTAGTTTGCTATTTTCTTTTCCAGCTCATTTTACAGATGAGGAAACTGAGGCAAACAGGGTGAAGTGACCTGCCCAAAGTTACACAGTTAATAAATATCTGTGTCTAAAATATCTAAATCTATTATTTTATATTATTCTAACATTTATCATGATTAGACCCTCTGGAAGTATCTGAAACAATACAATACACACTGCAACTCATCTTGCCTTCAATAATGTTACATTTCACTTTTTTTTATTTATTTTACTTTTTATTATATTTATTTATATGTATGTACATATACACTTATAAATATATTTATTTTATTAAATATTTATTGAGGACTTCTATGGTCAAGGCACTATGGGAGACACAATATAGAGTGGGTAATGGGTCCTCATATAATCTCAGAACTGTGGAATGGAACTTAGAAATCTAACCTAGTGTCAACTTTATAGATGAAGAAACTTTAGATCTGCAAAGAAAAATTGAAATGAATCCAATTCAAAAAACATTTCTTCAGCATCTATAGTGTGCCAAGAACTGTGCTAGATTCTGGAAAAGAATAAAATCACAACTCTTTCTGCCCTTAGGGGATTATAGTTCCGATAGAACAATACAATGTGTACCCAGATAAGTATAAGTAAACTATGTGTAAAATAATTTTAAGTAGTAGAGAGATCCCACAACTGGAAAGGCTCAAGAAAGACATCTTGTAGGAGGTAGTACCTAAGCTGAACCTGGAAAGAGATAAAGATTCTGGGAGACAGAAGTGAAAAGAGGGTACATTCCAGACATGCAAAGGCATGGAGACAGGAGGCAAGGGGCAAGGCATAAATTAACTTGCTCAAGCCCGAAATCTAGTAAGTGGCAAAGGAAAGACTAAATAGCTCTTTGCATTGAGCCTAGAATTTACAATCTGCTGCAGGTTAAACAAATGAATGAATAGCATTTATTAAGCCTTTATTCTGTTGGATAACATATATATACCATAAAATTCAATAAATATAATGTAGATTAACAAAGTTCAATGAAAAAAATATAAAATGCTACTCATAGAAACAGGGATTTCTTTTGGTTGCAAGGTGTCAAGGAAGAGCTTTCCCAATTTTATAAACTAAATTATAGAATTCTAAGTTGCAAAGATACATATTTAGTCTGAATATAAGGAAATACTTCTTAACATTTAGAACTATTTAGAAGTGGAATAAGCTACCTCTGGTTTTAGAAGGATTCTCCTTAACTAAAGATCTGCCATCAAAAGCCACTTACTGACCAATGTTGCAGATGGGATTATTATTCAGGTGATAGGTTGGAATCAAATTAGGAGTATGAGATTCTATAATATTCTCTGGTCATTTGTATCATTAAAAAATATTTACTGAACCTATCATATTTAATGAATCATGCTAGGCACAAGATAATATCCTATTTATCTCCATTACATTAAGTTTAGTGCTTATCCTATACAAAAAAAAAAAAAAAAAAAATCCTTCAGTAATTCCCTTTTGCTTGTATGATCAAGCCCAAAGCTTCATCCCATTCAAATTCAATTCAAATCAGTGCAACAAACAAATATTAAAGAAGTATCTAAAATACTGTTTTCCACAATCTATATTCTTCCCTTAAGCTATTCTGTCTTATCCCACTAATAGGACAAGCTTCACAAAACATGCCTGGGAGGAACAATTGAAAAAGTAAACTCAAATTAACCTTTAAAGACAAACAGGTGGGGAAAGGGTACCCAAGATCCAAGAACTCCAGTTCCCATGGTAGGGTCATTGGAATGCAGAGAGGTAACTCCACCTTAAAATGAGTGAAGGGTAACTGGGGTAAAGCTGCCTAGGAGCCTGTTTTAGGGAAGGAGATTCATGCCATATAGTAGTTTCCTATTTTAAGTAAATCATTTTTTGCTTACTTGGTACTAGCTAAACTCCATTGTTTGTATAATGTTGAAGGAGGGATTGCTGTTCTTGCCATCTAAATTTTGACAGGTGAGGAAAAAGCAACGATGATCCTCCCTTTCTTATGGTTGGTCCTCCCTTTTTTATGGTTGGTCCTCCTACTCAAATGACACTGATTCATCTCCATAATATATTC
This sequence comes from Sminthopsis crassicaudata, assembly GCF_048593235.1. Taxonomy (NCBI): domain Eukaryota; kingdom Metazoa; phylum Chordata; class Mammalia; order Dasyuromorphia; family Dasyuridae; genus Sminthopsis; species Sminthopsis crassicaudata. Next base: position 70,199,358 of record NC_133619.1, on the reverse strand, counting down.
TTTATCATTTTATAGAAACCTCTTTACCTTTGAAACTCATTTTCCCCTTGGATTTCAATTTCTTATATTTTTTAAAAAAGGGAAATCATTCAAGAATACATTTCCATGTTATCCATGTTGCAAACAACAACAAAACAAAGTGAAAATAAGACGTTCCAATATGCATTCAAACTTCCTCAGTTCCTTCTCTGGAAGTAGATAGCATTTTTTATCATAACCTTCAGAATTGTCCTGGATCATTGTACTGACCAGAATAATTAAGTCATTCATGATTAATCATCATACAGTATTGCTCAATGGTCTCCTGGTTCTTCTCACTTCACTTTGCATCAATTTATATATCTTCCCATGTTTTTCTGAAACTATCCTACTTATCATATTTATGTGTTATATACATCCTGTTATCATTATAACAAAAACAGAATTCCATCACAATCATATACTACCAAATGTGTTCAGTCATTCCCAGATTAATAGGCATCCCTGCAGTTTCCAATTCTTTGTCACCATAAAAAGAAATGTTTTAAATATTTTTGTACATATACACTTGGATTACTTCTCACATTACTCTTGTGGTCTCTCCCTCTGATAATTGGCTGGTTCCTCCCAGAACCTCCATTTTAAAAGGAGGTCATGTCAATCATATCTTCATTCATCTTGATTCATCTCCATTACAATCTCTCCACCATCCCCTGATTTTGGCATCCTTATTCCCCCCACCCCCAACTCCTCTTTCAATATTCATTTATGTGTTGTCTTCTGCCATTAGAATGTAAGCTCTTTATACCATATAGTCAAGATTGACATCAGTAATTGAATACCTCAAAAAAAAAGATTGGGGGAGAGTTGACTATGATCTGATTCTTAAAAGCTAAACTGTCTAGAAAAAAGTGAAAAGAGTAATTATATTATACAAATGAGGTTCAAAAGAACTGACACAGGCATTTAGAGGGGGGAGGAAAGCTCATAGTTCTGAAAATGTACTCACTCAGGGAATGGATTAAATACATATATACCATGAAGGGTATAGCCCCTCCAAAATCTATAAAGAAATAATGGATAAAGTGGGGTACAGAAAGATGTATAGATTTATGGCAGTGGGATAAGATGTGTAGATTAATGGGAAAGGGACAGGGTGCAGGAGTTCTCAAACTACGGCCCAAGGGCCAGATGCGGTCTGCTGAGGAAGTTTATGTGGCCCGCAGGGTTATGGCAAATGGGCTGAGGGATGGAGATAGAGTGTGAGGTTTTGTTTTTACTATAGTCCAGCCCTCCTACAGTCTGAGGGACAGTGAGGACCACTGGGAGGATGGCATAGGACAAGGGGAGAAGACTAGGCTATTTAGATTAACTGGAGTGTGATAAGGAGTGCACATCAATGGGAAAGAGATAAAGAGGAAAGGGAAGGGTGGGGGGAAAGATAAGGGAGGGATTCTTGAGTAGGGGAAGGGTAAGTAATAGTAAAGCAAATTAAGGAGATATATATATATGCAGTTCAGGCTTCATTTGGGGTAGTCATCCTCTCAATTCAAACACTATCTACTGGCTCTTCTACGTATTCTTGAACTTATCAGATCCCATCTTGTATCATTATCCTTTATATATCTGCATGTACAGCTTGTCTCTCTTTGGGGACAAATCCTATGCTCTTCAGCTATACTGAGCACATAGTAAGTCTTCAAAAAATCCCATGTAATCAAATTAAGATAATAGGATTATAGACCTAGAATTAAAAGGAACTTCAGGGTCTAACTCCTTCATTATATAGACAAGGAAACTCAGGCCTAAGTCCAACTCCTTCATTATATAGACAAGGAAACTCCGGCCTAATAAAGCTAAGTAACTTCTCCAAGACCACACAGGGAGTAGGTATTACAGACAGAATTTGACATCAGCTCTTGTGATTCCATGGCCAGTGCTCTTTCCACTATTTCGTGCTGCTTCCCTTTGAGAGAGCCATCAAATGAGGGGATGGGAAAAAAAAAAAAAAGAAAGAAAATCTAGACCATGTCCTAAAGCCCAGCTTCTTAAATTATGGTTTGTGACTCCATAAGGGGTCTCATAACAAAATGTGGGATTGCAAAATTATGATTTATTATCAGTGATTTTTTTTTTGTATGCCTATTTTATATACCTATATACTTGGGGTCATGTAAAAATTTCTCAGTGAAAAGGGGTCATGAATGGAAAAAGTTTAAGAAGCCCCATATTAAGAAATAAATATATTTTTATTGATGTGGATAAAAATAAATCTTTTGGGAAGATAGCTAAAAGGAAATACATACATATATATGTGTGTATGTGTATAAACATACTATATTTCTTTATTAAGCATGAACACATAAAAAAACTCTGACTTAGAACACCACTTGGCATATTTTACTGAAATAAATTACTTGAAATTCAAATTTAATTGTTTAATATTATGAATGAATGTTTTTTAATGTTTAATGTTACAATGTAATGAACTATCATTAAGAAGAATAACTACAATTTGGCTCTTGTTCCACATACTGACTTTCTTTAGATTCAACAAAGTAAGATATTTCCCCCTGATTTTCCCCTTCAAATTCCAGATCCTGCAAAAATGTGTGTTTCAGAATAAAGAAAGAGAAGGAGGGAGACAAATAATTTTCTCCCAGTATTCATCATGGAATCATCCTTGAGGTCAAGTATAAGTATACAGCTGAAGCCGACAATCTTTCCAGCTGTTGACTCTCAGTGCTCTGAGCAACTCTCACAGCTGCTTCATCAACTGTTGGAGGGCTCAAGGGCCCCACAGCTGTGGGACAGGAAGAACATTTGTGCGGAGGTACAGTAATCTCCACCCCATCCCATCCCAGGCTCCACACCCAAACAATCCTATGCAGGCCCTTTTGTGCCCAGCTTTGCTATCTCCGAGACGGGCAATGGGAAATATAAATCTAAAGAGGGCAACCTTCCAAATGGTATATCCTCTGACCACAAAATGAACAATTAAATTCTTCTTCTTTTATTTTTTTTTCACATATTTTTTCAATATTGCTTTTCCTTGATTTATGACACTTTGCTAGGTTTATTTTAGTGGCTCTTTTCCTGGATGGTATGCCATTCGTCAGCATTTATATTAAGTCTAAAGAGTTTGGCACTCCAACTAGCTGGAGAAGGGGAAAAGGATGATGGCCAGCAGGAGATAACAGAGAATAAAGAAAAATACCCCTTTATACTTTGGTAGTCAAAGACTTAGATCAGGAATTGCAGGTAATGATTATTTGGACACAATCCAAATATTTACTTATGCCCAGCAACTTCAGGTAAATATCTTTTAAACTCCTACTAGGATCTTAACCATTTTGTGCATCATGGACTCCTTTGGTAATATAATGAAATTTACAATTACCTTCTGAGAATGTTTTTAAGTGCATAAAATAAAATACATAAAATTAGCTAGAAAACCTATTATATTGAAATTCAGTTATCTATCTATCTATCTATCTATCTATCTATCTATCTATCTATCTATCTATCTATTTTTTTAAAGTTCATAGGCCCTCACATTAAGATTCCCTGCTGTAACATCTAAGACACTAGAAACTGACTTCAGATATTTTACTACTGAAGTAAAAAAAAAAAAAAAAAAAAAAGTAGGCTGGGAAATAAGGTTGTTAAATATATACACACATATATATTTATGTGTATATACTCACTGATTACACGTTGCTGTACTTTTGTCTTTGTATCCCTACCACCAGGCACCTTACCTATAGGTACCTTAAATGACTGTTGATTGAATTGGTCTGTTTAATTACATATTTAATTATTTACTTCATCACTTTAAAGTGCTAAGAGCAATGCCTATTTAATATTTGGGTAAAATGATATACTGAGTAGCTAGAAGTTCATCATCTTCATGAGTTCAAACCCAGCCTCAGACATTTATTAGTTGTATGATTCACTTAACCTTGTTTGCCACAGTTTCCTGAGCTATAAAATGGGCTGAAGAAGGCAATACAAACCACTTCAATATCTTTGCCAAACAAACCCCAAAATAGATCACAGTGACTGAAATGACCAAATAACACCAACAAAAAAATGATAGACAAGAAGGATGACTGGCAGGAAAAGTTAGTAAATTTAATTCATTCCATAATTTATTTTTTTTTTTAAGATAAAGGATTACTCATAGAATTGGAAAAGAAAAACAACAGTGTGACTTCCCTTGCCCTGTTGCAACTTTACTCCCTTGCTCCCTTCAGTAGCAATCTGGCATCAGGCTTGGGTACACAGGAACAATTCTATAACAATTACAGCCTTCAGCCTACATTTTATATATAATGCTGCTTTTTACTTTTTTATTTTGATTAGAGGTCAGTGGGTGGTAGCTGGTAGAGGTGACTGTGTAAAGATAAGACTTAAATCAGTATTCACCTTTCTAATCTCTCAGCAAAGAATTATGAAGGTAACCTTGCAATAAAAAAAAACTTATATTGTTTGGGCTTTCTTAAGGCAAGTAAAATATTTTGAGTAGCACACGTGGAAAGAACCAAATTTTATGTCTCAAATGATTATTAATATTTTTCTCTATCCATTGGATATTGCATCAATAAAGAGATATTCCCTTCTTGACTTTTTCTTAGCACCTACTCTCTCCCTCCTCCTTTCCCATCTGAATTTCCTTTCCATTCCTGGAATCCAATCTCTAATAATAAGATTTTGAAATGTTTAGTGTGAAGGTAAAAAGAAAGGTGGAAAGATAAGTGCCAGTCTTTCCCCCTCTAGAACAGCTAATTAAACCTATATATCACTTTTTCCTATAAAAGATTTTTTATTCATTAAATTTATTATTAAATGTAGTTATCCACACTAGAAATAACTCTACTGCTGACACACTAGAATATAAACGAGATTGCAAAGCAGACTCATGGAGATGGGATAATACCCAATTTGTAGAATTCTCTGTGAATGGGAGCACTAAGAGGCAAAATATGTTGACTCAACAGAAATGACAATCCCTGAACTTTCTCATTCCTCCTTCAGACTGATGATCTTGCACTGTGAGAAAATCTTGTGGTCAAGGTCAAAAAGGAGAAATGGGTCTGCATACTGTACTTTAACATATGCAATAAGTCAGAGTGTCCTTTGTATCCAGTAAACTTCATGTTTCACAAGTCTGACAAACAAGTGACTTGGTGAAATTTGGATTTTTAATACAGGACTAAGGGTTGGATTTTTCTTATGGCTGGATACTTGGTGAATGTTAATCATAGAAATATTCAACTGGTTTGTTCAGGGTTCAGTAAAATCCACCATTAAACATAAACAGTAGGCACACAGAAACAGGGATAATTGAGATGACTAGACAGATTTTTTTTTAGAGCATTAAAGGAAGTAATTTTTATTCTTAGCCTGACAACAAGCAAAATACAATTCTTTAGCATCCAGTCAATAAGCATTTCTTAAGTACTTTCTATGGGGATTCAAAGAAAGGCTAAAAACAGCTGCTGCCCTCATAGAGATAGTCTTTAAAATTTTACCACATACTCTCTACACCCATTCAGGACAGAAAATAAAATGGGCTCAAACTTCCAGATAACAATTTACACTTTTGGAGAAGCTTTCCTTATAACACTGAAATGAATTATCACAGGAGATACTTCCTTTGAAGGTCTTTAAATTTAGGATCAATTCTCCTCTGGGTTTATTTAAGTAGAATTTTTATTAGACTGGACCTATAATTTTATCTGGTTAGAGATCCCCCTTTAAGAAACTTCCTTTATAGTAAAACAAATCCTTCCGTTATCTGAAAGTTGCATTCTTAGAGAATAGCTTGGAATACTGAGAGAGACAAAGTAATTTTTCCAGGACAGCCAAAACTGTATTATTAGTACTTTTAGAGGTGGAATCTAAACCCAGTTCTTCCTGACTCTAAGGCCAATTCTTCATCCCCTACATCATAATGTCTCTCATATAATTTTAATGTCCAATAAATGAAAAGGTCGATTATCTGGCCTCCTGTGATCTTCTTCAGGTATGTTATTGTAATTGTTGTTTTCAGTTGCTTCTGACTCTCTGTGACCCCTTTTGGGGTTTACTTGGCAGAGATAGAGTGGTTTGCCATTTTCTTCTCCAGCTCATTTTATAAATAAGGAAACTGAGCCAAATAGGGTTAAGTGACTTGCCCAGGATCATGTAGCTAATCGAATCTGATATTATATATTGAACCAAAACCTATTGCATAAATTTAATTACAATTTAAGTGTCTTCTTATGAGGTCTTTCCTATTCTTCTCAGTTGTTAGCATCTCCTTGCATGTATTTTGTAAATCATTTGTATACACTTCTGAATATGTGTTATCTTTCCTCAATAGAACATAATAAGCTTTTTGAGGGCAGACAGTTCCATTTTTGTCCTTATATTTCTAGTAAGTAATACATAGCAGTGCAGTTATGCTGGAGATGATCAAGTTCTCGTTAGTCAACTAGTAGAAACCTTGACAAAGATTATTATTGAAGTGAAAATAGGAATAATTTTTTTTTCTATTTTTGACATTTCACAATACTACTCAGCAAAGAATTATTTTGTCATCCTTTACAGGATTTCTTAGCCTTGGTTCTGTGAACTTATTTTAATTTTTAAAATTATTTTAATAACTATTTCAATATAACTGCTTTCCTTAACAATCCTATTTTATTTTACACATTTAAAGATATTATTCTGAGAAAGGAGTCATAGACTTTATCAGACTGTTAAAAAGGGTCCAGGACATAAAAAAAGGTTAAGAAGCCCTGATTTAGAGGACTTCTTGACAATTTTACAAGTAAGATACCTGAAAGAAAGGAGGAAATAGGTACCTAAATTGTAACTGGGCCAAAAGGTGAGTTGACTCAAGGGGATTAATCCTTCAGGAGTTTAACTTTTCATGATGCTAAAACTAGCTTCTGAATAGATGGCTGTGATTCATTGGACCATAAGAGCACTTGCTGCCCAGGATCAGAATAGAGAAATACCTATAGAATTAATCCTAACTTCACTAATGGTCAAGGGCAGCTTATTGCTCTGAAGTATATAGCCTGTTATTTCTTTCTTTATCCCTAACTCATCACTAGTTTGCCGACCACTATTAAAACACTTTCATGTCTAAATGTAAAGGCCCATATCCTGACATTGATCCAAGGGCGGAACTCCCATTGAAGTCAATGAGAGTGTTGCATAGCAATCAATGACAGGATATGGACCTCATGATTGGACCATCTTTCCCCTGGAACCTTTTTTTTTCCTTGACACTCAAACTTCAGAGTATTACAAGAAACAAGATACATCAGCGGTTCATCAGGCCTGTTAAGATCTTTGGTTCTCTTTTCTTTTTCTGGTAAAGTCTAAAATAGGTCATATGCCAATATTAGAAGGAAAAAAAAGGAAACTGTAAAACTGCCAACTTCAGCAAATGATGTGCTTGAGTAGAATTTCATACTTCACTTACTACATAATCAGGTGAACAGGTCTTATTTTAATCACATCATCTATGCTGGGTAAGGTATGGTCTTAAAAAGTCTAATGGGTTCTTTTTCCAGCTCTAGCACCTATGAATTGGCAGTCATGAAATATTTCACAAACTGCGCTTCCCATTCAACACTTGGATAATATTGAAGGTTTTTAGCACATAGTTTTTATTAATAAATTACAAGAGCTATTCTCTCTCAACTGCTAATGATAGAAATATTATCTTAGATTTATATTGCACCTTCCTTCTCAGAGTAATTTACACTTAGGTACTTCAGACACATAGGTCCCAATTCTTTAGTAAAATAGCCTTGGGGAGGCTGGGACAATGAATAAAGTACAAAGCCTGAAGTAAAGAAGATTCATTTTCATGAATTTAAAAGTGGCCTTAGACACTTAGTATGTGTGTGATGCTAGGCAAGTCATTTAACTCTGTTTACCTCAGTGTCCTCATCTGTAAAATGAGCTTGAAAAGGAAATCCCAACCATTCCAGGGTCTCTGCCAAGAAAACCCCAAATGAGGTAAAAAAGAATGAGACAGGACTAAAAACAACTAAATGATAATAACAGCAAGATAGCCTTAAAGATTGATTTCAAAAATCACCCAGTAAAGATAATAGAGTACTGGGTTTAGAGTTTGAGACCTAAGTTCCAATCCCAGTTCTGTCTATTGTTAGCTATGTGACCTTGGGCAAATCACTTTATCACAATGGATCTCAGTTTCCTTTTTTGGAAAAAGGGTTATACTAGCTTGCTTTCAGTTTGGGGAGTCTATGATTTACTTATGGAAAATACAATCAATTTCCTCTTCCCCTAAATACTCAAACATTTAGAAGTCTACTTTTGATTCTTATCCAATCAATCACTGACTTTTCTTACAAGAACAATTTGACTTAGTTTGGTTCTGAATCTGGGTCTGTGCTTTGTCCTTCTGGATGATTTCCACTTAAGCTACACTGACCCAAAGTATAATACATACATACATATAAATGGACAGATGCCTTGATACAAGTAATGTAATTATATTATTTATAGATATTATACAATTAAAAACATATGCATGTATATTTGTATGTATATATACTAAACATATCTATATTATATTACATATACATGCTTGTGTGTATATAAAGACATAATATATATAGTGTACACACACACACTGTATAGAGTCTTTGCCACAGAGACAACTATATAAAAAAATAAAATTGGGACCAAAATTTTAACTTTGTCAGACAGAAGCATCCTATTCCTTGAGAGTAGGGATTGTTTCTTCTTTATAGTTGTATTCCTAGCATCTAGCACAGTGCCCAGCACAAAGTAGATTTTTAATAAGTTTGTTGTTGATTGGATGATCCTATTTCAGGCTGGAATGAGGGAAGTCTAAAGGGAGTTAAAAAGAGTAAAAAAAGCAAGAAGCTAAGAGATAGGGAAAGGTGATGAAAGATTGAAGAATCCCAGATCTTTTTTTTTTTTTTTAAGACTAGTCACCAGAGCTACTCATTATTTAATGATGTCAAGAGATCAGATTCAAGAATTCTCCCACCCTGCACCCCCTTCATGGGAATATGTTATGGATGAGTTGTAAATGTAGGACGATTTTCCAAGATAGGTAATTGAGTTCTCCTCAGACCAACATCTATATCTAAGGAATACTGTCTAGCCTTTAACAGCACAGGAAGTCTTCAAAAATGTCTTTGACAATACACCTGATTTGATAGTCTAGAAAAAGTTGTTTTATAGAACCTAGAAAATCAAGGCAATGCAGGGAGAGAGATTCTAATGACTAAGAGAGCTTGGAATTAAGTCCCAGAACCTTCTGATTATAGCCAGAATGAATATCTGACTGTCCAAAGAGAGTTAATCCAAGATTTACAATGAATGATTCAAAGAACATCCTATTTTATAGGACCTGCAATTCTATAACATTCCATAGGAATAGAAGACATTTGAGTAGTTGCTTTAAAAAAAAAAAAATTCTTCCATTATATATAAAAAAACTTTTTTTTTTTTTTGGGGGGGGGTAGATGGAGGGTTATGGCTGATGATTTTGCCCAACTCTGCCTCTTAAATCCAATTCACTTGGAAGTCAAGATATCACCCTTCTGATGTCATTGGTTCTCTTCATAAATAAGGAATGAACAACAATCCTTAAAAGAAGACTGTCTTTAGATTTTTTTCTATATTCCCAATGCTTAACAAAGTGCCTGGCATTATAACTATTTAATAAATGTTTATGGATTTGATCTCTTAATGAAACAAAGGGATTTTACTGGAACTTCTAACCTATCTAAAATAGCAAGGTTGGACTAAGTGATTTCCAAGATCTTTTCTAACTCAGCCATTCTGGCTTTTCCTTAATTATAAAGGGAAGACGCCTGGCTTTTTCTATTGAGTAAAAAAGAAAAAAAAATTGTTAAAGGTGAGAAAGATGTGCTTAATTACATTAATTTTTAAAAAATCTTTACAGCAAAAATAATTAAAAGCAAAAGTGGAATGAATATTGGATTTGTAGGCAGAAGACCTGGACTTAAATTCCCACTTTGATAGTAACTACTTATAAAAAAATACTTTAATCTCTATGGGCTTCAGTTTTTTCATCCTCAAGAGGAGGGTTGGATTGGATGTATTCATGATTTCATCTAGGTTGATACAAATCCAAGGTTGTTGTTGTTGTTCAGGAAGATGATGCCATGACATGCATGTGAATTGGATTTAAGTGAGGGAGGGCTGTGCAAGGTCACTGCCTCACTTTCTCCTCCAGAGTCATCCCCGGAGAGCAAGCTATAGAACAGAAAGACTGAAGATGCTGTGGGACATCTTAGCGTTTTTAAACTAAAGTCTTTCCCAGGTTTCAGTTTGACAGAGGCAACACCCATTCAGAGATGAAGACTAGATTATCTGTGGAGGGAGAGAAGTATGGGGATTTGGAGGGATAGGGCTAGAAAGAATCAACTAATCACATTATATAAGATTTGTAAGGGATTTTAAAGGCCACCAATTCCAACCCAAATTCCAAACAATATCCAGTATAAAATAAACTACTTGGCCTTAAGGACCTTTACTTAAGTTCCTCCAAAAATAGGAATTCCCTATATTTGAGGCTACTCATTCCTCCTTTGAATAGTTCTAATCAGTTAGGTGTTCATTGGGTGAAAGGCTGGGCTTGGAGTCAGGAAAGCCTGAGTTCAAATTTGACCTCAAACATTTACTAGGTGTGTGACCCTATTAAACTTTGACCCTGTCTGCCTTGGTTTCTACATCTAAAATGAGGTATATTTACTAAGAAACTTCCAAATAGGGTCATTAAGTCAGACATGACTGAAAAAAATAAGTGAACATAAATTACCCATAATTGAAATTTGCCTTTATACAACTTCAACTCATTTCTCCTTGCCCTCTAGGCTTGAACAAAATAAGTCTATTTGTAATGCCAAAAAAACTGAGCAAAACAGAGATTTAGAGAGTATTCAATACAGAATTTATTGAATAGAGAGGTTTACTGGGACCAATGGATCCATGGTTGTTCCCAGGGCTGAACCAGACTATAGTCTCAAAGAATCCAGCCCTGAATATCGGATACAGGATTTTTCATAGGTTAACAAGAACAATAACATAATGGGGGAGGTACCTGGATGGGGATGGGGGGAGGTACTGGAGAGGCTCCAGATTCTCTAAAGATGTTTAAAAGGCATAAAGACCTTTATCCCATCAAACATTAAGAGGGAATAAGTATAGCCTAAGGTCTAAGATATAAAACCTTTAACATAACATTAAAAGAGAATGGTTATGACCTGAGGCAGAGTAACTGAATAGGTCAATTAGGGAAACTGGGTCAGGACTTTAAAAGAGAACTGTGGCACAACATATCCTACTTCCACTTAAACTTCCGTCTGATAATTGAGCTCAATTATAATCAACAAATCAAGCAGTGCTGAGAATACAAAGAAAAAAATAAAATAGGCACTCCCCTCAAAGGGCCTACATTTATTTTATAGAAAACAATATGTAGGTAGTATAGTTGATAAAGCTCTGGACTTTTCTGGAGTCAGGAAGATCTGAATTCATGTCCTAATTCAGACACTCCCAGGGTATGTGACCCTAGGCAAATCACTTTCCTAATTTCCTTATCTGTTAAATACAGATAGGAATAGCATCTACCTCCAGGGTTGTGAAGATAACATCCACCCTATCTTTGTGTCAGCTGCAAATTTGATAAGCATGCCACTTTATGTGTCTTTTTTTTTTTTTTTCATTTTAAAGCTTTCAACATTCACCCTTGCAAAATCTTGTTTCAATTTTTTTCTCTTCCCCTTCCCCTAGATTGCAAGTAATCCACATGTGCAATCCTTTTAAACATATTTCCACATCTATCATGCTGTGCAAGAAAAAGCAGATCAAAAAGAAAAGAAATTTAGAAAGAAAACAAAAAGCAAGCAAACAACAACAAAAAGTGAAAATTGTGATCCACACTCAGTTCCCACAGTCCTTTTTCTGGGTGTAGATGGCTCTCTTCATCACAAGACCATTGGAACTGACCTGAATCACCTCGATGTTGAAAAGAGCCACATCCATCAGAATTGATCATCACATAATTTTATTGTTGTGTACAATGTGTAATGCCAAAGAAATTAAGGCAAGATAGAGATTAGAGAGTTTTTAATAATTTATTTGAAAGAAGAGATTGTGCTGGGAGCATACTGCCTCAAGGCTGCTTCCAAAGCATCCTGCAGCTAATGTGTGCTTCCCAAGAAGTATATAAACACACATGGCTCAGCTATACAGGGGTAGGCTGAGTCAGGGGCGGGAGTCAGAGCACTGAGAGCAGGAACGGACGGGTTCTGACAGGATGAGGGGAGGCTCTGGACTTTCTGATAAGTAGGGAAGGGCTGGGGTCATGATGTCTAAGATAGAAGGTCTTCTTATCTGGATCATGATGATTAGGAGGAAGGGGTGTTTTGGGATTGAGCAGAACAATTAGGAACTGAGGCAGAACCATTCAGGGAAACCAGTCAGGACAATTTAGGGAAACTGAAGCAGGACAATGTAGGGAAACTGAGGCAGGACAATAAAAGGGAACTGTGGCACAACAAATGAGCTCCTGGTTCTGCTCATTTCACTCAGCATCAGTTCATGTAAGTCTCTCCAGGCTTCTCTGAATCATCCTGCTGATTTTTTCTTATAGAACAATAATATTCCATAACATTCATATATCATAACTTATTCAGCCATTCTCCAGCTGATGGGCATTCACTCAGTTTCCAGTTTCTTGCAACCACAAAAAAGGCTGCCATGAACATTTTTGCACATATGGTCATTTTTCCTTTTATCAATTGGAGAATGGCTTGAATTTTTATAAAGTTGAATCAATTCTCTCTATATTTTTAAAATGAGGCCTTTATCAGAATCCTTGTTTATCCAAGTTTTTAATGAAAAATAATGCAGTACTGAGATAATCACTTATATCTACAGGCTTTCACTGGAGACCTCCCTTCACTTCTAATGGCAATTGCTAATATCTAACCATATATCCAATTCTGAATCCATTTAATTGTCAAATCTAGCCCACGTAGCACCACCATTTCCACAAAAATAGTATGAGCTATTTAATCTACTTTTACTGCTTTTAAAGAGATGCACTGAAACATGCAAATTTGTGTTTCTTATATTACAGATTCTTGTAGGATTTGATTGTGTGTGTACATGGATGCAAGACCTATTTCACGTAACAATCTCTACTAAGTTCTTTCCCTGATCCACATCTAGGTATAATAAGAAAAGTAAGGATATCTTTATGCAGCTCTAATTTTGTATAAGTTTATTTAGACTATGGATTCTATTCTGAGACTATGACATTCCTTCCATCATTTATTGATCTTTTTTTTTTTCATTCCTTGTAACCACTGACTAAAACTAGTCCAAATCTCCAGCCCTGGAAGCATGCATAGAGTAAAGGGAGATAGAAGATGACATCAGACTTTTATTTATTTATTTTTTTAACTATACCATGAAGAACCCCAGGTCATATTTGGAGAATGCTAAATAAAACAAACTACACAGGAAAATCAAAAGAATGTTAGATATGAAATAAAACTTGGAAATCATTTGGGTCCAACATTCATATTTTAATAAAACTGAGTCCCAGAAAAGTTATATTATTTACCAAGAATCACTTAGCTTTTTTTTGAAAGCCCCGGGACTCTAGGACTAAAACTATGTCTCCTTAATCCCCATATGGTATTCTTTCAATATAAGAACTAACACCATTAAACCAAGTACTGTTTCAGATATTTGCTAGTTAAGGGAACCTGTTAAAGTCATGTACCTTTTCTGAAACCCAGTTTGCTCATTAGTTAAAGTGAGGAAATAGGATTCAATGAACTTATGAGATTCCTCACATGTCTAAATCTATATGATGCTAAAACTATTTATGGGTGCAGGAAATTCCTAGTTTATGTATAATATATGTTATATATAACATAATTATTATAATAATTACAATGCATATATAATATGTATGATTATATATAATGTATATATATATATTGGCTAGGTTCATCTGGCTTGTATGTGTCAGAATGGAACCTGAATTCAAGTCTCTTTCATTCTAAGACCAATGTCAATTGACCCCAAAATGCTGTCTCACAATTTACATATATACATGTATGTATGTGTGTATATGAATATATAACATGCATTATTCACAATATATACAAATATACATGTGTATGCATACATATATGCATATAGATAAGTAGCTGTGTGTGTATGTGTATATATAGATAGACTTATCACCCTTTTAGTTTATTCTGATTTTGAACTGCTTTGAATGCATACTCTCCAAAATCATCAGTAAACAAAACCAATATCATTGTCACTCCTCACTTCTCCATTCCACTTAGATTATCCCTTCCTCATTTCCCACCTTTAGAATATCTAGAATATTCTTTCTCAAGTTTATATAAGCCTTCTGGCCAACCACCTACAAATGTTTAGAAAACTAAACCTGGAATCAGGAAAACCAGAGTTCAAATACATATTCAGATACTCCTTAGCCTTTTTATAGCTAAATCATTCAATCTCTGTCTGCCTCAGTTTTTAGTAAAATAGGAATAAGAAAAGTATGTGCTTTTCTTGTTGTGAGGATCAAATAGATCATTATTTTTAAAGCATTTAGCATATAGTAGATATTTAATAAATATTTGTTTTCTTCTTTCATTTTAAATGAAGCCCTCAAGTTATGTGAAGAAAAATGACCCTTTGTGAAAGTTCATAGATAAAATAGCCATATGACAATAGCATACAAATACAAGCCAGCAAATTTGAAATGGATTACTTTCAAAATAAGAGATGTTTCACTTTCTACCGAGATGATTTTTGCTTGCACAAAATTTGGCTTTGCACAAAAGACAATTTAATTGTCTTTTGGTAGTTCCTATAAATCTCAAAATGAAAATGTGCTTTTAGACCACCAACTAGTATTCTGTATAATAAAAAAAATTAGTTTGAAGCTAAACTGGATTTTTTCAGGTTTTAAATAACATTACAAATGAAATTAATATTTCTTTTCTATTTTTAATAGTAGATATATGAATAGAAAATTGTTCATTTCTCCTTTTATTATTATGAATTATAGTAACTTTCAGTTTCACTTGTGGGATATTAGATAAGACTAGCTGCTAACATGTCCTCCTCCACATAGTAAATATAAAGTATTTTCACTTTGGTTCCATTTTTTCAGTGCTAGAGAGCTCTAAAGCTTCTTTCAGCACATAAATTTCACCTTAAGAGATATATTCAAAACCAATTCACAGAGATCCCACACAGCATTCAGGGTTACAGCAATGAGCACTATTCTGTGAAGCCCTAACTATACCTTCCCATATTTCCAAGATATTTTTTGAATTCCATTTTTTTTTCTGCTGAAGACTACATTGGTCATCCTCATTAAAATTTACTTTGATAGCATTCAATTATGGGCTTTTTGCTTCAGCATATTTAGATTGCATTGTCATTAGCAATTGTTTGTTGAATGAATAACTAAGATATGAAATCACAACTGAATGACCTCAAGAGGCAAACTCAGTTAAAAGACACAGTTCTAAAATAGCATGCAGTACTTTAGTTATGGATACTATTCTTTAATAGCTATAAAATCACAATGATTTAGTACAGGGGGAAAAGGTCAATGGTTATGCCTTCCCTAAGCCATTCTGACACTACCAGATACATATAGCTTGTTTCAGAGACCATTCTATGAAACATAGCAAAGGCTAAAGGGAACATCACTAGTTATGTTCCTATATAGTGGGAAGAAAAACCACTGATATCTCCTTTTTAAAAACTTGTTTAAATGTTTATTTTATTTTATTTGTGGGATAAAACAGATTTTCATAACACATAATAAAAAGTTTCATAAGAAACTGCTAATCTATTATATATAACTTGTTATTCCATTTAAATACATAATAAAGTTATGCAAAATTTTCCCCATTTTTATTTCTTCTTTTCCCACCATCCCCCAGTTACCATCAGACATGAGTATGTGTATATGTGCATATATATATATATATATATATATGTAAAATCCTTCTAAATGTACTTCTGTTAGGCATGATAGATTCTAATAAACATAATTGCTTGACCAAGATAAACATGTTAAAAGCATAATTAGCTTTAAATCACCAGATTTAAGCCCAGGATCAATAGATTCAAATTTCTATGTGGACTTGACCAAAATTTCTTTGTCTCCACTCAACTTTCCTTGATTCAAGGGTCCAGGTGGCAAAGTCTTTAAATCAAATCCTACTCAATGTATTTTCCCTTAAGAGGAAGGCTATGAACCAATAAGATGCCTTAAAGGTCGAATGGATTATGGGAAAATTAATGCTGTGTCATTTATGACTAAAAGCAAGCCTTTGTAACAAAGATACCTCGAATTTTAATTAAAATAAATAACTGTTTCATATTTGAAAGGGTAAGAGAACCAAAAACATAGAAAAGAAGACAGATATATTTACCTCAGTTTCTTTATCTGTAAAATAAAGATAATAATAGTACCTACACCCTAAGGTTATTGTAAGGATCAAATAAGATAATATTTGTAAAGGTTTTAGCACATTGCCTGGCATAGAGTTAATGTTAGATTTATTAATTGCTTTTATTATATGCAAATATTTTATAGACTTTAAAATATGTAGAAATGTCAAAGTGAAGAAGACAACTGAATTTTAAAACTTGTTTAATTGTTAATAAATAAAGAATTTTCAATATTATTTATCAAGTATTTGCTAATCACCTCCTATGTATCTTCTAAGTTTTCATAATCAAAGCATGGTTTTTGTTGTACATTTATGGGCATATTGTGAATAAAGACAGATTTGTGAATTAATAGGTCTCATTCAATCATCTGACACCCCCTCCAAAAATTTTTAAATGCTTACTGCATGTGATATACAAGGAGAGATACAAAAATAGTTAAGATACCCCTGAAAAAAGAATATGCAACAAAAATGGATAAAGGAAAGGAAAGGCCATAAAATTTACTTTTACAATTTTACTTTGGAGGAGTAAATTTTATAAATTTGCATTAGCTTTATATTTTGGAGGGAAAGAACATTAGATCAAGTCAAGTTAATAAGCACTTACTAAGAGTTTATCATGTGCCAGGCCCAGGCTAAAATTTGGAGATAGAATGAAGGAAAAATTGTTCTTATCCTCAAGGGGAGATAGATAATAGGGAACACAACATTTTAACAATTGTATACCTGCCAAATCTGTATAGGATAAACACTAAATTGGACTATTTGTGTGGCCTTTAGTAAAGCACAATCCTCTGGCTCTCAGTTTTCTCACCTGTAAAACTAGGGGATTGGATCAACTCATTTTCAAAGTCTCTGATAGTCTAGGATTTTAACTTCTCATGGAATTCACCCAACATTTATAGCTACTAAAGTTTTTCCAGCATCTCTGATGAAACATTAGCCTCTTTGCTTACTGCATTATGGGAATTGATCATTATTTTTCTCTAAATTTTCATCCCAATAACCACCTAGCCCATTCCACCTCCTGCCACAGGAGGCTTTCCTTCACTTATGGGAAACTAACTGTGTCCACAGACCAAAGATAGTTGCTTTTTTAAACTGGATTGGACAGTGATAGATGACAACTGATACAGACTAAATCTGCTCTGAAGACCATCAAGCAACATTCTGATAGTTTTAGAACTAGAATTTGCACGTAGTGAATTTGAGATCAACAATCTTCTACCCCTTTATTTTTAGTTAGATTATGGACTTTGAAGGAAATGTTCCCCACTTCAAAGAAGAGCCAACTGTCATTATTTATATACTTTGAAAGAGGAAACACAATGGGGATGATGTCAGACCACTGATGATATAATCCCAAGAAAAGCCATAAATCTGTTGGAGAATAGACCAAGAAATCCATGGTGTGGCTTGAAGATTACAAAAGACTTTCTTTTGCAATATGTCAATATTGCAAAATTTGTAAATATGACCCCTCACATTCCATTACCCATATGACATTGTGGGAAAAGATGTGGATTTGGAATCAAAGTACTTTGGTAGAAATCCCAACAATTACTTATTAATCAATTAATTAAGCATTTAAAGGACTATGTCATATATGTCTGATATATGAGGGAAATGCCATATTCATTATTTATATACGTTTCTATGATGCATTTTACAAAGCTTCTAATGATAACTTGATGGCCAAAATTGTTCACTATTGCCTTCTGAATTAATCAATGAATATGTATTGAACACCTTATATATACCAGATATTCTATTACTCACTGGAGACACAACTACACAGAATGAAACAATTTACTCCCAAGGTGTTCTAATAAGAAAAAAAAAAACAAGCATAAATATAAATATAGAATCTAAATATACAGATAGATAGCAGATACATATATATAGATTTATCTGTCTATATATGTGCATATACATATATATAGAGAGACAGAGACAGAGAGGGAGAAGGAAAGAGAGAAACAAAGAGAGAGAAAGAGAGAGAGAAAGAGAGAGGGGGGGAGGGAGAGAGAAGGAGGAAGAGGGGAGGGAGAGAGACAACAGACAGAGACAAAAAGAGAGAATAAATTCATATAAATAAAATCAGAAGCAGCTAGGTGGCATAGTGAATAAAGTGCTAGACTTGGTATCAGGAAGTCCAAAGTTTGAATCCTGCCTGAGTTATTTATAAGTTGTGTGATCCTGAGCAAGTCACTTAACTTTCCTCAGTTAAATAGGGTTAATAATAGCACAGGGTTGTTGTGAGAGTCAAATGAGATAAAATATGTAAAATATTTTATAGACCTAAATGTTATTATAATTATTGTTAAACTAAAACATAGTAAGGGGGCAGCCAAAAAGATTAAAGCAATTTTAGATGCTGTATTAATAGAGGAATAGTTTTCAGAACAAAAAAGTTCCTAATCTTCTCTACAGACTTGAATCTTTTTAAAGTCATCAAAAAATGAGACCATTTTCAGAACAGTGACCAGGATTGAAATTTGCATTTAGAAGGAATAAGAAAGACTGCATAAAGGTGGTTGAATTTCATCTCAAAGAAAATGAGGGATTCTGTGGGGCCCAGGTGAGGAATGAGGATATTCCAGGCATTGAATCATGGTCAATGAAAAGGCCTGGATAGGGGGAGATGGAGTGCTCTGGAGGAATAGGAACAAAGCAGATTTGGCTGGATTGTAGAGTACAGGAAGAGGAGTAATGTTCAACAAGACTAGAAGGATAGGCTGGAGTCAGGTTGCAAAGAGCTTTTAAAACTAAACAAAAAGGAGTTTTCATTTGATCCTAAAGATAAAAGAAAACCACTGGAGTTTATTAAGTTTGAGACTGACATAGTCAGAGCTGAGCTTTAGGAAGATGACTTTGGCAGCAGTGCATAGGATGGGCTGGAGTAGAGAGATTCTTGAAATAGAGAGAACAATTAGAAGACAGAAAATGGCAATATTCTAGGTGAAAGGTGATGAGAGCTTTAGCTAAAGGATTATAGATTTGGAGTTCAAAGAGATCAGAGACCATCTAGACCAAATTCTATTTTACAGATGAAAAAAATGAGACCAGGTTGGAAGCATGCAATGTTAGACTTAATGAAAATTGAAAAATATGACCAGAGTTTATAATACAGTTGAATGTATTATTAGTCACCATCAAAGGATGATAACTAGTTAATCAATGTGAACCAACAGTAGGGTATGAAGAAAAGAATATAAGTTCCAGATTCAAGAGACTGGGGTTCAAATTTTGCCTCTGACACAACTTCTGTGTGATCTTGGGCGGGACATTTTAGCTCTAAGTGCTTTGGTTTCTTCATCTATAAGAAGCAGGATTTGGACTGGATGGTTTCAGCTATAAATTTATAATCAAATATCTCCAAATGAAAGTATCAGTTGACTTAATGAAAGTCAATGTCCTTAGCTATATGCTGCTTAACATTTTATCAGCAACTAGTGGGAAAGCAAAGAAGGCATGATTACCAGATTTGCAAGGATATGAACCTTAGTGGGATAGCTAATGTACTGAATGACAGAATCAGAATTCAAAAAGATCTCAACAGGCCAGAATGGGTCACTATATTAATGAGGTTAAATTGATTAGGGATGAATGAAAAATATGCCTTTGAGCTAAAACAAAACAAATAAAATTAAAAAAAAAATTAACAGCATTCAAGTACAAGGCAAAAAGCCTTGCCTTAGTAGCTGTGTGTGTGTGTGTGTGTGTGTGTGTGTGTGTGTGTGTGTGTGTGTGTGATAATCCAGAGGTTTTAGCTGGCCCTAAACTTAGTGCTTTTCAACAGTGTAAGGTGGCAACCGAGAAGGTTAAAGCAGTCTTTGGCTGAGTTAATAGAGGGATAGTGTTCAGAACAAAAGAGGAAAAGTTTCCTCTGTCCTTTTCACTGGTTCAAATCCTTTAAAAAGGTCATCAAAAAGTGAGACCACTTTCAGAACACAGTGACCAGGATAAGTGTTGAGAATCTGTGCTACATAAGGAACAGTTAAAGGAATCAGGGATGTTTTTCTTGGGAGAGAAAAGACTTAAGAGTAATGTGATAGCCATTTTCAAATATTTGAAGACCTGTCATGTGGAAGAGGGATTAGTCTTATTCCTTGCAGTTCCAGAGGGCAGAGTTAAAACCAAAGCATGGAAATTAGGGGATATCAGATTTCAATTCAATGGAAAGAAAATCCTTCCAACAATTTGGACTTTCCATAAGTGTATTGGACTGCCTTGCAAGTAGTGACTTCCTCATCACCAGGAGTATCCAAGCATAGTCTGGACAGCCACTTGTCAAGGTAGTGGTACAAGTTATTCAGACATAAGGTAGAATATTTCTAAGATTTCTTCTAGCTTTAAAGTTTTGAGATTCACTGTCCCAAATTCCCCATTAATCTAATAAATACAGCACATTTTAAGCATATAACACATATTCAGTGTTTCTCACATTAATGTAATAATTTGGTTGTTTCAAGTTTCAAAGAGATCTTATCTTTAGCAGCAGCAATATCTTCATTATGATAAATTGTTACTTTTCTCCATGTTTACATAATATGTATTTCTAAGAGATAGAGCCAAAAACCACAAGAAAATGTTTTCTACAGATAATTTTCAAGACTTAGTTCCCTGTAAAGTATTATCAAGATGTTTCTTAGTATTCCAAGTATGTTGACACAATATTCAAAATTAAATTCAGGAAAACTCCAGAACCTACACTTTTACAGGAGTTCTTTTAAGGGAACTGGACATTAAAAAGATTGCAGAAAATTGTATAATTGCAACATTAAATTTAATAAAAAGTGAAAGAACCCATTAAAATATCAGCCTTTCCATTCTTGAATGAACTAGAGCTTTGTTGTTCAAGACTGCTTATTCCATCTCTAAGGAATGCAAGTACTTACTGGTAGCATTAGAGATGAAATGAGCTATCAAAAATGCAGTGCTCTGATTTAGTCTGAACTCTGGGGATTTTAATGCCAGACACATCCACCTTCAGCTGGAGGGTATTTGTGGAGAGCTGCTGTGGAAAATGCCCATACTCAGAAAAATGCATACACTTAGCAACCAAGAAAGATGAAAATACAAACTTACTGATCAAGATTTGGGAGTTGCAAAAAAGGAATACCAATTTGGCACTTTGAAATCACTCCAGGCATGTAAGTAGGAATAGTTCCAGCAGAACGGGTCTACAAGTCTTGCTCAAGCAAAACTTCCTTTGTGCTCAGTGGGAATTCTGCCTAAATAAACCCTGAAAGATCAAACCCTATTAAATTATGTGTGTGTATATACATATAGATTATTAATTTTTTGCCTTTACTGACTTCTTCAGAGCATGTGAACAAGATTTAAAAGTGGGCTTCATGTTCTATGATAACAAGGGTAGATTTTTTTCATTGATTATTAAATACAACTTGTAGTTTGTCTACAGAGATTCCTGAAAGAAACCTGGGTTCCCCCAAACACATTGACTTAATTTTACTACTTCCATCCTAGAAGATACAATAGATATTCACTATCATTCCAACTGGAAATTCTAGGATTCTCTTGCTAGTGGATATCAGTGTGATGTAACATTGAAGAAAGCAACAGCCTAATTGATGGGAGAGGATGGATATAAGGCTTTAGTCATGAAACTCTGAAGTTCCAGCTCCTTAAGGACTTAAATCCCAGTAATTGACTTCTAAAAAATCATGATTATATGTAGCAGTTCATGGAAGAGCAAGATTAGGAAATAATTTGGGTCTAGAAGTCTGTTCTCATTTATTCTTTTCTCTACCTCTCTCAAATATTTCTTCATACCATACCTCAGAAGCCAGAGGAAGTGTCTCAGGAGGCTCACTGAAATCAGAGATTTTGGAATGAACAACAGAAGAATCATAAAGTTAAGAGAGACTTTAGAAGCCATCCAATCCAAACTTATGGAGGCCTGCTCTCTTCTAAGCCCCCATCCATCCAATTTTACCACTTGCAACCCAGAAGACACAATACATATTCTCTACCCATGTAAATGAAAAAGCTAGGACTCCCTTACTAGTGGATATTGGTATGAAATAACATTGGGGAATGCAAAAGAATGGATTTATCTCTGCAGATTGTTTCTCTAACCTCTGTTATCCCTTTTGCTCTATGTGGATTAAAGGAGTGGGAGGAAGTCTGATATGGAATATGGAACAAACCATCCCACTTGAACCTTCTTAAACTCCAGCTTCCTGGTGGTGAAACATCCTGGGAAAACATCTATTACTGTACCTCTGGCCACTGAGAACTAAAAGAAAGGATCATGGGATTTAGAGCCAAAAAGAACCTTGGAGATCATGGAGGTCAATCAATTAACTTGCATTTTATTAAGTACTTACTAAGCAGATGCTGTGCTAGGCACAAGGGACATAAAGTTGAAATACTTTTTGCCCTGAAGGGGCTTGATTACACATATAAGTATATCCAAACAATTGAAGGCTGGGGAAGAGTAGATCAGAGTTGATATTTCATAGGTCTAGATCAGTGAAACTGTGTACCTTCTCCACTGTTTAGAGTACTAGGGAATTGCCTGAGGCACTCAGAAGCCAAGTTATATATATATATATATATATATATATATATATATATATATATATATATATATATATATATATATATATATATATATATATATATATATATGAATGAGACTGGACTTGAATCTAGGTCTTTCAGACTATGTTATCAGCTTTCTATTCAGTGACATCGAACTGAAATAGAAACAGGGGCCACTAAACCACACATATAGATATTTGCTAGCTATATATCTGTGCAGAAAAACCACATATTAACATTATCTGTGAGCTACTGCATTTTTATTTTGTTAAATATTTTCCAATTTTATTTTAATCTGGTTCTGTCCCACTTGCAAATGTTGAAGGCTGCATATATACAACTAAGCACAAGAAGATTTTAGAGAAAATACTTTAGTAAGTGAAAGTGATGAGGGAGGAAGAATCAGGAAAGGCCTTACATAGAAAGTAATAATTGAGTCTAGTTTTGAAAGGACCTAAAGATATTACTAGGAGAGAGAGAGAGAGAGAGAGAGAGAGAGAGAACACCACAGACAAAGAGACAACAGAGAGAGACAGACTGAAGGTAAAGAAATGGAGAAAGAAGCTCTAGTCTCACAAAAATGACGTTGCTGTTTCCTACATAAGATGATGTACCTTCTTTCTCCATATCATCTTATGTAGGAAACAGCAACGTCATTTTTGTGAGACTAGACAATGTATGATGGAGAATAGTGTATGATGAGCCTAGAAAGGTGGGTTGATTAAGGTTGTGAAAGGCTTTGTGCCCTTCAAAAATGCCAAACATAGGAGGGTGCTTTATTATCCTAGAGGCCATAGGCAGTCAATAGAGTTTTTGAGCAAGGGAATGGTATGGTCAGATCTGTGCTTCAGGAATATTACTTAAGCAGTTGTATGGAGAGTATATTAGAAAGGACAAAGAATCAGAGCAGAGAGACTAATTAGGAGATGATTGCAATAATCCAAGAAAGTGAATTTGATGTTAACTATTCACGTGGAGAGAAGGGGACTGATGAGAAAGAGCTGTCACAGAAGTCAAATCAACCAGACTTTGCAAATGACTGTGTTGGATGAAGGAGAATGAAGAGTCAGGGATAATTCCAAGTTTGTAGACTTGGATGATTGAAAGGAAAGTGACAGAAATTGACAGAAATAGGGAAATTCAGAAGATGAGTTTGGAGGAGAAAGATAACAAGTTCTGTTCTGGACATGTTGAATTTAATATGCCTATGATATATGCAATTTAATATGCCCCAAAAGAAAAACTCATTGTACAATGCAATAAAATCGAGTCTGGAAAAGTTAAAAATCTGCATATATTCATACTGTTTATAACTTTACAAAACAGGGTCCCAGACCTTCTGACTATAAATCCAGTGCCCTTTCTTCTGTTGGATTTCTCCAATTTATCTTTCAGATAGAGAGATAGATGAATAGATAGAAATCTATAGGTATAGATAGAGCTATGTGGACACTTATGTATGTTTCTATATAGCTATATAAATATATAGACATAAACACACATAGACATGTATGGGTGTGTATATATATTACATATATTATATTGTTTGTCTATATATGAGATTCAGTTAGCTTAAATAACTTCTCTCAGGTCTTAAAGTTATTAAATGTCATATATATGTATATGTCTGTGTGTCTGTTTATATCTTGTTTGTATATAGTTATTTGTATATTGTCTTCCCTGTTAAACTGAGCTCCTTAAGAGGAGATTTTGCCGTTTGTCCTTCTTCATATTCCTAGCAGTTAGTGCAATGCCTGGCACATAGTAGGTGCTTTATAATATGGATTAATGGCTGCCTGATTGCCCTTTCTACTATCTACATAGACAGACTTAGTAGATTATTCAGAAACAAAATGTGAGGAATTAAAAAGAAAGGAGTTATAATATATGGATAATATATATATTTTTACATGATAGGAAAAAAAGATAATGACTTCTAGGGCAGAGAACACATATTAAAATCTTGCCTCTGCTCTTTTATCTTGATGGCTTCGATTTTCTTATCTGTAAAGGGACAAGATTGGACTATGGCATCTTTAAATGCTCTTCCATTTCTAATTCCTCTGTCTCTATTACTAATAGCAAAGGGAAATTAGAAATGGGAAAAAGTTCTGTAAAGAAAAATAAAGAAAAGAGTTGAAACATGTTTTGGTGTTGATTACACCATCTTATCCAATTTTTTTTTTTTTTTAATATACAAATCTTTTTCACAAATAGCATTCCATTTGACCCAAACAATAATCTTGGGAGATAGACAAATCAAAAAAATGATTCCTTGGTCAGGAAACCAAGTTTTAGGAACTCTATGTAGATTGTAGATTGTTAATAATCATCACTCCAAAGTGGTAGAATTGGGATAATCTAGAGTATGCTAGAGTCAGTTTGAATTGGTTCCCTGGAACCATATATAAAATTTTCAGGGTAAGCATTTAATATACCTAAAAAATCAGCAAATACTGCAGATCAGTACTGACTTATTTTATTGATTGCCTAGACTTAAAATGGGAGAGAAAATGTTAATAATGCAGATTAAACATAAGTGTTTTGTGCATACATTTTTTTTTTTTTAGAAAGAGATTGTTATTCAACATTTATAAGCCACAACAGTGGCTGGAAGTTGGATCTTTTGATAGTACAATACATTATTCTTTGGAGTACATGACCCATCTAATAGGACTTCCAAATATAAGAATATTGTCTATAGGAATTCAGGGAAATTGAACTTTTGCTAATAAAGGATCCATAGGTTTTAGAATAATCCTGTCATGAAAATATTTCATTAAATCAATGCTATGTATACATGATTAATCTATTGTCAACAGGTGGGAACCCCTTGTACCAATGTATATTGGAACCCATCTATGACTTTTTAAATGGGTCCTAGTAACTTGAGATTTCTTAAATACCATTTTGAGGGTCTTAAAGTTATTAAATGTCAGAGTTGAGATTTGAACTCATATCTGCCTGATTTCCAAAGCCACTGTACTTGGCTGCCTCTCAGAGATAATAAATATTTGTCCATGCCTTCCAGCTATGTACAGTTCTCCTGAACTACTGAAGTTGAATCTAGCCAAGGCATATATTCCTGTAAGACTGAAGCTAATGAAAAACAAATGAGTAAATTGAAAACCAGAAGGAATTTCTGTTCCAGCCAGAATTCCAAACAATAAGCTGAAATTAAAATGGGAGAGGGAAAACAAATGAAAGAGAAAGTCCAAGAGCTCAACGTTTTCCTCCACATGAAGGAAACAGATTCCAAAAAGAAGGCACGGAGATTAAGGGGATATTAGATGCAACCAACGGATAGAATAGGAGACATTAAAAGTCCACAGGGCATAGCAAATGAAACAACATACAACCTGGCACATTACATAGAGAAACATGACCCTGGATGCACTAAAGAGAATACAGGAGGTAATCCAAAAAGAATGAACAGTTCGTTCCCTTTCCTTTTCCCATGCCTTTGTCATTCTTGGTGAGTCAAGTATCAGCAACTCTCCCTTCAGGCAAAAATGACTACAGCTGGGAAAGAAAGGCTGATAGAATTATTCAACTTGCTCTTAGTTGGGGTTTTTCCTACACATTCTACATAATACTTTGGAATCTATGGATGGAATTTGCTTTTTAAGTTAGTTAGATAGAATTCCCTCACCCCTCTCCCACTCTCCCACCTCTTATAGAACTCAACAAAAAATGTTTTTAGTGGAGTTAAAATGGCAAAAACCAGACTAGGGGTAGGAAAGGTAGGCAATAACGCAAGGGTGCAATGAGCAGGGAATGCAAATACAAATACTTTTTAACATATTGCTTTTTCTACATACATATATTTTTAATACTAGAAAATTTTGTTTTATAGGTCACAACAGTATCTTTTTTAAATGACAAGAGAGTGGTATATTAAAGGAAACATTTAAAGTCTACAATGGGACAATTTTCAAGCATCAGATGGTGCAGTTTTCAATTTTCCCCCCTTGGAAGCAGTCTCTAGCTCCAAATCTGCATTCAATTATGAAAAACTAATAAGATAGGAAAAATGAATATTTGTCCATGCCTGCCAGCCAGGTACAGTTCTCCTGAGCTACTGAAGTTGAACCTAGCCAAGGTATATATTCCTGTAAGACTGAAACTAATAAAAAAGTAGAAAAGATGAGAAGATCAAGGTTCAGATTCTACCTTACTTACTGTGTGACTTTAAACAAGTAATAACCTCCTCACCTGCATGAGGGAGTTGGACTAGGTTACCTCTAAGGTTCCTCTTAGCTCTTTATCTAATTTTTTTTTTTTAAATAAAAAGCTTGAAAATGCAAAGCTTAAATTATTTTTAAAATTTCATTTTAATTATGAATCGAGTCAATGAATATGAACATATCAATATTCACAGCACAAACCAGGCATTGTTATAAAGGGTTTTGTTCAATTTTTGGTTTCTAGTGTACATTAAATTTAAGAATAATAATAAATTGCCTTGCATGGGTCATTTTTTGATCTGGGTTTATTTTAATTCCTTGTTTCTGTTCCTTTTTTTCTTGTACATTACTATTCATTAATTCATCCTCTTCTGCCTGAAGTTTAAAATTTTCCTCATAATACATAGGCATTTTCAAGTAAAACAAAACAACATATTGGTCATGTCTAAAAGCATATTACTCACTTTATTTTATTTTTTTTTTTAATTAAAGCCTTTTATTTTTCAAAACATATGCATGGATAATTCTTCAACATTAACCCTTGCAAAACCTTGTGTTTCAATTTTCCCCCCTCTCCCCACCCCACCTTCTCCCCTAGATGGCAAGTAGTTCAATATATATTAAATATGGTAAAAATGTTAAATCCAATAAATACATACATATTTATACAATTATCTTGCTACACAAGAAAAATTAAATCAAACAACAAAGAAAAATGAGAAAGAAAATAAAATTTGAGCAAACAACAACAAAGAGTGAAAATGCTATGTTGCGAACCACACTCAGTTCCCATAGTATAATCTTATTGCCATGTACAATGATCTCCTGGTTCTGCTCATTTCACTTAGCATCCCTCCCTCTCTCCTTCTCTCTCCTTCTCTCTCTTTCTCTCTCCCTCTCTCTTCCTCTCTTCCTCTCTCTCCCTCTTTCTCTCTTTCTCTTTCTCTCTTTCTCTCTCTCTTTCTCTCTTTCCCTCTCTCTCCCTCTTTCTCTCTTTCTCTCTCTCTTTCTCTCTTTCTCTCTCTCTTTCTCTCTTTCTCTCTTTCCCTCTCTCTCCCTCTTTCTCTCTTTCTCTCTCTCTTTCTCTCTCTCTTTCTCTTTCTTTCTTTCTCTCTTTCTCTCTCTTTCTCTCTTTCTCTCTTTCTCTCTCTCTTTCTCTCTTTCTCTCTTCTTTCTTTCTCACAATTGGAGTTAAGTGATTTGCCCAGAGTCACACAGTTAGGAAATGTTAAGTGTCTGAGACTACATTTGAACTCAGGTCCTCCTGACTTCAGGGCTGGTACTCTATCCACTGCACCACCTAGCTGCCTCTGCTGATCATTTTTATAGAACAATAATATTCCATAACATTCATATATCATATCTTATTCAGCCATTCTCTAACTGATGGGCATCTACTCAGTTTTCAGTTTCTTGCCACTACAAAAAGGGCTGCCACAAACATTTTAGCACATGTGGCTCCCTTTCCCTCCTTTCAGATCTTTTTGGGATATAAGCCCAGTAGAAACACTGCTAGATCAAAGGATATGCATAGTTTGATAACATTTTGAGCAGAGTTCCAGATTGTTCTCCAGAATGGCTGGATCTGTTCACAATTCCATCAATAATTTATTAAAGTCCCAGTTTTCCCACATCCCCTCCAATATTCATCATTATCTTTTCCTGTCATTTTAGCCAATCTGAGAGGTGTGTAGAAGGTATCTCAGAATTATCTTAATTTGCATTTCTCTGATCACTAATGATTTAGAGCATCTTTTCATATGACTGGAAATGGTTTCAATTTCTTCATCTGAAAATTGTCTGTTCATATCCTTTGATCATTTATCAGTTGGAGAATGGCTTCAATTCTTATATATGTGAGTCAATTCTCTATATATTTTAGAAATGATGCTTTTATCAGAACCTTTGAGTGTAAAAAAAATTTTTCCCCTTTATTGTTTTCCTTTTAATCTTGTTTTCATTCGTTTTGTTTGTACAAAACCTTTTTAACTTAATATAATAAAAATTATCTATTTGTGATCAATAATGATCTCCAATTCTTCTTTGGTCACAAATTCCTTCCTCCTCCACAGATCTGAGAGGTAAACTATCCTGTTATTCTAATTTGCTTATATCACTTTTTATGTCTAGATTGTAAATACGTTTCAACTTTATCTTATAATACAGTATTAGTGTGGATGACTCACTTTTAGTCAAGGGATTCTTAACGTTTTTCATTTCAGGGCCTCCCCCAGCCACCCTCCACCTCCCAAAATCTGCTGACACATATGGATCTTTTCTCTTCTTGTAATATAAAGTTTGGTGGTGGTGGTGGTGAGGGATTTAAACTCATAATTAAATGAAATGCTAAATTTCAGTTAGAGGTTACTCACAAATAAGATTTTTTTTTCCCCCTTCTTCAGGTTCATAGACCTTCTGAAATCTATCCACTGTCTGGGGAATTGAAAAGTCAGAATTGAGGAGCAGTTAATGATTAAGAAATGCAGGTTTAGAAGAGGACTCCACAGGGGGTGGAGTTGGGGGGGCACCAGGCCAAGGTAGAAGCAGTGCCTTGTCTTGCAGATTTCTACATCATGTCTGTGGTTGTAAAGGTAGGTGGCTGGGTGAGCATTGGGTACACTCCTGGGTGTAGAAAAACCTTCATTATTTGGTGGATAAGAAAGGTTTCCAGTATCAAGAACCACGTGGCATCCTCAATTGACCTGGAGTTCATCCACAACCCAGAAAACGTGTTGTTGAGCCAGTCTTGGGTGTACATGTGCTATGGTTATAATGCCAACAACAAACACCTTTGGTCCTACCCCCAGAAACTTGGTGATTGTGGGCTAGTTGAAGACCCAAGATCACAAGTGTTCCCCTGGGAGCTACCTCAGCCACATGGTCCTGGCTCTTCTTCTCCTGCAAAGCCAGTGGGCATAGTCTGCCTTGACCAGGTCAGGTACTAGGATGGAGAAAGAGGCAGGCAGAGCCAGGACTCCTTCCCCATGCCACCACCCTGCTAAATAAAATTCTCCAGATAGTATGTGTGTGGGAAAGCAGCTGATTTACTCCATCATTTCATTGCTAAGATTTAAGTTACCTCTGAGTAGCTTGGTCTTGTGGTCACCCCCAAAGTATTGAGTTGCCAGTGGGGAATGAGAAAAGGAGAAGAGAATCAAAGGAAGTACATACACATTTTATATATTTTTATGTACATAATATCTTGTCTTTCATACACAGATGATTTATTTGCCAAAAGGAGAAAAAAGAGGAGATTTGTGTGAGAAAACCAGCTTGGGACATTTCTGATAGAAATTTCAGAAAGAAATTGTGCCCCAGAGAAATGTACTGAGAGATTCAGCAGACAACAGTTTCAAGGCAAAAGTACTGATTGAAGGTTAGGTAAGAAGAAAGTATTGCTTTCCATTGAGGTATTTAATAGCTAACATTTATATAATACTTTGTATGTACTAGACATTGTACTAAACTCTTTGCAATTATTATTTTACTCAATCCTTACAACAACTCTGGGAGGCAAATGTTCCTTTTTACAGATGAAGAAACTGAGGCTGACAAAGATTAACTGGTTATCCCAAGGTCACATAGCCAGTGTTATAATTTGATTTACATTATTTTCACAGTCTTAATAATATAGCTGAGAGGCTATTAATCAAAAAACTGTTTGAAGATTATGGGAAAATGTATGCTATATGCAGTTCCTGATACACAGCAGAGTACTTAATAGTGTTAATTGATTAATTGTTATACCTGGTAAAATGATAGACTTTGAGGCTTTTCAACCTGACTTAAAAAGGGATCATTACTCATGGGGAGGCCCTGATTTTTGGCCTTAAAAGTCATAGATGAGGGGCAGCTAGGAGGTTCAGTGGATAGAGCACCAGATCCAAAATCAGGAAGACCTGAGTTGAAATCTGATTTCAGACACTTAAAACTTCCTTGTTGTGTGACCCTGGGCACGTCTCTTAACCAAAAATGCCTCAGCCAAAAAAAAAAAAAAAAAATTCACAGATGAGAAACATGAGATGAAGAGAATGAAGAACCAGATGAAGTAAAAAGCAGATGATGGAGACCATATTCTTCCCATCTTGGATGGAAAGGAGAAGAGGAACATAAGATAAGAACAATTATCTTGGTCTCAGTTTTCTGAGAATGCTAATTAATGCCAGAGAGGATGTCTTCTCATTGGAGAATACCTCAACAGCTACTGGAAGCTGATTGGAGGAAAGCAGAATTACGATGCTGTGTACAGAATTGGCTTTCAGTAAACTCCAACTGCTTGAAATCCCAGAACTGTTCCATGAGGTTCAGTATCTTCTGTGGCCAAAGATAAGACTACTGCTCTCTAGTACTACCTACAGCCTGAAAGAGGGGAAACCCTACAGAGCTTTTACTGTATGACTTTTTACTACCCTCTCTGGTTTAAGAGGGAGAAATTGTTTAGAGAATATATGAAAACCTTAGCAATTCTCCCTGAAATAGCTTAATATTGCTTGAGTGCCTAGCCAAAGAAGGAGAACTTGAAAGCTGTAGAATCCTGCTATTAAACCGATATGATGTGATATTGTGACTTCACTAAAATAGTTTAACACTACTTCAGTGACCTAAAAGTAGCACAGAATTGCTTCAGTATCATAGGGTCAAGAGACTCCTGAGAAGAATAAATAATTCTCTAAAATAGTGCAAAGTACTCCCCCAAACAAAGACCACCAATATCCAGGTCTGCCATCTTGAGAGGAAAATACTTGAAGTATGACAATCCCTTTTTTACAGAGGAGGAAAATGAGACTGCAAAAAGTTAAGTGATTTTTCTCAGAGTCAAGAGAACCAATTATTATTTCTAGTAGAAATGAACAATCAATGTACCTAATGACTGGCTGTACAAAACATTTCTTATTTGGAAAGAATGGGAAGACATTCTATTATATTTTCCTAATCTTATTTTCCCTATGTTTTTATCCCCCCAAAAATTTCCAACAGTTCAGCTGTTCTTTATATAATATGAAATATATACTAAACTATTAGGACCAACATGCAGAAACAA
The DNA here is from genome assembly GCF_048593235.1 of Sminthopsis crassicaudata. Lineage (NCBI taxonomy): Eukaryota > Metazoa > Chordata > Mammalia > Dasyuromorphia > Dasyuridae > Sminthopsis > Sminthopsis crassicaudata. The sequence goes on along the minus strand of NC_133619.1, from coordinate 70,167,037 downwards.
TTGTTATCAATAGGTGCTAGATAATAATAACCATGTGTTTTATTATATTTCTTTACATAGTTAAGACCTTTGATTCCTATAAAGGAACACAATGTCATTTAAAGATATACTTTAAGATGCTTTTTCATATAAATTAAGATGTTAAAATAAAAATAAGACAAATTAAATCCCTAATTAATATCAAAATTAATTTAATTCATTTTAAATTAAGGACTTTAATTTTACCACCATACAGCGGAAAATGACTTGGTCTTAAAACATACCTGATTTTTCCTGTATCTAATGATGTACTAAATGATATAAAATATTTGATACAAGTAGAAAACTCTACCATCAAGAAGCACATTATCCAGGTAGAGAAACAAGTCATATTGTCTACAAATGGACCAATATAAAGGATTCTCCATTTCACAAGTGAGAGAATATATCATATAAATTTTATATAGGACTTTAGGTTATGGCTAGAAGGGACCTTAAAAGTCATTTAATAAATGAGGAAAATGAAGCCCAGAGAAGTCAAATGGCATCCATTGTTACTTAGATAGTAAGCATGGGGTGTGAGATTTTAACTTAAGTCTTCTGAATCTAATTCTAGCAGTAAAAACTAAACCTGCTTGATTTTATAATAAAAAAATAGATTAATAGAAAAGACTAGATAATATTGGATCACAAATTCCTGAATTCAGAAAACCAAGGTTCAAAAAGCAAAAGAACTGGGAAAATTAAAAAGATGCTTGACAAAAATTTTGTTTAAACTACTATCTTACACCATGCATATATAACCTCAATATTGATTATATTACAAATACATTAAAAGAGAACTAACTCAGGTATATTTCTCATATATGGCTAAGAAGTTCATTCTTAGCCATATTTTTTTTTTCCCGAGACAATTGGGGTTAAGTGACTTGCCCAAGGTCACACAAGTAGGAAGTGATAAGTTTCTGAGATCTGATTTGAACTCAAGTCCTCCTGACCTTCAAGGCTAGTGGTCTATCCACTGTGCCACGTAGCTGTCCTTAGGGAATAAATTCTTAAGTAAACACATGTACAAACTGATCACAAATGATAATATAGATGATTTTAATTGAATCAGCTGAAAAGCTTTTATACTTACAAAAGAAATTAGGATAAAATAAGAAGGGGTAAATTGCAGGGCATAGTGAAGGGTGGAAGGAATGATGGATTCTTTGTATCCAGTATCACTGATCTAGGTGTGCCATCCAAGATATTATAGGGCAGTAATATAAGTATGGAATAACAAATATCCTTGATCAGTTGACAAATGATAAAAAAAGACATAAACAATCATGAAAAGAATTGTAAATTATTAACATCCACATGAAATATTGTTGCAGTTCACTAATAATAAGCGAAACAAATCAAAACAATCCTGAGGTTTCACCTCAGACTCAGTAAAGTGACAAAGTTGACAAAAATGGGGCTGGAAAATGTTAGAAGTTTTTCTTCTAATATGATCATTATTTTGTTCTTTGCTCTAACAAGTCACCAGGTGATTTGAAAGTATTTCCTACATTAGAATTAAGCTGCTTATTGACTATTCAAATTATTCAAATTACTTAAATTAATTTCTATGATGTTATTCCATACATGCAATAGGTAGTACCTCACAATTCTCATCCAGAAATAATTATTGTTCTATAAGATCTCCATATAGTATAAAAAATCTACAATGTCTTTTATTTCTTTTTCCTAAGTCTTATAGTCTAATTTTTTTTTTTTCATTGTCCTTCCCAAGACCTTCCTTTGCATGGAAATTTGCTTGTAAAGAGAAAGGAATGCTAATACAAGTATAGTGGGATAACTATTTGGTCCAACCATTCTAGAAAATAGTCTGAAATTATGTTAAGAAAGTGACCAAAATGATATTCTCAATGATCTCAAGACTAGGGCATATATGCCAGGGACATTAGTCAACAGAGACAGATCCACTACACACCAAAATATTCATAGTATCACTTTTTCTAGTAACAATAATTTAGAAACAAAGTGACTATCTCTTGATTGGAGAAACAATACACAAATTGTAGCACACAAATATAATGTAATTTTACTAGACATACAAAGTGGTGAATAAGAAGAATACCTGTTATTAGACGTGAAATGATGTAAAGTAAGCACAGAAAAACATTATATGCAATTACTACAACAATGTAAATGGAGAGGATGATAAAAATCAAAACTGAATACTATGTAATTATAATGACCAAGTAGGACTCTAAAGAAGAGATAAAAAATTATACCTATATATTTTTTTTAAAGACGTGGGGGACTATGGAGTTAGAACACAGCATACATGTATGCAATAGATAGTACCTCACAATACCTGAAATAATTATTGTTCTTTAGCTATAAGGTCTCCATGTAGTGTACAAAATCTTTAATGTCTTTTATTTCCTTTTCTTATGTCTCATAACCTATTTTTTTTTTTCATTGCCCTTCCCTGTGTCTTCCTTTGCATGGAATTTTGCTTGTAAAATAAATTCCCCAAAACTGAAGAAGAGGGAACTATATCTTATAGGTCATGACATTATTTATTCTCCAAGACTTTGGACAGACAATCAAGTTATTCAAAAAAAGCATATCAGCTTCAGCTTTCTGTCTTCTTGATCTTGGAGAGAAGTAGATAAGTGGGGAAGAGAACAGATGATATAACCTTGTGAGTTGAAAAACTCAATAGGACTCTTGTGGAATCCCATTGTTCCAGAATTCTGACTCAGTGCCACAAGACACAATGAGAGCTGAGTTTTCTTAAGCATCTCATTTTCCCAGAGTCTAGGATTCATAGCTAGTAGAGTTTCAATGCCCCAGAGAACAAGGAGCCTTGGGAATAACCTTCAGTAATCCAGCCTACTAGTACCTGAGTTTAGGCCTCATCTGGAAGTCTTGCCACATCTAGACATGAACTTGGTAAGGCTGATGCTCTGTAGGACCTGAGTTAACTTTTGAGCATAGGTGAATTAAAGCCCCAAGGTAATATGTGAAATGTTTATACATTTTTAAATTGCTATATGTATGAAGTAACAAAAAAAAAAAAAAACAAACAACTTTGTAATAGTACTACTCATTGGCTTTGTAACTAATGGGCAAACATAGTTAGTGGAAGCTTGCCTACAGAAATGAGATACTCCAAAAATTCTTCCTGATATACTGGAACCTTAAAGGGAAAAATAGTAGACTTGGCTCTCAAAGTGGGGCAAGAACATACATGTTGTAAGAGCAAAGGTAGAACTGTCTTGTGGCAGAGAAGGGAGGGATGAAGATGTATCATTGGTTCTATGATCATGTCAAAGTAGAAAACTCAGACTGAGGGAAAGCTCACAAAAGGCTTGCTCTCTCCCATGTTTCCCTACTCAGTGTTTGTACATCCATAAGTCATTATAATATAATCTGCTCTCTCATTACCTAAACATTTCCAATAAACTGAATTTTGTTTCAACCAAAAAGAGCCAAGACTAAACTAGAAATAGATATTGATACAAAGTTATGCAAAAAGGCCCTTTTCTGCTTATTGATAAGGTTTTTTGTTTTGTTTTGTTTTGTTTTTCCAAACTGGAAATTGAGTTTGTGACTGAAATCAAAGTTTTTCATTTAAAATATTCCCTAAAAGCTAAAGAAGAGAACTATGTGGACCTTAGAGATTATCATATCACACTCCAGGGTTAAAACAAACTAATTATTGTATTGATTGTTAAAATATAATGATTTTTCAAATTACCTACTAGAAGGGGATTTTCAATAGATAGTAATGTTTTTGTTTATGGATATCATAGTGCTAATTGCATTTCAGCTTGAAATACTATAGGACCTAAGGGATTCAGTTTTTGAAAAGACTACTTGTCCTGGGGGAAAGAGGGAGAAGTTCAAACTTCATAGGACAATTGGTATGTGGAGGAAAAGAAGAGCAGGGAATACTAATCCTGGAGTCAAGAAGATCTCAGTTAAAATCAGATCTCAGACACTAACTGTGTGACCCTGGACAAGTCACTTCACTAGTATTTGCCTTAATTTTCTCATCTGTAAAATGGGGATAATAATAGCACTTATCTTCCAGGGTTGTTGAGAGGATCAAATGAGATAATGGTTGTAAAGTACTTAGCATATTGTCTGGCACATAATAAATGTCTAATAAATATAAGCTGCTTTTGTTATTATTAATGGTGATAATAAGCAGTGCTCTAGAAACAAGTCACAATAGAAAAGAGGAATCCATGGGATGAGCTCTAAAAGACACTAGTTGAAAGTGCCTACATAGAATACCCTAGAAGGGATTTTTAAAGAGACAATACAGATAATTATAGGGGTCATGAAGTAAGAAAGAAGGAAGGAAGAAAGGAAGGAAAGGAAAAAGAGAGGGAAGGAAGAAGGAAGGGAGGAAGGGAGAGAGGGAGAAAAGAAGTGAGCAAGAAAAAAAAAAAACTTGACCATAGAAAGATGCTATGGTGACAGGAAAGATCAAAATACAAACTCAGTAGAGGAGAAAATACCTACATGAAAACTCTCAAAGGGGAATATGAATTGGTTTCAAGCTCAAAGAGCCTTCTTAGAAGATCACATAAAGGATTTTAAAAATCAAATAAGAAGTAGAAGAAACATTGGGAAAAGAAATGAGAAGAATGTAAGAGAGAGTAAACAGCCTGGAAAACAACTCTTTAAAATATACAACTGGATAAGAGAAGAAAAAGAAATTGAATGAATTAGAGAAGGTAGTGAGGAAATGAAACCATCACTCTTTGCAGATGATATGATGGTATATTTAGAGAGTTCTAGAGAATTAATTAAAAATCACTACAAATAATAAAAAAAAATAAAAAAAAATCACTACAAACAATTAACAACTTTAGAAAAGTTGCAGGATATTTTCTCACCAAAATCATCATTATTTCTATATGCTACCAACAAAGCCCAGCAGCAAGAGATATAAAAAGAAATGCAATTTAAAACAACTGTAAACAATATATTTAGGAGTCTACTTGCCAAGACAAAGCCATATGAACTATATGAACACAATCACAAAACACTTTTCATACAAATAACTTAAATGTAAGCAATTGCAAGAATATCAATTTCTCACAGATAGGCTGAGCCAATATAATCAGAATAAAAATGCTACATAAATTAATCTATTTATTCAGTATCAAACTGTCAAAAAAAAAGTATTTTATAGGTGGAGCTAACATGGCAGAGTAAAGGTAGGAATTTACCCAACCTCTACCCCAATCCTGATCATAAACAAATTTTAGAATGTCAGAACACCCCAAAAGATGGACTAGAACCTTTTCCAGCTGAAAAGAATTTAGAAGATGAACAGAAAAGGTCTATGACACCAGGGTGGGAGTGCAGCCTGCAGTCCCAGTGTAGGCCCTACTGGTGCAGCCCTGGATCCAGCCCCCGACCCAACCCTGGCCCTAGCCCCAACCAGATCTCTGAATCAGTGGCAGTGCTGGTGGTTTCCAGACCTCTTAGCCCAAAACACCAAAGAGGATTGGAAGGTCAGCAGAAAAGATTTATGGAACCAGGGTGGGAGTTTAGCCTGTAATCCCAATGCAGGCCGTATCTGCACAGCCCTGATACTAACTCCAGTCTGGACCCCAACTCCAATCCCAACCTGCCTTAGCCCTGGCTTCAGCATCAGCTGGATCCCAGTGTCAACAAGGCAGTACTTCTGAATCAGCATTAAGGCTGAAGGGTTTCGGAACTCTCAGCTCAGAAACACCAGAGAGGATTCAAAAGGTCAATGGAGAGGCTCCCTGTTAATAGGATGGGAGTCTAGTGTGCAGTTCCAGTGCAGGCTGTACCAGTATAGACCACGCCCCAGTCTTAAGGTCCAAGCATCAGCAAAATAGAATTTTGTTGATTCAGCACACAGATCTTACAGCTACAGTGGAACAGGGACATTCCTAATAGTTCCAGAGCAGAAAAGAGTGCTGAAATTAGGTTCCTTAAAGAATCTCTGAAAACAACTATGGAAAACCCCTGAAGTTTGAAGAATGAAGAAATCATCCTCCACCCTGGAAACTGAGACCTACTTTAACAAAGAGTTAAAAGCCAAATAATAGGCTAAGAAAATGAACAGACAATAAGAAACATTTCTGATCATTGAAAGTTGTTATGATGATAAGGAATATCAAAACACACACTTAGAAGATGACAGCAAAGCTCTTACATCCAAAGCCTCCAATATAAATAAGAAAAGGGATCAGGACATGGAAGAGCTCAAAAGGGATTTTGATAATCAAGTAAATAAGATAGAGGGAAAATTAGGAAAGTAGTTGAGAGTGGTGTAAAAGGGAATGCACAAAGCTAATGAGGAGAAGACCTTAAAAAATAGAATTGAGCTAATGGAAGCTAATGACTTTATGAGAAATTAAGATACAGTAAAGCAAAACAAAAATAAAAATAGGAAAAAAAAAGTGAAATATTTCACTGGAAAAACAATTAATCTGGAAAATAGATCCAGGAGAGATAATTTAAAAGTTATTGGTCTACCTTAAAGTCATGAATCAAAAAAAAAAAAAAAAAAAAAAAAAAGAGCTTGGACATCATCTTTCAAGAAATTATCATGGCAAACTGTCCTGATATTCTAGAATCAGAGGGTAAAATACAAATTGAAAAAAAAAAAACCCACCTATCATTTCTTGAAAAAGATCCCAAAATGAAAAATCTCAGGACTATTGTAATCAAATTCTGGAACTCGCAGGTCAAGGAAAAAATATTGCAAGTATCCAGAAACAAACAATTCAAGTATAGTGGAGCCACAATCAGTATAACACAAGATTTAGCAGCTTCTACTTTAAAGGCTCAGAATATGATATTCCAGAAAACAGTGGATCTAGGATTACAACCAAGAATCACCTCCCCAATAAAACTAAGTATAATCCTTCAGAGGAAAAGATGTTTACTCAATGAAATAGAAGATTTTGAAATATTTGTTATGAAAAGACTAGAATTGAATGGAAAATTTGATTTTCAAATACAAGACTCTGTAGAGATATATAAAAATTAAGACCCATACCTCAATTGATAAATGATCAACTGATCTGTGCCCAAAGGGCTATAAATTCATGCATATCTTTTGAATTAAAAACAGCACTATTTAACATTAATACCAAAAGAGATTCAGGGTAAAAAAAGAAAAATGACCTATATGTACAAAAATAATTCACCGTAGTTATTTTCTCAGGGCAAAAAAAGAAAAGAATATTGAGGGGATACCCATCAATTGGGGAATGACTCAATAATATCTGTGTTTATGGCTTGTGATTATGATGGAATATTGTTTTTCTATGGGAAATGATGAGCAGGATGTTCTCAGGAACAAAACAAACAAACAACAACAACCACCACAAAGCAAAACAAACAAACAAAAAAAAAAAAACAACAGAACAAAACAAAAAAAAAAACAAAAACAAAACTAAACAAAAAAACCCCTGGAAAATCCTTCATGAATTTAAGCAAAGTGAAATGTACAAAGTATTAAAGCTATGTTCTGGGATGACCAGTTATGAATGACTTTGTTATTCTTAGCAGTACAATCATCTACGACTATTCTGAAGGACTTATGAGGAAAAATCCTATCAATACTCAAAGAAGGAACTGATTGTGTCTGAATACAAATTGAAGCATTCTCTTTCTTTGTCTCTTTTTTTTAAAACATTTTTTCTTCAAGGTTTTTATTTTTATTAGGATGGCAGATCTCTGTTTTTCTTTTACAACTTGACTTTTATGGAAATGTTTTGCATAACTTCACATGTGGTTTCTTAATTGTGGATGAAGATAAGTGAGAGAACCTAGAACTCAAAAATTTTAGAAATGGATTTTTTTTTGTTTTGAATATAACTAGGGAAAACATTAAGAAAATAAATAAAACAAAAAATTACTGTATGGAGTTAGAAAAAATAATAACAAAATTCATTTGGAAGAACAAAAAGTCACGAATATTAAGGGAATTTGTAGAGGGCCAGAACTCTGGAGAAGTATACTTGAAACAAGGTACTAACTCAGTGGAATTGATGAGATAATGATTCCCAAAGGGCTATCAAAATTTGCATATCCTTTGATCCAGCATTGTTTCTACTGGGCTTGTATCCCAAAAAGTTCATAAAGAAGGGAAACACATGCAAAAATGTTTGTGGCAGTTCTTTTTGCAAGAAACTGGAAATTGACTGGATGCTCCTCAGTTGGAGAATGGTTGAATAAGTTATGGTATATGGATGTTATTTAATATTATTATTCTATAAGAAATAATCATCAGGATGATTTCAGAGAGGTCTGGAGAGATTTATATGAATTGATGCTGAGTGAAATGAGCAGAACCAAGAGATCACTGCACATGGTAACAGCAAGATTATACAATGATCAATTCTGATGGATGTGGCCCTTTTAAACAATTAAACAATTACTGAGGCCAGTTCCAATGATGTTGTGATGAAGAGAGTTCAGAGAAAGGTCTGTGGGAACTGAGTATGGATCACATCATAGCATTTTCACTCATTTTGTTGTTGTTTGCTTACATTTTGTTTTCTTTCTCTTTTTTTCCCATTTTGATGTGATTTTTCTTTTGCAGCAAGATAATTATGTAAATATGTATATATGTATTGGATTTAACCTATATTTTTTACCATGTTTAACATATATTGGATTACTTGCCGTCTTGGGGAGAGATTGGAGGGAGGCAAGGAAATTTGGAATGCAAGGATTTGTAAGGGTCAGTCCCTTACAATTATTTATGCATATGTTTTGAAAATAAAAAACTTTAATAAAAAAAAAAACAGAGTAGTTGATCAATGGAGTAGTTACACAAGACACAATAGTCAATGTTAATAGTAATCTAGTGCTTGATAAACCCTCAAATTCCAGCTTCTGGGATAAAAACTCACAATTTGACAAAAAATGCTGAGGAAATTGGAAAATAACATGGCAGAAATTTGACACTGACCAATATCCAGCACTCTATGCCATGAAGTAGGTTCATGATTTAGACATAGAGGGTAATACTAAAAGTAAATTAGGAGAACAATGAATAATCTATCTCTCAGATATGTAGAGAAGGGAGGAATTTATGTATTTTTTTAATTAGGGCAGTTAGAAGGGGTATATAATAAATTGACTTTGATGGGATGATACATTAAAAAAATTAAGAAGTGGAAAAATAATTGTACTGGGAGAAGAAAGTGAAGATAAAATGGATAATTTAGAACACAAATAGGCAAACAAAGAACCTCTTACAGTTGAGAGAAAGAAAGGAGGTAGATGAGCATTGTCTGAAGCTTAATCTCATCAATTTTGATTGAAAAAGGGAATAACATACACATTTAATTAAGTATAGAAATTTATTTTACCCTACTAGGAAGTAGGAAGAGAAAGGGGAAAGAGAGGTGTTGCATAGAAGGGAGAGTTATAACACTTGGAGAAAGGAGTAAAAGAAGAAAGGAGCAGTGATTGAAGAGAGGACAGGTTGAGGGACAAGGTGATCAAAAACAAGACAATAGTGAGGAGGGACAGGATGGAAAGAGGAAAAAAACGTGTAAAAAGGGGAGAAAAAAGGATTGAGGAAAATACAATTGGTGTTTACAGTTGTGAATATGAATGGGATGAACTCTCCTATAAAACAGAAGTAAATAGCAAAGTGTATTAAAAAAACCCAGAATCCTACAATATGTTATTCATAAGAAACACATTTGAAACAGAGAGATACACATAGAGTAAGTATAAAAAACTGGAACAAAATATATTATGTTCAACTAATGCCAAAAAAGCAGGAATTAACAATCCTGCACTCACAAGTAAAAGGAAAAAATAAAATCTAATTTAAAGAGATAAGGAAGGAAACTAAACTTTCTAAAAAATGACCATAGATAATGAAGCAATAGAAATATTAGATTTATACACCAAGTGGTATAGCATTCAAATTCTTAAAGGAGAAGTTGAATGAGGTACAAGAAGCAGAAAGCAAAATTATACTACTGGGGGACATCAATTTTCCCTTCTTGGAATTACATAAATCTAAATGGAAAATAAACAAAAAAGAAAATAAGAAAATTGAATTTTAGAAAGATTAGATATGATGAGTCTCTGGGCAAAAGTGAATGGGAATAAAAAGGAATATACAGTTTTCTCGGTAGTAATGGCACCTACACAAAAATTGAACTCACATTAGGGCATTAAAATCAAATGCAGAAATATTAAATGCAGACTTTCATGATGCAATAAAAAATTAGATGTAATAAAGGGCCATGGAAATGTAGACTAAAAACCTATTGGAAACTAAATAATCTAATCCTAAATTTAAAATAGCTATAAAAATAACAAATGAAAATGTCCAATTAAATATCAAATTAGAAATTCTGAAAATCGAAGGAGAGATTAATAAAGTTGAAAGTAAGAAAACTATCAAACTATTAAAACTAAGTTGGTTTTATGGAAAAAAAATATATAAACTTTGATTAATTTGATTGTTAAAAAAAAGGAAAAAAATTACTTGTCAAAAATAAAAAGGATAAATTCACCACCAATAAAGAAGAAATTAAAACAATAATTAGGAGCTATTTTTCCCAACAGAATACCCCATATCTGAAAATCTAAGTAAAGTGGATGAATGTTTACAAAAATATACATTGCCCAAATTAAAGAAGGAAATAAAATACCTAAATAACCCCATTTAAAAAAAAAGAAATTAAATAAGCCATCAATGATGTCACTAAATTAAATCTCCTGGGCCAAGAGTGAATTCTGCAAAATATTTAAAGAATAATTAATAGCAACACTATATAAACTATTTGGGAAAATATGCAAAAAAGGAGTCCTACCAAATCCTTTTATGACACAAATATGTTGCTGATACCTAAACCAGAAAAAGCCAAAATAGAGAAAGAAAATTATAGACCAATTTCTCTACTAAACTTTATATTTTTTTCTGGATGGTTGTATTCATTCCTTTATTTTTTTATTGTTTTTAATTTTCAAAACATATGCATACATAAATTTCAACATTCACCCTTGCAAAATCTTGTGTTCCAAATTTTTTGCTCTTTCCCTATACCCTACTTTCTCCCCTAGACAGCAAATAATCCAATATATGTTAAACATGCAATTCTTCTATACATATTTTCACAATTACCATGCTGCATAAGAAAAATCAGATCAAAAAGGGGAAAAAAAGAGAAAGAAAACAAAACGCAAGCAAACAACAACAACAAAAGTGAAAATACTATGTTGTGATCCACATTCAGTCCCCACAGTCCTCTCTCTAGGTGCAGATGGCTCTCTTCATCACAAGACCATTGGAACTGGTCTGAATCACCTTGCTATTGAAAAGAGCCACATCCATCGGAATTGATCATTGCACAATCTTATTGTTGCTGTGTACAATATTCTCATGGTTGTATTCACTTTACTTAGCCTCAATTCATGTAAATCTCTCCAGGTCTCTCTGAAATCATCCTGCTGACTGTTTCTTAAAGAACAATAATATTCCATAACATTCATATACTATAACTTTATTCAGCCATTTTCCAACTGATGGGCATTCACTCAATTTCCAGATCCTTGCCACTACAAAAAGGGCTGCTACAAACACTTAATGCAAAACACTTTAAATAAAATATTACCAAAGAAATTACAACTATCCAGAATAATACAAAGTGACCAAGTGAGATTTACAAAAGGGATGCAGGGCTGGTTCAGCATTAGGAAAATTAACGGCATAACTGACATAAATAATAAAACCAACAGAAATATTATGATTATCTCAATAAATGCAGATTTTTTGACAAATTCTTATTGAAAACACTAGAGAACATAAGAATAAAACAATAAGCAGTATTCATAAAAAAAAAAACCATCAGCAAGAATCCTTTCTAATAAGAACAGAATTGAAACAAGGGTACTAGAATTGTTAGCTTTAGAAATAAGAAAAGAAGAAAAAAGAAATAAGAGAAGAAAAGGAAATTAAAGGAATTAGATAATGAGGAAACCAAACTCACTCCATATAGATGATATAATGGTATACTTAGAGAATCCTAGAGAATCAACTAGAAAAATTACTTGAAATAATTGATAATTTTAGCAAAGTTGCAGGACATAAAATAAACTCATATACATCACTGATATTTCTTTACATTAATAGCAAATTTCAGCAGCAAGGGATAGAAAAAGAACTCTATTTAAAATAACTATAGACAATATAAAATATTTTAAGGTTTACCTGTCAAGACAAACCCAGGAACTATATAAATACAATTACAAAACACTTTCAAAACAAATAAAATCAGATCTAAATAAATGGGGAAATACCAAATGTTCACGAGTAGGTCAAGCTAGAATAAAACAAATGACAATTCTACTTAAATTAACTTACTTAATGAGTTCCCCAATCAAATTTAAAAAAAAATCATAGAGCTAGAAAAAATAACAAATTAATCTGGAAGAGCAAAAGGTCAAAATTATCAATGGAATGGAAAAAAAAAAATACAAAGGAAGTTGACCTAGCCATACCAGATCTAAAACTATATTATAAAGTGACAATCATCAAAACCATTTGGTGTTGGCTAAGAAATACATTAATGGATTAGTAGAATGAGTTAGGTATACCAGATATATTAATCAATGATGGTAGTAATCTACTGTTTGATAAACCCAGACTGTAGCTTCTGATATAAAAATCTCCCTATTTGACAAAAACTACTGAGAAAACTAGAAAATAGCATGGGAGAAAGTAGGCATAAACCAAAATCTCATACCTTATACCAAGATAGGGTCAAAATGGATATAGGATTTAGATATAAAGGGTAATACTATAAGCAAATTAGGAGAGTAAGGAATAGTTTACCTGCCTTATTTATGGGGAAGAGAAGAATTTATAACCAATCAGGAGTTTGATTAAATACAAAATGGATAATTGTGATTACATTAAATTAAAAAGGTTTTGCACAAGCAAAGCCAAGATAGAAGGGAAACAGAAAGTTGGTAAACAATTTTTACCACCAGTGTTTCTGATAAAGACCTCATTTCTGTAATATATAGAGAATTAAATAAAATGTATAAGAATGCAATTCATTCCCCAATTGACAAATGCTCAAAGGAGATGAACAGATAGTTTTCAGATGAAATAATTAAAGTTATCTATATCTATATATATTAAAAAGTGCTTTAAATCACTATTGATTAGAGAAATACAGATTGAAACAGCTTTTAGATACCACATTATACCTGCTTAGTTAATATGACAGAATAAGAAAGCGATAAAAGTTGGAAAAGATGTGGAAAATTGGAACACTAATGCATTGGTGGTGGAGTTGTGAACTGATCAAACTATTCTGGAGGGCAATTTGGATTACTGCCCTTGTGAACACTCTTTGATCTAACAATACCACCACTAAGTATGTATTCCAAGGAGATCACAAGAAGATGGAAAGGACTTGCATGTACAAAAATATTTATAGTAGATCTTTTTGTGGTGTCAAGGAATAAGAAATTGAGTGGATCCCCTCAATTAGGGAATGGTTTTTTAAAATGGAATACTGTTATTCTACAAGAAATGATGAGCAGGCAGATTTCAGAAAAACCTGGAAAGATTTTCATGAACTGATGCTAAATGAAGTGAGCAGAAGCAAGATAATATTATACATAGTAATAACAATATTATGTGATGATCAGCTTTGATAGATTTAGCTCTTCTCAGTAATACAATGATCTAAAACAAACTTAAAGGACTCATGATTGAAGATGCCATTCACATTCAGAGAAAGAACTATAGAGTCTGAATGCAGATCAAAGCATTCTATTTTCACTTTTCCCCTTTTTCTCATTGTGTTTCCTTTTGTTCTGATTCTTCTTTCACAACATGACTAATGTAGAAATAAATTTAACATGATTGTATATATATAACCTATATTGATTGCTTGCTGTTTTAAGGAAAGGAGACAAGATGGAGGGAGAAAAATTTTGGAAACAAAAATATAATAAAAATGAATTTGAAGCTATGAATTATTCTGCCATTCTCAGCAATAGAATAATTCACAGCTACTCTGAAGGACTTATGCTGAAAAATGTCATCCATATCCAGAGAAAGAACTTATTGTGTCTGAATACAAATTGAAGCATACTATTTTTTCTTTCTTTTCTTATTTTTTATTGGGGGGGAATTATGACTTTTATAGATATGTTTTGCATAACTACACATGTGCCTATTTAAAGGGGGATGAGGGTGGGGAGGAAGGGAGAGAATCTAGAACTCTAAGTTTTAAAAACAAATATAAAAATTGTTTTACATGTAACTGGGGAAATAAAAAATTAAATATTTAAAAGTAAATGTTGAAAAGTATCTTTACATGTAATTGGAAAAATAAAATACTATTAAGTGTAGTGGGATTAAAAAAAGAATGCATATTATCTGCTTGATAACATTCAATTAAACAAAAAACTCATCAAGTTAATGCATTCATATATGTACCATGAAAAGATCTTAAAGATGTACAGTAAAGTGGGAAAATAATTGAATTTGATTCTAAACACCTACTGTGTGTTAGGCACTTTGCTAGTTAATGGTAATAGAGAGAAAAATGGCTTAGACTACATTGGGAAAAATTACACAATACTTTTAATCATCCTACACTGATCCTTGACACAGAAGTTGATTTTTTTAACACTAATATTCACCTGTATGGCACTATGGCTGAGAGTCAAGGAACATTACAATCTCTGAGGAATCAAAATTACTGGTAACTCCAAAGGCAATTAAAAGCTGTTTCGAAAACTCTAAGTGGGTTGCAATATGTTGCCAACAATTACTTTTAGGTAAGAAATGGTGTGAAATTTTTAAGGGCAGGCATAATGAGCAAAGGAGGTGTGCCAAATGTAGAGCAAAAGTAAGGAATAATTAGTGGACAGGCCAAGTATTATACTGATATTAACAAAATAGTGAAAGAAATGCTAATTATTAGGTAGAATCTCTATGAAGAACTTACAGAATGAAACAGATAAGAATTGTACAGGATCAAAAGGTTTACATGGATGGAAAGTAGAGCAGCCCATAGCAATAAGATTCACGCCTCTCTTGAAGGATCAAGGCACCTGATTCATTTATAGTTCCTTTAATTTTGAAAGGCAATGTTGTAGAATGTCCAGAGAAATAGAGTGGGAATTAAAAGGAATTTAAATCTTTCACTCAATACTAGTTGTTTGACTTTAGGCAAATCATTTTATCTCATTTGCTTCATTTGTCTCTCTAAGCTTTAGCTTCTTTATCAATAAAATGATGATGATAATTAATCTGAAGATGAAGATGATGATGACAATAGCTATTGTTTTACTAGCTGTGTCAACCTGGCCAAGTCACTTGACCCTATTGCTTCAGTTTTTTTATCTGTAAAAAAGAGCTAGAGATGGTAATAGCAAATCACTTCCAGTATCTTTGCCAAGAAGGGATCATGAAGAGTCCCACATAATTTAAAGTAAATAAACAACAAAAATTGTTTGAAAAACAATTTAAATATATTTAAAAGATATGTTTCATTAGATCCTCAAAAAACCTGAGAAGCTGATACTATTGTTATACTTATTTCATATATGAGGAAACCAAAAGAGTTTAGGATCTTTGATTAGGGTCTCAGAACTACAAGTTGTCTGAAATAGGGCTTAAACTCAGGTCTTCTAAACTCTAAAACTAGTACTCTATCCACTGTACCACTAAGTGCCTATAATAATACATGAGTTATCTATACTAACATGTGACATTCATATTGTAGTTTAAGGTTTTTGAAGAATTTTATAAATATAAATTTATTTGAACTTTACACCTT
The DNA here is from genome assembly GCF_048593235.1 of Sminthopsis crassicaudata. NCBI lineage: Eukaryota > Metazoa > Chordata > Mammalia > Dasyuromorphia > Dasyuridae > Sminthopsis > Sminthopsis crassicaudata. The sequence goes on along the minus strand of NC_133619.1, from coordinate 70,151,216 downwards.
GTCTATGAAGTTATTATCTCCCTTTTTTTTTTTTTAATTTGAATTTGAATGGCAAAACTCAGATTTAAAGTGTAAATGCTTGGCTTAAGGGGATATATAATTAGGTAGTACTGAGGAGAGATTTGATACTGAGACCTCCCTGAGTCCAAGCAGGACTAGATCCATTACCTATACTACTTCTTATCTACCTTACAGAGTAATGGTAAGGATCAAATGACATATTAATATAAATAATTTTAAAACAAATTCAACATAAATATAAACAGAGGTTGTTATTTGTTCTTCATTCTTGAAGAGGACCATGACATCAAGGAGATAATGTCATGACATGCAAGTGAATTGGATTTAAGTGAGGGAGGCCTGTGCAAGGTCACCTGTCTCACTTTCCCCTCCAGAGCCATCTGAGTCCAGTGGCCAAATATGGATTAGGACCAAGGCCTTCTACTGCATACATGTAAACACAAGTAATACCAATATAAAAGTAAATACAGAAGGTGATTTACAAGATGATGGTGGAAGCGAGAGAAAAAGCTGAATTAGCATATGGGCAAGATAAAAAATTCCATGTTAATGGGAAACAACCATAATTCACACAGATTGGTGCCCTGAATGAAAGGTATCTATAAGGAGTATCCACTCAGAACTGAGTGTAGCAAATGAATTAGTCCATGAGGCTACACTTTTCACTGGAACAGTTTTTTTAAAGTACATATCCATGAACAACTTTAATTATGTTAGTACTGACAAGTACAAAACAAATCACATGCAATTCTATAGTAGTCATACACAAGAATCATCCTTGATTCTTCTCTCTTCATCATTTCATATCAGCTACCAGGTCTTCTTCTCATTCAGCCAATCAACTAGCATTTTTGAAAGCAGCTTTTATGTGTCAGATACTATGTTTTTGTTTTTGGCTGAGGCATTTGGGGTTAAGTGACTTGCCCAGGGTCACACAGCCAGGAAGTGTTAAGTGCCTGAGACCATATTTGAACTCAGATCCTCCTGACTTCAGGACCACCTAGCTGCCCCTGTCAAATATTATGTTAAGGACTGGAGATTTTCTCTCTCCCAGGAAAAGGTCACAATCTCTGCCCTCAAAGAACTTAGTCCAATGGAGGAGACAACATGCTTTTATATAACAAGATATATTTAGGATAAATTTATGATTATTTCAGGAAGAAAGCATTGAGATCAAGGGGAAAGGCAAGAAGGAATCAAACCAGGTGATCTCTATCTATGCCAATTAAGACAAATCCCATCTCCTGCCAGTCTTATTTCCCAACAGATATGGAGAACCTACAGTGCAATGAAGAGGAGAAACCTTTTATTAGACGTTAGTCCTTCCATCTACTTATGTACTTATACCTTGAGGCAAGAGCAAGAAGTAGGTGGGAAGCAGGACTTCCTTCCCTTGTTGTACAGATTCTACTGACATCTTATGCTTCATTATTTCCTGCCTAATCTCCATCCTTCCAAAGAAAGAGGCAGTAAAATGGAATCCCTGTCTGACCACGTGACTTTCTGTCTTGTGCTGCACTTATCTCTAGCCTAATCTCTACTATCCTTTGGGAATAAAAGTGGTCTCCTAGGGAGGGAAGGGAGCCTTCCACTCAATGGTTAACATTCTCCCACCTAATCATACACTAACATATTCCAGTGATTCTGAACCCTTGTAGGTCATCATTCAAACTTCATTCTTCATCTCTCATCACCTGATTTCTTATTTCTATCTTCCTTACGTCTGTTCCACAGACAATAAACTTCCTTTCATTCTTTTTCTCTCCTATTCCTTCCATCTTATGATTATTACTGAAACCTGGCTCTCCCCTGTGAAAACTTGTAACTCTTCCCTAGACACTCATTCCAATACTACCTATGCCTTCATTCCTTCAAATCACTGGTTGAAGCAGAGAATTTGGAATATTCTTTGATCCCCATTGCTACTTTCATGTTCTCTCCCTACATCTATCACTCAGTAACCTCTTCCTTTGAGGTTCAAGCAATTCATCTCTACTGCTTAGACAAAATCCTGGTAGCTGTTATCTATAGTCCTCAAGATCACTCTACTTCCCTCAATTAATTTGATACAGGGCTCACTTTTATCTCCTCCCCAACTTCTGGCTTCTCACTCTGATTGTAATGCACATATTGACTCTTTGCAAGCACACTAACCATTCAGTTCCTCTACCATCTCCCCATGACATACTCCTCTACCTTAATTCTGCTATACACAAAGATGATCATACCCCTTATCTTGCCATCACCCACAAATGTTCATTTTAAAAATTCCAAAATATCCTATCTAACCATTATCTATTGGTTTTTTTTAAACTTTTCCCTCTTTTTTCCTTTACCAAATCCTATTCTTTGTCCTTGCTTTGATTTCAAAAACTTTTACACTTCACATCTCTCTCAGATTATCTTTCCTCTTTCTTCTTTTTACCATCTTGACAGATTGGTAAATAAATTCCTTAGTCTAGATAATCCCTTATTATTTTACCATATGTTTCCTGACAAACCTCAGCCTTGAATCACTCCCACCATGTACCACTTTAGCCCTAACAGGCATGTTATTGAAAGAAGGTACACAAAATCACCTGACCCTTCTGATTGGATTCATTACAAATGAATGTCAACTGAGCCCTCACTGCTTCTAGATGATTGTTCTGCATATTTCTCAACTCACTATCCCACTCTTCACAGAGGCTCTTCTAAATCTTTTCACTCTTCTTCAAATTTCCCATGGTATTTCCTTCCTCAATCCTCTCAATTGAGAATTTTTAGCCATTTAAAAAAATTTTCTACTTTTTAAAATTTTTCATTAATTTGTTTAAAAATTTTATTTTATTTTAAAAAATAGAATAAGAAAAAAGAAAAACAGAAAAGGAATACAAAACAAAATGAAACAAAACAAAGAGAACATTGTCATTGGCCCAGCAGAACATCAGGGAGTATTCAAAATATATAACAACAGACTATTAGATCAAGAAAGAATATATATTTACATATACATATATATATATGTAAAAGAAATGATATTCATTAGTGTCCATCTTTTATTTACTTCATTGTGAATTGTGTGTTTTTGTTTTTTTTTTTTGTTCCCCTAAACAGGCTAGTAATTAAGTAAGGATATATTTATGATTACATATATTACATATATTCAGCATCAGTTCATGTAAGTCTTTCCAGGTTTTTCTGAAATCAGCCTCTTCTTCATTTCTTATAGAGATATAATATTCCATTATATACCATATTTTATTCAACCATTCCCCCAACAGATGGCTATCCACACAATTTCCAATTTCTTGCCACCACCACAAAAAAAAAAAAAAAAAAAAAAAGCTGCTCCAAACATTTGTACATAATAGGTCTTTTTTCCATCTTTTATAATCTGTTTAATACAAACCAGTATGGTATTACTAGAGCAAAGAGGATGCAGTTTTATACCCCTTTGGCTATAAACTGCCTTTGGGCAGTTCCAAATTACTCTCCAGAGTGGGTGGATCATTTCACAACTCTACAAGCAATGCATTAGTACCTTGACACATATTTTGCAGAAGATAATTAAGACCATTTGTCATGCTCTTCCTCTCCTCCTCTCTTCCTCATTTCATATCATTCATACTTCTTCTGACACCAATTTCCTCCTTCATCCTTGTCGCATATGATGAAGCAGCATTACTCCTTTTCAAGGATAGCTCTTCTACATGCTCAAACAATTCCATTCTCTCCTATCTCCTCTAAGAAATTGTTCCTCTGTAATCACTACTTGGTCATTTATTTTCAATATCCCCCTTGTTCAGGAATTTTCAGTCATGTCTGATTCATCATGATCCCATTTGGGGTTTTCTTAGCAAAAATACTCTAGGTATCTTCTTTAGCTCATTTTACAGATAAGGAAACTGAGGCAAATAGGGTTAAGTGATTTGCCTGGGATCACCAGGCTCAGCTATTTAAGGGTCTGAAGCAAGATTTGAGCTCAGGAAGATGAATCTTCCTGACTCGAGGCCCAGCACTGTATCCACTATACCATCTAGTTGCCAATATCTTTTTCTTAGGCTTCTTTCCTATTTCTTACAAACATGCCCAAAATTCCACCATCCTCAAAAACCCCTCACTTGATCCTTCCATTCCCTCTATCTTCTGTCCTTTGTGGCCAAACACCTTGAAAAAACTTTAGAATAAGTGCTTCTATTTTTTTTTTTTTTTCATTTCTTAATCCCTTAGAATCTGATTTTCAACTTTATCAATTTTTTTTTTTTTTTGGTGGAAAATCATTCCTCTAAAACTGTTCTCTTCAAAATTACCAATGATCAAGTCTCAATTGCCATATCCACTGTCCTTTTCTCAATATTCATTCTCCTAGATATTTCTGTAAACTTTGACATTTTGATCATTCTCTTCTCTTTGATACTCTCTTCTCTAGATTTTCAAGACAGCACTGTTTCCCGATTCTCCTTATGACTGATCCTTCATAATTGAATCCTCATTCTGATCATGTTTTCTAATAATAGGTGTCCCACAGTATTCTGTCCTGGGTCCCCTTTTCTTCTACTATACTATTTCACTTGGTGATCTCAGAGATTTTCATTGATTTACATATGATATTTGTGCTGACAATTCTTACATTTACTTGTCCTGTGCTAATCTTTCTGCAGTCCTCTATTTTCATATCCAATTGCCTTTCAGACTTTTCAAATTAGATGACTAGTAGACATCTTAAATTCAATATATTTAAACCCAAATTCATTATCTTTCCATTTAAGCCTTTCCTATCTCCCAACTTCCTTTTAATTGTAAAGGGCAACACCTATTTCCTAGTCTCAGGCTCATATCGGGAATCATCCTGGATTCCTCACTTATCTCTTGCCAAAGCCTTTTGATTTCACCTTTGCAATATCTCTCATACATCCTACTTCACTTCTTTGATTTTGCCAATACTCTGATGCAAACCCTCATCACCTCACACCTGGATTATTGCAATATCTGCCATTGGGTCTGCCTAGTGCAAATCTTTCCCCACTCCAATCCATACTTCACTCAACTACTAAGTGGGGTTTCCTTCATTGCCCCACCTCCACCTTAATAAACCCCATTGGCTCCCTATTGCTTCCATGACCAATTACAAAATGCTCTGTTTGACATTCAAAACCCTTCAAAATTTAGTCCCTTCCCACCTTTCCAGTCATCTTGCTTCTTCCTCTCAACACATACTCTTCAATCCATTAACACTGGCTTCCTTGTTCCATGAACAAGACACTCCATCTATCAGTTCCAGGCATTTTTCTCTGACTGCCTCCCATTCCTAGTATGAGTCTCTGAATTTATCTCCACTTACCGGGTTTTCTGCCTTCCTTTAAATCCCAACAAAGATCTCATGTTCTATAGGAAATGTTTTCTAATCACTCTTAATTCTAGCACCTTTACTACCTTAATAATTTTTTTATTCATCCTGTATATAGTTTGTTTATATATGGTATTTATTTGCTTGCTGTCTTCCCCATTTGATTGTGAGTTCATTGAGGAAAAGAATTATCTTTTGCTTCTTACTCTACTTCTAACACTTAGCATAGTACCTGAAACAGATTAAATATTTATTGAATGATTGATTTTGGATTGCTTTATATAAAGCATAATAACATATAAAGTTATATGCATACACATAAATATAAAGCTATATAGTCAATCAAGAACTATCACAAATATATGTTGTATTTATCTATGTACATGTCATATTGCCCAGTTGAATAAAGCAAAAGGTATAAGATTAGGAGGTCATTAGGTTTTTGTTTTCTGTCACCAGGATCCAACACAGTGATTAGCACTTAATAGGAATCTCAAACATTTTTTTTTAAGTTGAATTGTGAATTATAGAAATGAGCATAGCCAATGAAGACCATCTCCCACCACTACCTCCTCCACTATTCTACTAGAGGTATTCAGTACTATCTCTACTTTTTAATTGGTCATTAAGGATTGGAACATTATGTTGTTGTTCTGTCAAAAAAACCTAGAAATCTTTGTCTGCAAACACCAAATAAACACCAAAATAAAAATTTCTGATGATTAAAGATTGACTCTTGCAAGGACTGAATCATCTTGTAATGTAAACTTTATATTGTGATATCCATGTATGAGTTAAAGACATTCCCTATCTTGAAGAAGGGAATGTTAAGTTTAAAATTCTATTTTAAAAATAGGAGACAGATTTAAATGGAACTATCCACTAAGGGAAAGGTCTGCCATGTGAAGAAGCATTCACATCCAATTTTTTTTTTTTTTTTATTCTACTCAATGGTGTGATCTTTCCTAAGTAATGTCTCCTGACAGGGAAAGGATCTATTAAAGAAAAATTAAAATCTTTCATTTTTAAAACCTTGGTGTATTTTACAGCCAAGAATATCTCAGCATCTAATCCATGGACATGTTTTTTAATCTTAAAAAGGGAATTTTGTATCAATGCACAAAGAAACATTCCTTTTTCTTTCATCTGTGATATTTCTAGCAAGCACATATTAATATATTGCTACTGTCACTGAAAAGGGACAATTGGCTTAAAGAAATAATCTTTTTCTTTCAAAAATAAAATGATAGAGATCAACCAAACTTGTTTAACTCAAAATATTGGGGGAGAGGGGAAAGCAAAGGTATCTACCACACATGTTGCAAATTAAGGTAAATTAGTCTCTCCCTTTCTTTCTTCCCTTCCCCCCCATTTTATATTTTTCTCCTGTAAAATTCTTCTCCAGTTCCTTATTGTGGCTTTGGGCTGATTCAGAACTCTTGAAGGTTATGCCAACATAGCACAAGCTCTAGCAGGTCCTATTAAGCAGGAAAAACTTCAAGGGTTGGCCCAGAATCAGATTATATGCCTTTAGGCAGTTACATGGCTCAGGAGATAGAATACTGGATTTGTAGTTGGGAAGACCGGAGTTCAAATCCAACCTCTGACCCTAGCTATGTGACCCTGGCAAATCATTCACACTCTGCTCAGTTTCCTTATCAGTAATCATGGAGGTAATAATAGCACTTATCACCAAGGGTTATTATGAGAAACAAATGAGATAATAGCTGTAAAGCATTTTGCACACCTTTACACACTATTGAAATGCTAGCTATTTTTGTCTCAGACACTCATCAGGTTGTACCCTGGTGACAAATGTATTTAGTCCATCACTCAGTAAACATGTACTAGGACTTACTGTGTATCATGCATAGGTCCCAGCACTAAGAATTCAAAGAAGGGCAAAAACACAGTCTTGCCCTCCAAAAGCTCACATTCTAATAAAGGAAATCATATATCAACCCCCAAAAATTATACATATAAGATATAATACAGTACAAATGGAAGGTATCCTCAGGGGGAAGCAATAATAATATGAAATCCAGGGATACCTGCTGATAGAGAAGGAGAATAAGCAGTTTCATGGAAGGATCTGGCTTGGCTTCAGTTTCAAGATCCTCATTTCTGACGAGTAGTATAATCTCCTTGAAGCTGTTTTGATGGCTATTTCAGCTTAGCCCTCATTAATGTTTATTTGGCTTTGACCTACTCTGAGGATCTCTTGGTTCCTTACACATTTGGCTCCTAGCTTCTTGCCAGGTTCCTAACTTATCATTCTATCTTCTATAGCCTTGGAATCAACTTTATGTCCAGAGTGTCCCCACATCTTGATCTTATCATTATTGTGATTCTTGGCTCTCCTTGCTGTTTTTTCCAAACTCTATTGTTAGGCATATTAACTAAATTAAAATATAATAATGACATTATATTTTTATAGAACTTTAAGATTGATGAAGTACTTTCAAGTGCCATTTTCTTTTATCCTCAAAAAAACTTTGGTTGATAGGTGCTATTATTAGCTCCATTTTATAGGTGAAGAAACTGAGTTAGGCAGAAATTAAACAATTTGCCCAGAGTAAAACAGCTATTTAGTAATTGGAGCAGGTTTTGCACTCACTCTTCCACTTTCAAATCCAGCAGTATTGATTGCTCCCTCTAATTGCTAGTTTGTGAAGCTAAAAAAGTTGGTGATAGGCCAATTTTTGTAACAGAAGTCCTGCAGTTCTTGACTTTGGGTCTAGCATAATATCTATTATATTCTCAAACTTTCTAGATATATTTTAGTACATACACAAATCCCTGGAGGGCAGAAACCATGTTTTCCTACATTGGAAAAGCATCTGACAGAATAGCCAGATGCTGGAAAGTTGCTAATAAATAGTCTTTGATCACATAAAACAAGCAAAGATATAAAGCAAACTTTCTTTGGTGGAAGTGCTGATGTGCAACTGTCATTTTATAGTTTTTCTTTTTCTTTTTTTTTTTTTTTTTTTGCTGAGGCAATTGGGGTTAAGGGACTTGTCCAGAGTCACACAGCTATTGTGTCTGAAATCTGATTTGAACTCAGTTCCTTCTGACTTCAGGGCTAGTGCTGTATCCACTGTGTCACTTAGCTGTTCCATGCAACTGCCATTTTAATGAAAAAGAAATGATATACAGTCAGAAAGTCATAAATTTGGATCTAAAAATGGACCTCCTAACACTGAATCCCAGGGAGTGGAAGTAGAAGCTTTTGAACCCAAGCTATTGGGTATTTCCAATGCTTTCTTTTACAGAATTAGAGAGATTGCTTATTATTTCTCTACTTTCTTTCCCAAAGTACAACTGTTGCTGCTGCTGCTGCTGCTGTTTGTTGTTTTAAATAAATCTGGCCTCCAAGGATTTTTTGGGGGGAAGCTACTAAATGGATCCACCAATTTTTATCTTATGGCTTTACCAGTTTGGAGTGTGGGGGGACAAAATGATAAAGATAATAGTATTCATGATGAAAATGAAGAGAGCCAAACATTAAATATATATATAGAATCCAGAATGCACTAGGACAGTTGAAATTTCTTGAACTGCCTTGAACTAACTACTGGGCTTGAATTTAGAGTCTTCCAATGGAATTGTATATCATGCCCAAACAGATTTCTTATAAAATCTTCAGTACTTCCTGCTTTGGGTTGGGCCAGTAATATCAAGATAAGAGGTTTAGTGTGCTCCAGTCAGAACCAGGAAGTTAAGAGGAGTGTCAAAATGAAACTTAAACCAGAAATCAAAAAGTACAATCTTATTGGAGGTGAAAAGGTCCTGGATGGGGTGGAGCAGTCCAGGTGCTCATTTTGTCTATTAATTCATTGCACCTAAGTCAATGTATGCTCTGTTCAATCAGAGATGCTCTTTGGGGACTAAGAAGGTTAATATTTAGGGGCATGCTTATTTTTCTTTGTGAAACTTTTCAATATACAACAGCAATTAAATAATTCCTCCTGGCTCCCATTCTTTCCTTCCCTGACCTCCAGTAAGCCTTTGATCATTTGAAAGGAATGTGTGGGTGTGCCAGTGGGGGGCAAGTGGGGGGGGGGATAACCTTTAGATAGCTATTTTTTTCTTTCCAGTTACTAAAGGGATGAGATGCCATCCCCTTCACCCCTCTACCCACACCCACACCCCACTACCGCACCCTACTTCCCTGAATTCTGCTTAATAGCTTGTCTTACCCTACTGTACAAAGCAGCTTGGAGTTGTCCTTGAAACAATCAGAGAAAGAAAGGGGAGTTTAAATTGTGAAACCAGACTACACCCCCTCAAAACCAGAATTCTTTGGCCCTAAAACAATCATGCCCCTTTGTGTGGGACAACTAGTGATATGTGACTCATCTTAACCTGGATATTTTTAGGCAGTATTTTTTAAAAGAAAGGAATGAAGGAAAATGTTTAAAACAGGTACTACTTCTTAAACATTTCTATATGGAGAAAGAATGACCCAGAAGAGTACTCAAAATGTAGAGAATGTTGCCATTATAAGAAAATAAGCTTGATGCAATAGGGATAATCTAGGAAAATGTGTCCAGATCATCCAATAAAGATTAAAATAGACAATTTAGCTATAAAAGGTAGCTGGAAATAATTTCCCAGATGTCTTTGATAAAGAATTATATACTGGCAATATCATTGCTACAATTTTAGTTCTTTTGTTCGTAGTATTGTATATTTAAATCTGGAAGATACCCCAGAGGGTATGTAGTCCAGCTTTTTCTTTTTTTATACATGAGGAAACTAAGGTTTAGGAAACTTAAGTGTGGACTTTGAAACGTTACTATTAAACCATGCATATGCATCTAGAAACTAAAATTTAAGGGAAGGGCTTTCTAGATTTTTTGTTTCTACTTTAGAAAATGGGTTGGGGAGAATGCTTGACATTTTTAATCTTCAAGACACTTTATATTTGCCCAAATTAGATCAGTTTTGACAATACCCTACTAACATATTTATCATGTTGGCAACTAGCCTCTTAAAAATCTTTCAGAAACTTTGTCTTCTTGACTTCATCCTTTCCCTTTTTGGGGACCTTTCATAAAACACTGAGGTCATTTTTATATGAAAGCCCAGATGATCCCCAGAGGTAGACAGGGCATGGGAAAATTAGCAGAGAAAAAGTGAGGGTGTCTCTTTCAAATCCCAAGACTATGTAGGAGATGCTGATGTAAGCAAGGAGTGTACACTATCTGTGTGCTATTGAAGGGAGTGCATAAATGAGAAGGACATGAAGCATGGAATTACAGGGACCCATTTGACTCTTGCAAGACAGTATTCTCATACACCTCGTAGAGGTATATATGTGTGTGTGTGTGAACTAAAATTATTCATTTGTTTTTTTTACCAGACTGTTCAGTCCCTGAGGGTAGGAATCACTTATCTTTTACTTTATCTTTTACTTACCTTTTCTTTATCATTTCTTAATTTTGCATAGTGTCTAGAACAGTATTATAGGTATGCAGTAGGCAAATATACACACAAACATATATGTATCTGAATTGATTTTACTTAATGTCACCTAAAAATAATAAAGATAAATATGTGGATATGTGTAGTATTTATATATATGTATATATATATATATTTATATGCGTGTGTATTTATATATGCACACACATATGTATGTGTATGGTATTTATTGAAGACTATTCTGGATTGGCTTGCCATTTCCTTCTCCAGCATATTTTATGCATGGGGAAACTGAGGCAAACAGGTTTAAGTGACTTACCCAGGATCACATGCTAATAAGTAACTGAGGGTAGACTCCAGTACTTTATCCATTTTTTTCCCACCTACTTGATTCTCTCAATAATATCCCATAGCATACAAACAATGGCAAATTATATCAAGTAGAAACTGTAAGCAGCTATAGACTCTTACGTAACACAGTTAATAGAGCACTGGGTTTGAAATCAGGAACACCTAAGTTCATATCTAGCCTCAGATACTTTTGTATTTGCAAGTTACTTCACTTCTTGCCTGTTTCCTCAGTTGTACCTACTTTGCAGGGCTGTTGTGAGCATAATATATTATATATAATATATTAATATATATAATAATATTTGTAAATCACTTAGCACAATGCCTGACACATACAAAGCACTACATAAATGTTTATTCCTATCTTTATCCTCTCTATGTTGCAAAAACTTCATGTGCATTACTATTACGTAAAGAAGTATTTCTTTCTAATTCTAAAGAAATTCATGACCAAAAGGCAAGCCACTTTGCAATGACATATTTGGTGGTAGCAATATAAGAAACTATGAAAATTCAAAAGGGTCTTTAATCCCTTTTTTTTTTTTTTTTTTTTTTTTTTTTTTTTACTTTCTCACTTTTTACTTAGTGGGCATAGAGAAATGGGCATAGAGTGCTTAGAATAATACGATTGTCTATAAATATGAACCTAGCTATTGAACATGAGATTCTTGTTAAAGGATCAATGAGTTGACTAAAAGATCTGAATCATGTCTTCAATTTTCCTTCTAAATGAAATCAGGAGATGAAAGTAAATTACTGCTTAATGAAAAGAGGGATACATGTTTTCTTAAAAGAGATACAATGAAAGTTAGTAGAATTAGTTTTACTATGCATTCAAAGATATATTTTTTTAAATTCAAGAGATATTTGGTAATTTGTATTATTATGCTCTTAAGTATTTATATATCAACCATATATACAATGATTGCAAAATACATAGACATAAGTAATATAAAATGCTTGATAGAACTGAAGGAAATCAACATGAGATTTGACAATCAGTAACTTCATCCCAGTAGAAAGCCATGAGCATTTTCTCACACCAATCTATCCTCCAATGCTGTCACAGAGATCATCCTAACCTGCTTGTCTGACTATGTTACCCCTTATTCAATAAACTACACTGTTTACTATTACCTGCAAGATCAAACAGAAAATCCTCTGTTTGACTTTTAAAGCAATCCCATTCCCATCCTATTTTTCCTACCTTCTTAATACTATTGTTTCCTTCCCTCCATGAAATCTACATCCAGCAACATTGATTCTCCTGCTATTCCTCACACATAACATTCTGACTCTAGGCTTCCCATGTAAGGAATGTTCTTTCTTTCCCTTCACATTTCTTTCTCCTGGTTTCCCTGAAGTCTCAGCTAAAATCTTGTCTTCTGTAAGAAACTTTTACCCTTTTCCATAAATGGTAATAACTTCCTCTGAGATTTTATCTCCAATTTACCCTATTTATATATTTTGTGCATAAGTTGTTTGCATTTGTCTTCTTCATTAGAATGTGAGCTTCTTGAAAGCAGGTACTATTTTGCTTTTCTTGGAATCCTAAAACTTAACAGTGTCTGGCAATTAGCAATACCTAGTAAGTTCTTGTTTAGCCACATAATCTTTTTCTCTTCATTGAAATAATTTTTCTTTATCTCTTCAGTTTCATTCTTGATGACTTGCCATTCTCCTTGGGCTCATTTCATGAACCAAATATTCAATGATCTATAATTCTATGACATTAGGTAACTGGCTAGTATATCTCTGAACTCAGCAAATCAAGTCACCAAACATTTATTAAACATTTGATCTTTGCCACACACTGTATTAAAAACTGGCAATACAAATAAATATAAGCAGAAAGATAAAAAATGATAAAAAAAGACAACTCATAAAAGACTCACATAAAATAAATTTGAAAAACTGAGTTGGAGTATTTTATAAAGGTGTCTAATCTGGGAGCATTGTAAAAAAGTCAGGAGCATTGTAGGATGCCAACTCAGTCTGAAGAGGGATGAAGATAAATAGTCAATCATGTCCTTAAAATGGAAGCTCTAAGAGAAACCACACAATCAAAGGGAGAGCCTTAAAATTGGAGAATACTTCCAATATGAGAAGTCTAGAATGAGTATAGGGAGCTAACATGATGAAGTTTTTTGGGCATTTTAGACAAAGACTAGGGACATAAGATTATAGCCTAGAAAGGAATATTTGTAGATGCCAGGAAAAAAAAATATTCTTCAAAGCCAAGAACTTTCATTTTCTTTTTGTTTTTGTATCTGCAATACAATGCTTTGTATATAGCATAAGTGCTTAATAAATGCTTGTTACATTATGTTGAATTGAAATTAAATGAAAAAAAGAACAGAATAGCAGCCAATAATAAAAAATAAGAATTTTGTCCTGTTCCATGTATTTATTCATTGTTCTATTCCACCCAAACATGATGATGCTCCCACCTCTGGGGCATTTTCCAACTTCATAAAAAGGAAGACTCACTCACATTTTCTATTAAAGAAAAAAACATCTGGAATGTATCTTACCTTTATATTATGATATGTAAAGATAAAAGTATTTACTGTTATAGCTCTAGAAGAGTTTTTCTTTTTGTTTTCAATGATTCTCGCTGCTAGATAAAGCATTTCAAACATGATTCTTGATTTTTATTTCATATTCTCTCATTTCATTGTATCCTCCCTCTCATAGACTCTTACATTCTTGTTCCTCAGCTGAAGAATATCTTCCTTGGATACAAACACTCTAGAAAGTACCCTTTTAAACACACGTGCAAAAATGTTTGTGGCAGCCCTTTTTGTAGTGGCAAGAAACTGGAAACTGAGTGGATGTCCATCAGTTAAAGAATGGCTGAACAAGTTATGGTATATGAATGTAATGGAATATTATGATCAGCAGGATGATTTCAGAGGGACCTGGAGAAACTTACATGAACTGATGCTAAGTGAAATGAGCAGAACCAGGAAATCATTATACACAGGAACAAGAAGATTATATGATGATCAATTCTGATGGATGTGGCTCTTTTAAACAATGAGATAATTCAGGCCAGTTCCAATGATCCTGTGATGAAGAGAGCCACAGAAAGGATTATGGGAACTGAGTGTGGATCACAACATAACATTTTTACTTTTTTTTCTCATTTTTTTCCTTTTTGATTAGATTTTCTTGTGCAGCAAGATAATTGTATAAATATGTATGCAAATATTAAATTTAACATATATTTTTTATCATATTTAACATTGGATTACTTGCCATCTAGGGGAGGGGATGGAGGAAAGGCAGGGATTGGAACACAAGATTTTGCAAGGGTAATGATAAGGTTGAGAAATTATCTATGCATATGTTTTGAAAATAAAAAGCTTTAATAAAAAATAATATAATATAAAACAATAACACCAACAGCAACAGGAAAGTACCCTTTCAGATGTAGTTATAAGCTGGATAAATCTAGCTTTTGTAGGACTTATTGAGCTGAAAAATAAATAAAAATATACTTTCTCCAAAGCATGATTAAAATGTTATGTAATAATATGTGTTAATATTTAAGAACATGAAAATGATCTCATTAAGTTTTATGACATATTTGCAAGGAAAATATTGTAGAACAGAAGGAAAGTAATTATTTTAGTCAATAAGTTAATTGATATTTCTTGTGTTATAGTATTATATTTTTGCCCTTCTACTTTATGAATCAAGCATCTTTTTAAAAAGGGGATTTTGAGTTTTGTTTTTTTGTTTGCTTTCTGTTTTTTTTTTTTCTTAAAGTTCAATAATATCAACTGAGCAACCAACAGATCTCTAGTAGCACATGCAACATCCTTTCCAATAAAAGAAGGAGATACATTTTCTCATATCTTTTCTAGGGCCAATCTTGATCATCATAATGATACAGTGTTGAATTTTGTTTTGTTGTTCTTTATATTTACTTTGCTATAATCATTGTGTATGTTGTTTTCTTGGATCTGATAACCTAAATCTGCATATATTCATGTAAGTCTTTCCATTTTTTATTAAATTACTAAGATTTGCTGGGGTTTTTTTTAACTGCACAATAATATTCCAATATGTTGATGTATAACTATTTATTTAGTCATTCACTAATCAAAAGATACCTACTTTGTTTCTAGATCCTTGCTCCATCAAAAGGTGCTATGGATTATTTTTGAATATATGAGTTCTTTCTTTCTGTCTTTGATTTTCTTGGGGGATATAAACCTAATAGAAAGATTGCTGAATCAAAGAGTATGTGCATTTTAGTCGCTTTTTTCATAGTTCTAAATTATTTTCCAGAATAAGCATGCTGATTTGTAACTACCAATGAGACATTAGACCCTATAGAAAATTTCCCCAACATCACATGGAACAATGAGGGTACCATTCAAATGAAAGTTTGAGTTTCTTACCTAACAGTTTGTCATCTTATTGATTAGACTAGGAGAGGCAAAGTTGCCTGTTCTTATGCTTCCAAAATGATAAAAGTAATCTAGGATCACTACCTTATGGAGGATGTTTTTCTTGTTCAATAGTTAGTAAAAAATGCTATTAAACTTTGCATTCAGCAAAATAGGGACTCATGTGAACATACTGAACACTTTACAAAGTTATAGAAATAACTCCAGGTGTTTATTAAACAAAAACAGAGGGAGAAAAATACCCTGAATCTAAAGGTCAAGGAGCTAGACTGGTTTATGTTTGCCTCCTCTGTCTTTCTGAAAACCAATTAAGGTACAAAACAGATCTCCTAGTGAAATAATTTTGAAAGTGGTTTTTAGCACGTTTGATGTGTGTCTAAGTAAAAAAAAAATTCCTCTGCCTGCTGGCTAGTGGGTGCTTGGGTATGCAAAAAGGATGAGGTTACAGGTGGAAGGTACTTCCCCAGCACCTCTTAACCTATGTTTCTAACCGCTGGGCTATTTCCTCTACTTTGGGGCAGCGTTAAGAATGAACATGAGGCTTCTGTGCTTAATACAATATCCTGTGTTGGGTTTTTATCTCTGTTATAAGGAAAGATAAAGCCTTGAGAAATATATATCATTAAAAGTTTGGTCCATTTACAGGTTGTTTAAATACAAGTTTGTATTAAGGTTGGCCTCATGCAAAAATAGAAAAAAAGAGCAATCTGTCCTGGGATCCTCCTGCCTCCCCATTTCAACTCTTAGCTTTGACCCTCTCCTACTCAATTGTCTCATACTGCCCTAACTTTCTTCATACCAAAGGTAATAAGGATTTCAAGAATGACCTTTTCCCAGAATATTCATTTTAAAAAGAATATTTTATGAGAAGGGAAAGGGGCTAAGAGAAAATTATATTTAATCTTATAAGAGGTAAAGATGTTTTTGACTAGAGAAAGGGGTGGGGTGGGGCTAGCTTTCTCAAAAAATTCAAAGTGCAGGATTCCTTACTGATTTTAAGTTTAAAACTATCTTTAAATTCAATGAAACTCTAGCTTCAAAACAGATTTTTTCATTTGCCATTAATAATATCCTCATCATTGCACCATACATGGTATTGTAAAAAACAAAAACACTATCAGAAGGGTGAAATATAGGTTTTCTGAATTTTTTAAGGAAATTAAAATACAAAGAAGTCCAAAGCCCAACCATTTTGAAATTATTTGGATTCCATTTCATAGTGACAGGCCTATATAAAGCTATCTTACTTATCACCTTGTTTAACTTTAGCAGATGCTGGGAAATCTGAAACTAAATGTGAAAAGGGAAGCTATCTCTTAAGACTTACGAAAAACAATATTTTTTATAAGAATACTGTGAGAAAACCCATTGCAAGTGTTCACTCCATATTGAAATTGAGCTTCAAATTTAAGACATACCAGGTCCTTATTCTCACTGGTCCTTCCATTTACTTCATTTCATCCAAAGTGATTAAGGAGGAAGAAAATGCTATTTCTGTAATTCTTTTAAAGACTATTATTAATCCTCTAGAAGAACTCATTCTTAAAAGATGCCTCTACTAGTAATTGACATAAATATCTTTGAAGACTACAAAGCATTTAACACATATATCTTGTTTGTAACTTCTAATAATCATGTATGGTTGTTATTACTGTGATTATTATTCCCATTTTACAGATGAGGTGAGCAAAAAAATCAGAAAACTTAGGGGACTTGATCATGCTCACACAGCTGGTAAATGTAAATAGAGTGATGTGAGTTCAAGTGTTCCACCTTCCCAGCCCAACACTGTCTTCTTTGTCACTGTTCTCCAAGTTCTGATTATATGCACACGTTTTTTGATCTGCCTCTGATGTAGAGAACATCAAATGCCTCTTGAGGTAGAAATAATACAGTGAAATGGCCCTGATTTAGGAGTCAATCCCAATTCTATACTACTTAACACATTATGTGACTTTAGGAATACCAATTAAATTTTCCAGATCTGTTTTCTCATTTGGAACATGGGCTTATGTATTTCTCAGATACTTTCCATACTGCCTCCTTTTAATTAAAATTAAAACAACCTCCTTGGGAAATAACTATATGGATTATTAATTTGATAGATTTTTCTTACTTCTGCCTACCTCTCTTTTGATGATATCATCCTTCCATTTACTCAGACTTAAATCCTAAACTATCTTTGACTCTTCCTTCTCCTTCACTATTTGTCTTCCAAATACTGATATGTCATGTTAATTTTCCCTTTGTAATATAATTCACATCTCTCCCTTATTTGGGTCCTTATTGTCACTCAGCTGGACTATATTGAAACATTATAAATAACTTAGTTTTTCTGTCTTTAGCCTCTAATATATTCAATCTCTTGCTTAGTAATAGTTCTTAATATCATCTTTCATTTAGTCCCTTGATTTGAGAATCTTAAGTGGATCCCTATTACCTATTCTATATTAAATAGAATATAATCTTAGCTTGACATTCAACTTACCTTGCATCTTTATGTCATGTTAGAAGTTAAAGACATATGCTAAGCTTTTCCAACTCATTTTATAGATGAGGAAATTGAGGCAAATAGGGTTAAGTGACATGTCCAGGGTCATGCAGCTAATAAGTGTCTTATAATAATAATATATTATTATTATAATAAGCATAATAAGTATAAGATTTGAACTCAAGAAGATGTCTTGCTGACCCCAGTTCTAACAGTCTATCCACTGGACCATTTGGGTATCTCCTTATTAGTCACAATAACAATAGAAATAAAATTCATTGAATACATAGAAAAAAATCAGAGCAATTTTGTTACTTTTTAGGATACTTAGTTCTTTAAAAAAACATATAGCATTTTTGCACATTTTTTCTATTTTTGCACACTAGGATATGCATATTGATTTGTTGTTGAATTTATAATAATTATATAAAAGAGTGCAAGATCCATTCCATTTATTTTGTAGTTGACACTAGATGTAGAAAAAGTTATTTTTTGTGTTACACAATGAATTGTGGATTTAGTGCTAGACCAGCAAACTAGATATGGAGTTGTTTGGCAGACCTAGATCTGAACTTTTCTTGTGCTACTTAATCATTCTGTGAATTTGAGCAAGTAATAAATCCCCTGAACCTCAGTTTGCTTTTTTATCAAATGGGGATAACAATGCATTTGTACTACCAGCAGAGCAGACAGAGAACTTAAATGGGAACTAGGAAGTCCTAAAAGCCTCAGATTACTATTATTAACTTCATAACCCAGTTGCTTAACTTCTGTCTGCCTCACTTTTCTCATCTGTAAGTTGGGGATAATAATAGTATCTACCTCCCAAAGTTGTGGTGATGATCTAAGAAGATAATATTTGATAAATGCTTTGCAAACCTTGAAGTGCTATATAAGTTGTAGCTATTATTATGGCTAGCTACTGCTTCCATAAGGTTGTGATGAGGATCAAATAAAATAATTCACATGAAGCATTTTACAAACTCTAAAATTTATAAAAGAATATACATTGGAACTCTAGATCCCATTGGAAACTCCTGATTCCTAGTCCAAAATTCATTCATTCATTCTTTCTCTCTCTTTCTTTCTTTCTCTCTCTCTTTCTTTGTTTCTCTCTTTCTTTCTTTGTTTAGGATTATTTATTCACTGAGCTTACATATAAAAACAAATTCCTTGACTAACCAAATCCCATATTTTAGCAACAATGCATTTTTTTCTGGTTCTTCTGGCTCTAGTTAAAGTTCTCTCTGTCATATAGCCTTCTTCCAAATGCACTCATAAGCCTTCTTTCAAACCTTTTATTTCTCTTTTCTTCATCTATTGGAATTCCATTTATTTCTTTTCAACTTCTTCCTCAAAACTCCTGGGTTCATTGTTTGTATCACTTATATGGTACTTCTACATGAGATTCACCTATATACTTGGCTTTTTTTTTAAAGTTTTTTTTTAATTTAATTTT
This sequence comes from Sminthopsis crassicaudata, assembly GCF_048593235.1. NCBI lineage: Eukaryota > Metazoa > Chordata > Mammalia > Dasyuromorphia > Dasyuridae > Sminthopsis > Sminthopsis crassicaudata. Next base: position 70,131,714 of record NC_133619.1, on the reverse strand, counting down.
TAAATAATAATAACTTTTCTATTTTTCAGCTTGCAAAACCTTGTATTCCAAATTTGTCTTCCTCCCTCCCCACCTGTACCCTCTCCTAGGCAGGAAGCAACCAATATAGGTTAAACATATGCAATCCTGCTAAATATATTTCCACATTTATCATGTTGAGCAAGAAAAATCAGATCAAAATGGGGGAAAAGGAGAGAGAGAAAACAAGCAAATAAATACCAACAACAAAAATAAAAACGTGAGATTACTATGCTGTGATCCAAATTCAGTCTCCATGGTCCTTTCTGGATTTAGATGGCTCTTTCCATCACAAGTGTATTAGAACTGCCTTGAATCACCTCATTGTGAAAAGAGCCAAAGCTATCACAGTTGATTATCAATCACATAATCTTGTTCTTGCTGTATACAGTATTCTCTTGGTTCTGCTCATGTCACTTAGCATCAGTTCATGGAAACCTTTCCAGGCTTTTCCGAAATCATCCTGCTCATCATTTCTTATGGAATAATAATAATATTCCATTACATTCATATACCATAACTTATTCAGTCTATTCTCCAACTGATGGGCATCAATTCAAATTCCAGTTCCTTGTCACTACAAAAAGAAAATGCAAACATTTTTGCACATTTGGGTCCTTTTCCCTGTTTTATGATCTCTTTTGGATACAGACCCAGTAGAGAGACTGCTGGATCAAAGGGTATGCACAGTTTGATAGTCCTTTGAGCATAGTTCCAAATTGCTCTCCAGAATGGTTGGATCCTTTCCTAACTCCACCAACAATGGTAGTTTTCCCACATCCCCTCCAACATTTGTCATTATCTTTTTCTTATTCTTGGCTTTTAAAAGGAGGAGAACTATGACATCAAGGAAGTGATGCCATGACATGCAAGTGAAGTGAATTTAAATGAAGGAAGCTTATGCAAATATCACCTGTCTCACTTTCTCCTCCAGAGCCACCTGGGTCCAGTGGCAAGATGCATATCAGTGGCTCCAGATGCAGTGGGAGGTTGGCCTTTTTAAGTTAAGGTCTTTAACAGATCTCAGATTGACTGAGGCAATACCCATTCAATGACCTAGACCAAAGCTTCTTAAACTGTGAGTCACAATCCCATATGGAGGTAACTAAATGTGAGGATCATAAAAAATTTGGCAACAATAAAAGGTATCAAATATTTCACCAAGATTTAATCCTTTATGTAAAAATAAACAAATACAAGATAAAAATTAAAAAAAAAAAAAAAAAACAACAGTGAAATTGAGACTGTTGAAGACCTGAGCTTAAAAAAGCCAAAAGTACCCCACTGTATCCAGGGCCATCTTCAATCATCTTGATCTCTATCTGGCCACTGGACCCAGATGTCTCTGGAGGGGAAAGTGAGTCAGGTGACCTTGCCCAACCCTCTCTCAATTAAATCCATTTCACTCCATGTCATGTATGTCATGGTGCCTCTTCAAATAAAGGATAAACAGTAACGACAAACCACTAAATGCCAACCTGTTCATCACCTTCATAGTGATTTCTTGTCCATCAGTTCCTATTATCTCCATCTACTGGCTTCAGAACCAAATTCACAGATTCTACTCATAAAGGCAAGCATTTTAATAATATTCTATCTTGAGTCTTCCTCATTTCACTATGTTGATTGAGGTTCATTATAAATTCCTCTCATAAAGGAATTATAGGGGAGTGAAGAGAATGCTGGATGGGGAAATTGAAAGTCTTGTTCAGTCATTTTTGACTCATATCTTACTCTTCATGGAGTTTTCTTGGCAGAGAAACTGGAATGATTTGCCAGTTCCTTCTCCAGCCCATTTTATAGATGAGTAAATTGAGGCAAACAGTTTGAAGTGACTTGACCAGGGTCATACATCTAGTAAGTGTCTGAGGCCAGACTGCAATTCAGGGAGACAAGTCTTCCTATTTCCTAGTGAATGCTCCATTCACTGCCACCTAGCTGCCCCATGGAAACAGGGAGATCTGGTTCAAATCCCAGATCTGATGCTATCTCTGTGATATTGGGCAAATCACAACTTCTCTGGATCCCAGTGTCCTCATCTAAAAAATGTGGGAATGGGACTTTGTGAACTCCAAGTTCCTTTCTTTTTAAACCTGTGATTCAGTGACTCAAAGAGGCAGATAGATAGTAATGACCAAAGTATTTATACTGAATCTTATACACTCTATAGCAACTTTCTAAATCTTTCCTTAAGCACTTCTTTCTTAACAAAACCACACCTTTCATTTTCTTGAAATGAACCAAGCATCATGGAGACAAAGAGAAATAAGTGCACAATAGTGATCATGACTCTGGTGGTATCCACAGGCAGGATCTGGAAATTTAAGTGACAACTACTGCATAATGGCATTTGGAGAGAGAGAGGGAAAGGGGGAGAAAGAAGGAGAATCAGGAGACAGAGACAGACAGAGACAAAGAAATTGATACAGGACCGAAACAGAGATAGAAAGAGAAAGAAGAAAGACAAAGAGACCGAGAGACAGAGACAGGACAGAAACAGAGACAGAGAGATGAAGATATAGACAGAGAGACACACACATACACAGAGATAGGGAGAAAAGACAGAGACAAAGAGAAGACAAAGAGAGTCAGAGAGAAAGACACAGAGATAAAGAGAGAGACGGGCAGAGAGAGAAGACAGACAAAAAAAGACAAATTTTGCAATTAGAGATCAGAGGCTAGAACCTGAGGCTTGATTCCCTTAATCATGCCTTCACTCTTTAAAACAAAGAATTCTGCTGGTGGTGACTGAAACAGGTTGATACTGCTAAAGATGGTCACTTCTTAGAATCAAAGAGAGGATAATAAAGATTTAACTACCTACTCTAGTTCCTATAGATTATATGCACTTCCAAATAGCTTTCTCTATTTCTTAATCCATGTCCATTCCCTGATTTTGTTCTCTATAAACTATATCAATCATAAGTGAGCCATGATAAATGTCAGTTAATTAACTGTGTTCAGGGAGCATCCCAGATGGATACCCAGTGACTAGTTTGGCATCCAACAATATACAGAACTGAATAGGTTAGAGGCTAATTTTTTCTTTCCCTACTATGAAGCTGAACCAATTGAGATGAGAATTTTATGACTTTGATTTTATTAGTAAATCTCATAAGCTACTAACAAGTACAGAAAGATGAACCACATGAATTGGGATCATGTTCCTTTCGGCTAATAGAGTCATTTATAAGCCATATTAGTAAGAGAATAAGTAGAAGTACGGACCAAGGAAAAGTCATGTCTAATAGTTCACTGAATGAGAGAAAAAAGGTATAGTCTAAGAAGCCACTTTCCTTTTGGAGGATAGTTGAAATTTTGATGGTGTGAGGACACTATATATTCTATTTATCTATATCTATCCATCTAAGTGGTGAGAATGAAAAGTGGATGATGAATCACAAATTAATGGATATCCATTCCAATTGGATTTTTATACCAGTAATATGGCACAAAGTTACTCCTAAAGAAGGAGAAAACACTCTAAGGCACCTATAACTGTGTGGTAACTATCTTCATAGGTGAATTTTTAGGTAAGCAAAGTAGAAAGGAGAGTGTTTGTTGATGTCAAGAAAATCCTTTTTTTTTTTTTTTTTTTTTTTTTAAACATCCTAAGGAATCCATGCTTATAATAAATAGACTTTCCATAACACTCTTAATTAAATGGAGCAAACCTAAAAAGAAGAAATCCAAATTCAAGCAATGGGGGTCATTTCCTGTATTAATTCAATTTCTTTGGCATTTAGCACCCACAGATTGTTTTAGGTAAGAGGGTTGCAGATAGACAGATGAACTAGGCCCAAAAGTTAGGAGAGGAAAAAGAGAATGGATTGAATTGCACTCAGAAAATTACATAGTACTTCTAACAGTCCCAAATTGTACTCTTTCCCACAACTCATCTTTTTAATGCAAATTTTTTCCTAGTGATGCAATAGATACAATCCCTGAAGAATCAAAGGAAGAGTAGAGAGGCTCATGGACGGCCTGAAAGTGGATTGTACCATCTTTCCAATGAGGACTTAACTGCAAGAAATGCTATGAAGAATACTGGCACAACAATTGTATGTTCGGAAAAGGAGGTGGACTGGTCATAATGAAACAGGGAGGGATAATAATGGAAGTGTCAGAATGACCATGGTAACCACAAAACCTTTAAAGACCTAATGGATCCTTAATCCAATGTACCAAGCAAATCCTTTTAAGATGTATGGGACAATATGTACAAAAACTATACAAAATAAGGTACAGATGGATGGATTGCTATGTTTACCAGTGGTGAGAATGAAAAGTGGATGATGAATCACAAATCCACAGCAATATAAAGCTAATATCTGGTTCTTATTTGCCTCTTTCTCTAGTCTTTATGTATCCTATATTCCAGTCAAACTTATCTCCTAACTCTTCTTCAATTTGTTTGTTTGTTTTTCCCCCCCCGATTCTGGTCTTTCCCCCAGGTTGTACTCCAGGTTGGTAAAGCATTTCTACCACCAAATAATTTATATTCCATTAGAGGGAACACAGAGAAGGAGATCTAAAATATATACAAAATAAATGTAAATTAATTTGAGTGGGGAACAAATTAATGATTGTGGGTGAGTGGGGGTGGAGTGGGCAGTCAATAAAAACATCCTCTACATTTTTTCTTGAGTGTTGACAAGATCTAGAGATTCCTAAAGGCAGAAAAGGAGGAAGGAGGGCATTTTAGATTTCAGAGCTGATAAATGTAATATTTTGGTGGGGAAGGATTGGTAAGAGGAAGGGGAATGAATCTTTTGTGTTGATATCATTTTTTTTCCCTGAGGCAATTTGGGTTAAGTGACTTGTCTAGAGTCACACAGCTAGAAAGTATCAAGTATCTGAGGTCACATTTGAACTCAGGTTCTCCTGACTTCAGGACTGGTACTCTAACTACTGTACCCTCTAGCTGCCCCAATATCATTGTTTTTTAAGAATCAACTCAGTTCCTTTCCTTTCTGCCTATCCTGATTTCCCTTTAGCTAAAAGAGAACATTCACTCCTCAAATTTTTTCAATACTATTTCCTTTGAATTGCATCTCTGCTCTCAGCATATCCTGCCTCAGGATATACTTGTACATGCCTTGTATTTTCAGTTAGATTGCAAGCTCTCTGAGAGTAAGGACTGTATCATTTTTTTTTTTTTCATCTTCATAATCATATAACAAGCTTTAAGCTTCAGTAGCTTTAAAATTCACTAAGATTTTGGGGACATCTTATATAGTAGACAGTTGATAAATGTTTATAGAACTGCACTGAACTGAATAACCTGTGGAGGCTGAGAAGGGAGCGTTGTACTCCTATAAAATAGTGAGCATAATGAGATTACCTCATGATTCCTACTCATTAATCTCTTCCCTAGGCAGTGTTGGTGCTTACTGTTTTAACAACATTCAGGCAGTACTATATTGCTGACTCATCTTAATAAGCAGATAATTTGGCATCAAATAAAACTGTTAGACAAGGCTAACAAAGTCATGCTTTGATTTCAGTGTTGAAAATTGCATTATCTATAAACCTTTCAGGAATGAACTAATCTCTAAAGTGTAATTCAGAGGAGAACTAATTAGTCTGTTGGTTTTTCTTCCAATAGACAGCTTCAATTAGGCTCTGCTCAAATCCTATGGAGATGTATAAAGTACCCATTTTCAGTAGAAGACATTTTATCACCTTGAATTTTGGTCTACATTTAGAGAGTCAAGAAAACGGGATTTCATTTCTTCAATCAATAGCATTCATGCCTCATCCATAAAGGTGGGGGCAACGGATGAAGGCACAGGGAGAGAAGGAGAGGGAAATGAAAAAGGAAAAGCTGAGTCTGAAGAATTTATAGAGACATTGAGTTTGAACGTGAAGGAATAAATTGGGGAACAGTAGATTCCTTGTAGCAGTCTTTAACGTCTTTCTCTACAGTTTCTTGAGGGTGGGAATAGAGAGTATAAATCTTTCCAGAATTAAAGCTAGAAGACAAATTAAATGCTGGCCTCAGGTAGACAGGGGAGAAGGAGATTGAAGCTCTAAAAGCAAAAAGGAGGCCATCTGGAAGTGTTCTGCTTACATAACTCCTATACTGTCTTTGAGAAATACAAGCAGATCCCTTTGAGCATCACTACAATTCTTATTCAATCAATTTATTAAGTACCCTATGACTGAATCATTGTGGTAGATTATGGGGATACCAAAAAATAGACAAAAATGGGGGGAATGTCTGCCCTCAGAGTGCCTATATATTCTGTTAAAGAAGTGGCATCCTAAGCATAATTTGCACAAAGACTGAAGTTGGAGTTGAAACAGCAATTAGGGGGGCAGGGAGAGAAGGCAAGATGGACATCAAGAAGGCTCGTTTGAAGGCAATACTGAGTGAATTTTATTTTATATTAAAAGCAATAGGGAGCCACTGAGGATTTTTCAGTAAACTGCCATGATCCAACCTGTGCCTTAGGAAGATTATTTTGGCAGCTGTGTAGAAAACAGATTGTACAAAGAAGAGACTGGAAGAAAGATCAAGCAGTAGGTTTTGGAAATAATCCAGGTGAGAGGTGAGAATGTCCTTAAAGGCTGGGAGGGAGGTCTTGTGAATAGAGAGATAGGGCTGGAAGTTAGAGATGTGGAAGTTAGAAATTGTGAAAGAAGACTTGACAAAATTTGGCAATTGATGGAATATGTGGGATTAGGGACAGGGAAGAAGACCCTGTGTTGTGAAACTGGGTGAATGGAAGTTCTGTGGCCATCAAAAGAAATAGGGAATTAGAAAGGAATTAAGATCACTGAGAGAGAGAATATGGACGGGAAAAAAAAAAAAAAAAGCATTGAGGCAGAGCTTTGTATTAAGTCTAGGCTTAGAAGATTCCTGTAAAAGATACTGAAGAGAAATGGTCAGACAGGTACCAAAAAAAAAAAAAAAAATACTGTAGTGAATACCTAGGGAATTGAGAGTAATTAGAAAAGCATGATCCAACTGGGTTACACACTTCTGAGAAGTGGAAGAAAAGGATTCAGAAAAGGTTACCAGATTTAGCAAAAAAGGGATTCGAGTAAAGTTGGAGTAGAACAGGGGGTCAGCAGCAATAAATATTCAACTTTCAAGCTTTTGTCTTGCCTGCTATTATGGGGTGGGAAAGTAAGAAATGGGTTGTGTAGTATGAATGTTACAAGCTTGATGTATTCATATAAACCTATTTTTATTTAATTCTATAATTCTCCTCAAAGATTTGCATACATCTACAAAGTTTCTAATTGACTTTAAAAATAGTAGCAAAAGAGACAAATGGATGGGAAATCCTGGGACTTAATTTGATGACAAAGATGTATTTGTTATTGTTTCTATGGTTCGGTCATGTCCATGAAGCAGGCATTTTTTGGGTAAAGATCCTGGATTATTTTGCCATTTGACAGATGAGGAAATTGAGGCAAACAGTGACTTACTCAACATCATACAGCTAGTAGGTATCTGAGGTCACATTTCATATTTGCCCCTCCTAGTGCCTATTTTACCTCTTTATTTTATCTGTAACTTCTCCTAAATAATTTTTCTTTTGGCAAGAGAATGGCCACCGAATTTGTCACATGTTTATTTCAAACTAGGAATTGCTACCCTGACCTCATCAAAATGACATCCAGCTATTCTGAAACCCTGCAAGGAACAGGGAGCCTGGCGAATACCACAGTATCACCTTATGAATAGATGAAACATATTGAATGGTGACTGTGGAGTGGGGTGCATGATATAGAGACCTCTGATCATCACAAGTGTATGTTACAGGATTTAGAAGATAAAGGAAAATCTAAAGAATATCAATAATAGCCATTTTAATTATTTAAAAGGGTTTATAGATTGATTTCATTTCAACATTGGAAGAAAAATAGTTTTTTTTTGTTTGTTTGCTTGTTTTTTTCAAATGAACCTAACTAAGGTTTTCTCTCAGCAAGGGCACATTTTTTGGACTAATATAACTGTACTGGCCAAAAAATAGTTTACATAGAGAATTTATTAATCATTTATAATTTATTAAGTACTCTATTAAATTCTTGGAGTTCAAACAGAAGCAAAGGAGACATCCCTTGCCCTTAAGATACTTAAATTTTAATAGAAGAGGACAATACATAAAAGTGGGAGGAGGGGAGCAACAGGTGTGAAACTGGATGGTTTGGAAAGGGTGGCTAGGAAGTGAGGTGGAGTACTTAAAATTATGGGAGAGACAAAAGCTCATTGCCTAAATCTCTTATCCCAGGAATGAAGTATAAAGTTCCAGTGGGATTGGGGGATGTGTGGGTTTGGGGGAGGTATAGAGAATGATTAGGGGGGAGTATGATGATTAGGTAGGAAGGCCAGAGTGTAAGCAACATGGTTTGGAAATATAATTCTGTAGTATGGTTACGAGTCAAGGTATACTACAATCTCTGAATAATTGGAGCTTGAAGTTTACCCAAAGGGCAATAGAGAGGCTTTTGGTGAGCATGAGCAGGAAGCAATCCATTATAAATGTGAAGTCACACCCAAGAAGTAGTATAAGTAAAAGACTGTCATCAAAGAAATTATTGGGGGACAATCATATGGGTCAGTCACCCGGTGAGAGTGAGGGATAGCCAGTGGAGAGTGTAAGCTTGATGTTATCCACACAATGTCAAGAGAAGAAGAGGCAGACTTCCATTATTCAAGGCAGATCCCTCGTGGTGGGTTTATTTAGAGTAAGGAAGGCAGCGATCTGCCTCAAAATCTCAGCTTTACTGGCACATTGAATTTTTATCTGGAATGACTTGGGATTTCCTTTTATAGATTTGAAGAGAAAGGAAGTAGCCCCTTTATATATTATCTCAGACCTTTATATGGCTTAATCATAGAGGGCTTGACAAGAAGAGAAATTAAGGTGCAGGAAATCATTCCTAATTGTAATTAGGAATGGAAGATTCTGTTCCTTGAGGTTGTTCTACAGTCAAGAAGGGTCCTTTGGGTCTAGTCTACCAGGCATCTATTGTGATCAGAATGGCAATTCAACTGGAAAGTGGGGGAAGGCTACTTCCTCAAAATAACAAAGACCATTTCACACACTCACTTATATTCTCTTATCTGGGCCAATAGTCTTTAGCTAGTCTTTAAAATTAAGTTTTCAGGAGCTGATACCTACAGTAGCAAAGATTTTTTGAGGACAGAGATCTGGAGAGCTGGATTTTTTGACAAGGCTTGTGATTTTTATAGTTGACAATAGATATTATTATTGTATTGTGGCTGGCAATAAAAATATAAACTTGACTTAATAAATTTCCTAACTACTCTTCTCCACCTTTGGATGTTGACCTCATCTCAGCCTGTAACTAAGACATTTACATAGGAAAATATTGGCATGTTTCAGAACTCATAATCAATCAGCAAATATTTATAAAACACCTACTATAAGTCAGGCCTAGAACACAGAAATAACTGATTTAAATTTTTTCCCTTTTATATTTGGATGGATCACTACTGTCCTGAAAGAATATGAGAATTACTGATTTTTGGGGTGGGAAATGGGGAAGTAGGACTGTGAAGGGAGGGCATATTTTAAATAAACACTTATTTATATTTTTGTCATTCTCAACAATCCTCATAGAATAAACCACAAATTTAAAGAAAAGAAAACTTCACATTCCCTATAATTATTCATTGATGTCTTTCATTAACCATGATAGTATAAATGGGCATCTTCCTAGTCAGAACACTAAGTGTCTATTAACAAGTGCTGATGAGGTTCAAGAAATTACCTTTCCTACTCCATTGTAAGTGGGATGCATCCAGCACTCCCATCAGCACAGATAAGGTGCACAAAATTATCTTTCCAACTACAGCTGTGTCACCTGAATGCAATTAACACCATACTAAATGTGAGGCTGTTTCTGCAGGTTATAAATGAGTCATGGCCCAGCTCTCCAAGCAGCTTTCCTTCTTGCATAGAGTATTTGATATGCCGCCTCTCTGTACACTGTGAAAAATGCTGAAAACAGTTCAATAAATTGTTTAAAGCAATGCAATTAAGTGGAATAATATTATTTGTCTTACTTTTCCCATTGTAGAAGTTCTTGGGGGTTGGAGAGCAATCAATTAAAAAATGCCTCTTTTTGTATTTTTTTAAATTCAGGCTTCCTTGCTGTCTCCTATAAAGCTTCAAGTTAGTAGACTCATTATTTGGTCACAGATGTCTGCCCAGATTCTGGCTTTTACTATTGAGTTGTCATGGTCAGTCAGTTAGGTGGTGCAGTAGATTGAGCTCTGAAAATGGAGTCAGAAGTTCTGAATTCAAATGCAGATTTTGAATTCAAATTACTTGGATAATCCTGGGTAGACCCTTATTTCTACCTCAGTTCCCTCATCTGTAAAATAGGTATAACAACAGTACTTATCTCTCATGGTTTTGTGAAGGTAAAAGAACATGTGTAAAATATTTTGCAAAGTTCAAAGAGACAGTATTATAATATGCAACATAATATATTATATGAACATAATATAAAATATAATCCTAAACTGTATGTCATTAAATCATGAATTTTCAGATTCACTTTCTTCCCAATAATAATAATATTTATCCAATGCTTTAAAGCCTGCAAAATGGCATCATTTACCCTTATTGCAATGCTGTAAAGTAGGTAGTAGTACTTTGCAGATGAAAAGACTAGGAACTCAAAAAGATCGATAGACTTGTCATGGTCATACAACTAATGTTAGCAATATGATTAGAATTTAAATGCAGCACTCTCTTTATTTTATTTTTTTTTTTAATAATAATAGTTTTTATTTACCAGATATTTGCATGGGTAATTTTACAATGTTGACAATTACCAAAACCCTTTTTTCCAATTTTTCCCCTCCTTTCCCCCCCCCACCCCAGATGACAGGCCAATCAATACATGATAAATATGTTAGAGTATAAATTAAATACAATATATGTATAAGCACTCTCTTTATTATACTAGGCCTTCTTAATGTTTCTTTTCTGAACCATTTTGGCAACTTTGTGAATTCCACATAAGCTTTTTTCCAAATAACTTTTTTTTTTTTTTTTTTTTTTTAATTTTAGGCTGGGGTTAAGTGACTTGCCCAGGGTCACACAGGTAGGAAGTGTTAAGTGTCTGAGGCCAGATTTGAACTCAGGTCCTCCTGAATTCAGGGCTGGTGCTCTATCCACTGCGCCACCTAGCTGCCCCCCCCAAATAACTTTTTAAAATAATTTAAAGAAATCCTAAGTTTTAATTAGAAGTTGATGAAAAAAGTTATACATATGTATATATGTATATATATATATATATAAGATTTATAAATAAATCTTATATATTTATTGATATACAAATATATAAGCAAATATAAAATAATATATATTTTTCCCAATTCATACTCATGAAATGAACCGTCTGAAATCTATCCTTAACCCCTTTAGGACTTTTGAGAAAGAACCCTTACACAGATACCATCCTGCCTCATTTTATCCCAAAATCTCATTTTATACACATGTAACTCATGACCATAAAAGGAGCACATATGTAGCTGGTGTTTTAGGGAAGATTTGAATGCAAGTCTTCCTGATCCCAAAGCTAATGCTTATTTTACCACTCTCTTGGGAAAATGAAAATTTTGATAAAATTGAAATCCTAAAAGCAAAAAACAATATGCCACCAGTTGTATATGAAACTTTAAGGTGAATTACACAGAATTCCCAATCCCTCTATTTTTGTCCTCCTGCAATTTGGATTTCCTTCATAGGCTAATTATACACTTTTTCAAAGTTCGACTCTTTTTGTACAGCAAAATAGCTGTATGGACATGTATACATATATTGTATTTAATTTATACTTTAACATATTTAACATGTATTGGTCAACCTGCCATCTGGGGGAGGAGGTGGGGGGAAGGATGGGAAAAGTTGGAACAAAAGGTTTTGCAATGGTTAATGCTGAAAAATTGCCCATGCACATATAAATAAAAAGCTATAATTTTTTTAAAAAGAAACTTTAAGGTGAATGGGAAAGAGGCCTTACATTTGCTGGTTATATAGAAATAAGATTAATCAAAATGTGGGGAAGCAGTATGATGTGCTGATCATAGGCTGATATTGGAATCAGGAAGACTTAAGTTTAAGTTTTTCATCTGAAATATACTAGCTGTGTAACTATTAATAAATCACTTAGCTTCTCATTGCCATAGGTAATTCCCTAAAATGACAGATCAATTTATTATTTATCATGATGGAGAATTTTCGACCAGTGAAAACACAGACCTGGGCTCTCCCAAAATTCTAAAAATGAAAGTGTGAAATTATATTTTAAAATCTAATACCTATTTTTTTCCTATCCCTCTAATCTGAGCATAGTTATCAAATTAAGACTACTTTTGCAACATGGAAAGCACAGGTCATTTGGCTGCTTGATGAATCAATTCATCATTCTCAGACACTATTCTCTTACATGAATTATCTTTATTTATTAGATGAAGATACTTGATGGAAGAGATTGTCATACTTTCATATTTGTATTCCTAGGATGTAGCTTAGTGCTTGGCACATATTAAATGCTTAATAAATGCTTCTTGATTCATTCAAGATAATTTTCTCTTAAATCATAGGCTGTATCTAGAAGGAACAACCATTTAATTATTCAAATTCTCTATTGTTCAAAAGAAAGTCTTTATGCATTCATTTTTAAAAATTACTACTAATAAAAGAACTTTTTAAAAAAAGAAATTAGATTAGGATTAGCCTTTCTTTCATTTCTTTTAGGATTGGACACTCTCTTCATTGTCCCTACCAAACTTGAGTACCTTTATAAATGTCTAAAGCAGGGCACAGCCTTCAGATTCAGTCTTTGTAGCACCATAATTTCTACCAGGGGAACTAAAGAAGGAAACCTGATTTCAGATCCTGTAATTTAAACTATATTCAAATTCGCCTTTAAACAGTCCCTATAGCACAGCTTTTAAAGCAAACACTCAATATGTACCACAAGTAGCAAAGAAGGATTTCAAAAGTTATATTATGTAAGTATGTGTAAGGAGCATCTTTACTATTTTACATTAACTTGCACAATTTGTTCTTTTCTTGTACAGACATACCTCAGATATATTGTGGGTTTGTTCTAGATTACTGAAATAAAATAAATATTCCAACAAAACAAGTCACAGGAATTTTTTGGTTTCCCAAAACATCTAAAGGTTATGGATACACTAGAGTCTATTAAGTATACAATATCATGTCTAAAAATGTACATGTTTTTAATTAAAGAACTATTGCTAAAAATGCTAACCATCACCTGAGTCTATAGGAAATCATCATCTTACTGCTGGTGGAGGGTCTTGCCTAAGGGTGTGAGTGGTGAAGATTAGGATGACTCTGGCAATTTCTTAAAATATGACAATGGAGTTTGCCATATCAATTGATTCCATTTTTCACTTGAACACTTAGAGGTCATTGTAGAGCTATTAATTGCCATAACCTCAATATTGTTCTGTCTCTGGGAATAGGGAAGCTTGACGAGAAGGAGAGAGGTGGAGAATGGTTGATTACTATCAGAACATGTAACATTTATTGATTAAATTTGTTGAGTTACATGTATGTATTTCATGGCATCCTAAGACAATCACAATAGTAATACCAAAGATCACAGATCACAGATCACCAAAGATAATAATAATGAAAAAAATTGAAATTTTGTGAGAATTACCAAAATGTGAGACAACATGAACACATACTGTTGAAGACACCAGATGTGTGACTCTGAATAAATCACTTAACCCCAATTGCCTTCAACAACAACAATAATAATTTATTAGCATTAAGTGTACTACCCTACTTGAGAGCAAAACTGCCACTTATTACTTCATTTTAATATTGAAAAATGTAAATTTGAGAAAAGGAAAACTGCTAGGATTTTTTGACACGATTGATTCATTTCAGTTCAATATTAAGATTCTACCAGGAAGGGAAAGACAACTGAAATTTATGTTCACCAACCATGAACAATAAACTGAGTGCAGAAAGATTAAAAATAAAAAAAGGAAAAAGTAGCACTGACTCTTGAGGAGCTTATACTTAATTGAGATGACAGGATATCTATAAACAAATAGATTGTTTCATTCTTTATATTTTTATCTCTAGCATCTCACACATAGCAAGTGCTTAAAAAACTTAATATATGGCAAAGTGTGGGAGGGGCAAAGAATAGCAGCTCAAAACATAATGCTTTAAGAAATTTTTGATAGGTTTAGATCAATTTCAGCCTGATAGAAGAAGGGAAAAGAAGATGATTCCTGGCAACATATTTTAACAAGCTACCTTTACTTTCAAATATTATTATTGATTTCTCCTCCATTGGAACTAGGTGATGTCATTCTCCCTGGAGGCAGAAAGACCTGTGTTCAAATGTGGCTTCAGATACAGATTGTGTGACCAGGGGCAAATCACAAAACTTCTTGTCTCAATTTTCTCAATTTTAAGGTGGGATAATGACAGCATCTACTTCTCAGGGTTGCTGAAATGAGATAATATTTGTAAGGCACTGTTATAACACAGTGCCTGGCACTTAGTGCTATATAAATGGGAGTCTTGGTGATGCCATAAAAGAATTGATAGCAACAATTATATTAGGTGACCACAAGGGGAAATTCAAAGGGGGACATAAAAATAAAGTTTCTACCAAAATCGGAGAGAGAGGACATATAGAAAAAGTCTAAATCAATTTCCAAAAGTCCTTTCCACTAACCTATGTCTAGGACAAAGCTTTACTATGCTCTGTGTTTCATAACTGCTTCCTTCTGACAATGGCACTTGGTGGATTGAAATATATTGTTATATTCAACCCCATTTAACATAGGTTGACTTTACTAATGATTTTGACTTGGTACACAAGTCAGTTACTCTAATGGTGCAATGTTGAAAATGCTTCCCTACCTTGTGGCATTTTTATTCTGTAAATGGTTTCAGAGTAGTTTCTTCATTATTTCTGAAAATACATCAAGATATAGGCTAATGGATTAATTTCAACATTATTTCTTACCTTCTGCAATTTTATTTCTGATTTCTCTTGTGTTGTTTTTATAAGATTCATCCACTATTACAATTAGCTAAAATTGGATTGTCAGAACAATGCTTGATTTTTTTTTTCTTCTTCTCCAAAGCACAAAAGACCTGCATATTTAAAACACAAATTGTACAGTTAAGAAATTCCATGTAACCTAGGATTTAAGACTTCATTTAATTATCAATTAGAATATGCATTGCAAGGAAAGACTTTCCTAAAACAAATAAACAAAAAAACACTCTTACAATATCTTTTATATCTGCAATTTTATATGTGTATATATATATATATATATATATATATATATATATACATAATACACACATGTGTATGTGCATATATATATATATATATATATATATATATATATATATATATATATATATATATATATATATATATATATACACACACACACACACACACACACACAAACACACTTGCTTATAAGGATCTCCTATAAAGTTAAATTTTCTAGTTTAAGCTTATATTTATTTATAAAACTCTTGCTGTCCCACTAGAACAATTACCAAATTGACCACACTAAGTTCCCATTCCTTTCAAAAGGTGATCCATTTTAACTTATGGAAAGTATGTTTTCATACATGGAAATTATATGTTCATATGGACATTTCAGAGGGAGATCTTTTATGTTCCTTTTGACAGATATATCACAACAGAAGTTTTTCATCCTAAGATTTCCTCTGGGGTTTTTTGCTCTAATAACTTTCATTTAAAAAAAATACTCCAAATCAGCAACTTGAAAAATATCAATCATTGCCAATTTGTTAGATAATAAGAAAGAAGCAAAACTAGTGAAGGGATCCAAGTCTTCTAGATTTTTCAGTCTTGGGTCCCAAGCACTCAAAAATACCCATGAAATGACTGAAATCTTTTAATTTTCTATATAACCAACTAGATTTTACAGTTTTCAAAAATGAAACAAATAGAATAAAGTTATTTATATCATATGTTTAATTTGTCAACTCAAAAAAACAACTCCATGTAATCTAGTTATGTTCAGAATCTGATTAAAAAAGTTTATTTTTTATTTTATTTTTTTGCATTTAAGAAAAAGTCCTGGAGACTTGACTCTCCCAATCATCCTGAATTTCAAACCACTTACTACTCTACTTGAATAAATGCAATAGCTCTTTAAAATGCTGGAATTCAGAGTCTTGGGATATAAGTTGGAATTCCACTTCTGTTGCTTGCTTCTTTTGTGAGGGAGGACCAATCTAAGACTGGGAACCTCTCTAAGACTCAGTTTCCTTCTTTGTAAAATGAGGAGTTTGGATTAGATTATCTTTTCCACTTTTAATTCCTATGATTCTAAATTTTAAAAAAAAAATCCCACTCATTTCTTCTACATTATAGTATCACCATTTTTAATCCATTGAAACTATATCTGGGCTATTGTATTCCCTGGGTACCTTATTTGAGGGGCGAAAATATAATTAATAAGCTAGAGAGTATCCAGTGGAGAGAAATATTTATTCTAAAGAGCTTCAGGTTCTTGCCGTATAAGAATAAGTTGAACGACTAGGATTGTTTATCTCTGGAAAGGTATATGATATAGCCATCTTTAAGTATACAAATGACTTGTTATAATGAAAGAAAGGACAGGTTTGATTTGTGCAGTTTGGCCCAAGAAAGTAAAGTTAAAAGCAGTGGGTAGAAATTGAAAAGAGGCAAAGTTAAGCTCGATAGAAGAAAAAAAAAAGTTTTAGGTATGTATTTATATGTGCAAAAGTACATTATGAGCACATATATAAACACATAAAAGATACTCATCTATATAAAGAACATGTATATGAAATCTTCATGTAAATATATATATTCAAAGATATTTTAAATTGTATATATAAAGTACACACAAAAATTAGTGTATATATAGATGTACACATATATACATAGTTCTATCTGTGGGGTGTATGTATGTGTTTTCAAGAAATCCTAAAGTGGGGGCAGCTAGTGGTGCAGTGGGTAGAGCACCAGCCCTGAAGTCAGGAGGGCCTGAGTTCAAATCTGGTCTCAGACACTTAACACTTACTCGCTGTGTGACCCTGGGCAAGTCACTTAACCCCAATTGCCTCAGCAAAAAAAAAAAAAAAAAAAATCCTAAAGTGTCTCAGGAGATAGTGGGATTCCCTCTCATTCTCACCTGATGTTTTCAAATAAAGGTTGGATGCCCATTTTTTCTGTTACACTGTAGAGAGATTTCTTGTACTCACATATACCTTTGAGGCCCTTTTTAACTTAGATTCTATGATTCTGTGAATCACATTGATCTATCTATGTCAAATGTCAAGCTTAATACTTTAGTGGATGAATAGTGAATGGTAGCTGTGCAAGCCAAGTTCATGCCCACAATTATTACTGATATCTGCTACATATTTGCCATAGATTCTCTCCCCACATCCCACGGAAGATAGATCTAGGACATCATCTACAAGATGCATCATGTGCAATATTTAGCTTTGAACAACTAGGGCAAATGGGGGAAAGAGGAAGAGTAATTTGAATCGCCCAACACGTCCTTAGTAAATGAAACAATAAATAAAATCAGCTCATTCTCTCAATATCATCATGGGAAATTGACCAATATTTTCACTATTTAAGTTAAAATCTAAGGGACAAACAAAACACAGAACCAAAATAATGATTTAGAGAATGGCTAATAAAGAACAATATCTAATATTTGGGCATCTCTGTTTTTAGATATTTTTAGTTCTTGAGCTGCCGCCAATATTCATGAGTTGTCTTAATTTTTTTTCCTGAAACACATTTTTCTTGAGGCTCTATCACAACTACATCATTTTTTTTATTGTTGTTTTTGTTCAGTCATATCAATTATGTCCAAATCTTTGCAGCTCCATTTGGGTTTTGTTGTTTTTGTTGTTGTTTTGTTTTGTTTTTCACACAGATAATAGAGTAACTTACCATGTCCTGCTCCAGCTCAGACACAGGAGGAACTGAGGCATCAATTAACTTGCCCAGGATCACTATGTTCCCTACCTGTGATGCTCTGCAAGCATATCCTCCCATTTTATATTTAAATTAATCACATCCTTTAACTCCCAGCTTCTTAAACTTTGTCCATTCATGACACCTTTTTACCCAAGAAATTTTTATACAGCTGCAGATATATAGATACATAAAATAAATATACAAATCAAACATTGATAATAGATCATAAATAAATTACTTTTAAAGCAATTCTTTGGTATAAGTGTAATTTTATCATTTATTAATGATAAAAACAAATTTGCATACAAATGGATGTGCTTATTTATGTTTATATAAATAATTAAATATTGGTGGAATATTTAAGAACCAAGGTTATAATCATATAATACAACATAATGCAACATAGCCCAGTGCTGCCAAAAATATATTAGATTCATCACAGTTTGATTTTAAATTAATTTTTCATCATTGAACATTCAAAAACTTTTAACTATTGCTAAATTATTTTACAATCCTCACATTCCATACAGTTTAAAAAACATTGTTTTAACTGACTAATAAAAGTATACACATTGAAAGTAAAATAAGCAGAACCTGGAGAACAAGCTACACAAGTACACATTGTAAATCAGCATTGAAAAACTTTAGACTGATCAATGCAATTACCAAACAAAATTCCAGAGAATCCATGATGAAGTATGCTATCCATCTTCTGAGAAAGAAGTGATAGTCTCAAAACACAAAATGAGGCAGACATTTTTTGGCATGGCTAATGTGGAAATTAGTTTTACACATTGTCACAACGGTTTTGTTTTTCTATTTCAATTTTTTTGGGGGGGTGGAAGGATAAAAGACAAAAAAAAGTATTTGTTAATTTTAAATAGATATGTATATTTAAAGGACATTATAATGAGGATCTTTTGAGCTATTGCTTTTGAGTGGATGTATACTTACAGAGTATCTTGAATAGGTAGTTTTCTTAGAGGTCCCACATTTGATAAGAAGAAGAGGGGCTCTATCCATACTAAGATGATATCACAGGTCAAACTTCTGCTCCACAAATACACATAAACATACATTCTTTTCAATGTTTGACCATTGATGTTTGCTTAACTAGTTCTTCCAGTATTTCATCATGAATGAAATTTTCTATTCTCAGTCATTTTTTCCACTGAACTTTTTAAATTCATCTACTCTTTTAAACAATCTAATTATACTAACATTGCCTATATATTATTATGTTCTGGAAATATATATGCAAGTTTCATCTATTTTAGAATATAGTCTAAAGTATAATGTAAAAGTCATTAACGAGTATCATTTTCTATATTCATTCTGAGCAATAGGAGTATCGTTCAGGTCTAACACGTGCTTTTAAAAAATAATAGAACATATTAATTATGTTGTACCTGAGAGTTACAATAAGTTATAGTAGGAAGGAAGAGATTCTTTTAATGAAGTCAGATAACTTTTAATTGCAATTCGTTTTTGCATTGTATATTGTATAATTATATTTGTACAAATGTACAATAATTATATTGTATAACATAAAATAATACAATTATATAAAAACAATTTTGTATGAAAGGTTCAAATAATATGTAAGTGATATGTATTTGTATGTATAATAACAACAGTGATAGCTAACATTTAAATAGTGATTTCCAAAGTGCTTTTCATACTTTGTTCATTTGATCATTATAATAATGTAATAACAGCTAGCATTTACATAGGACTTTACAAAGTACTATATTATCTTATTTGGTCTTCACAATCATCCTGGGAGATAGGTCCTATTATTCCCATTTTATAGAGGAGGAAAGTAGGAGGTAAAAAATAATAAGGGACAATGTGACATGGTAGATGGAGGACCAATCTTCTCAAACATTGGAAGACCTGGGTTAAAGTATAGCCTTTGATACCTATTAGTTTTGTGTCTATGAGCAAATCACTTAACCTTTCGGTGTCCAAGGTACTTCTAAGACCCAAGATGCCCATCTGCATTAATAGAGGGAATATATACTTTAAAAGTTCCCAACAAAATACCAGATCTATATTTTTTAAATGATAACAAAACCAGGAATTTATTTTTTTTAACATTTGTTTTTAAAAATTTTGAGTTCTAGGTTCTCTTCCTTTTTCTCACCAACAATTAAGAAGCCACATGTGAAGTTATGCAAAACATTCTATAAAAGTCAAGTTGTAAAAAAAACCCCATAGATCTCCACCCAAATGAAAATAAAACCCCCAAGAAAAAATAAGTTAAAAATAAGAGAGAGAGAGAAAAGGCTTCAATCTGCCTTCAGATACAATCATTTTCTTCTCTGGATATGGATAGTATTTTTCATTATATGTCCTTCAAAGGAGCCATCAGGAATTTTTTTCATAGGTAATGTCTATTACCTGTCTCGAACCATACTCAAGCCAATCTCTTTGAGAACTATAATAATTACACATTATTATACAATAACAACTGATGTTAAGAATAATATTGTAAGTATGATTTTGGAAAAGTCTGGAAAGATTTATAAGAACTGATGCTAAGTGAAGTGAGTAGAACCAAGAGAACATGGTACATAGCAACAA
Source organism: Sminthopsis crassicaudata (assembly GCF_048593235.1). Taxonomy (NCBI): domain Eukaryota; kingdom Metazoa; phylum Chordata; class Mammalia; order Dasyuromorphia; family Dasyuridae; genus Sminthopsis; species Sminthopsis crassicaudata. The sequence continues at coordinate 70,111,089 of NC_133619.1, read as the reverse complement.
CAAAATTATATAATGGTTAATTGTGATGGACTAAGGTCTTTTCAACAATGAGAAAATTCAAGGCAGTTCCAATAGATTTGTAATGGAAAAAGCCATCCACATCCAGAGAGAGAACAATGGAGACTGAATGTGGATTACATTTTCACCTTTATTGTTGTAGTTTTTTTGTTTGTTTTGTCTTCTTTCATTTTTCCCCCTTTTGATCAGATTTTTTCTTGTGCAATATGACAAATGTGGAAAAAATGTTTAAAAGAAATGCTCATCTTTAACCTATATTGAATTACTTACTGTCTAGGATAGGAAGAGAAGGAAAGAAGAAAAATTTGGAACACAAGTTTTTGCAGGGATGATGTTGAAAACTATCTTTGCATGTATATTGAAAAATAAAAAGCTCTTATTATTTAAAACAGAATAATATTGCAGCATATCAAGATAATCATTTTAAAATATATTATAAATCTCAGAGAAGAAATTTCCCAAGAGTTCTGAACCTTAGGTCTGTGCCTGTTTTAGTATTTTGATCATTGTACCTCAATATTACTGGTTTCCATTGTAATCTCATAATTTTATTTTATGTATTTAAAATATTATTCTCAGAAAGGACCTATAGTTTCATCAGATTATCAAATGGGTCCATGGAACAAAACAAGATTAAGAACCCTTGATCAAGACAATATTATTTACGCTATACTTAACTTACCAAATCAGGAAATCAGACTAATACTTTTCTCAACACATGCTGAAACAATAGTTTTCTAGTAAATAAAAAAAATTAAATTAACCACAGCACATCCTTTTCCCCAAAAAATTCTGTTTGAAGTTTTTTCTGGGTATGATATTTTTAATGGAAACTGTAATACCACAGAACACTCAGAACAGGCATGAAACTTAATCATCTAAACCACAGATTCTCAATTATTTTTACCTCAAGAATTCCCACACCTTCCCATATATCCCAAAATATATCTTGATTGGTGGATGGATAGGTGATACAAAAATATTTGTATCACCTATCCATCCACCAATTAAAATATATTTTTCATAAGTAAGTATGTACCAATATAGAGTAGCTAGATGGGGCAGTGGATAAAGTACTGGGCCTGGACTCAGGAAGATATATATTTTTTAATTGTTGTTGTTTTTAACATTACTTAGTTACTAGCTGTGTGGACAAGTCACTTAACCCTGTTTGTCCCAGTTTTTTTATCCACAAAATGAGCTGGAGCAGGAAAAGGCAAGTTACTCTAGTGCCTTTGCCAAAAAACCTCAAATGGAATCGTGAAGAGTTGTACATGACTGAAAAATGACTGAACAACAACAATATACCACTATGATTGGCTCTACAGGCAAAACAGGACAAAAACAGAAAAGAAAGGAGGCAGAAAAGATCCAGCAGGAAGAGCAAGGGACTGATCTAAATTGGACAAGGTTAATTCAAGTCACAGTACTATATGCAACTAGATTCCTGCTTGTCTACTAGATTCATCTTCACTTAATACATCGTAAGAACTTAATAGATATTTTAATTCATTCATTCATTCAGAAGTTGTGTTAGTTTTCCTTTTTTTCTATTTTGTTCCCATTTTCCTATTTTATTATTTGTTATAAAATATGGCTCTCTTAGGAGGGAAGGGGATATATATTTGGAATTAAAAGCAACGTTAAAATTTTAAAAGTCAATAATTACCAATAAAAATATCAAAAATTTAAAAGTACAGAATCTTGTGGAGGACTGTTAGCTATAGTGACTATAAGTTTCTTGAAGGCAGAATTTGTCCTTTGTCTCTATTTGTATCCCTAGTACTTAGTATAGTGCCTGCATATAGCTTTTGTTGTTGTTCAGAAATGTTTTCAGTGATGTCTAATTCTTCATGACCCCATTTGGGGTTTTCTTGACAAAGGCAGAGTGAGAAGGTTGGGAATTATGTGACTCTTAAGCCAGCATTAGGTTCCATGAGAGAGCCCTTCTTACTGTTTCCTTTTGAATATGACTCCTTTGATTGTTAACAATTCCCAATTTGAAAACCCTTGGGAATAATAGGATATGTTCAAATAAATCTAGGCTGATTTTTGGTAGCCCTTACCCTCATCAATTGTGTTATTCTACAATGTTTGGATTCTTAGATTGTTAAAGTGAAACAACCACCCAATAATATTTTTTAGAGTAGCCTGTGTTATTCTAGGTAAGTCTTCTGGAGCCACATGGGTGTGTTGTGATTATTCAGCCAAAAAGCTTTGGTTAAATACCTAGCCAGATGCAATGAATAGGGACAAAACTAAATGCTTCCTGCCCTTAAGGGGCTTATATTTCTTGGGTGGGTGGTGAGTGGTGTTAGAAAAAATATGTATGCACATATATTGTATATAATGTGTGTACAATTTTATATACACACATACATGCATGCATACACATGTATACTTAACCTTGATTTTTTTTATGAGGTAGGTTTATACAACAGGAGCCATGTTCATAGTGATGATGCCTTGAGAGAGGTAGTTATGATACCTCTTTCACTGTGGGCTGAAGGTGGAACTCCCAGTCCTGCCACAGGAAAGGTCTCTTTACTATGTGACTCCCATTGTACCTAAATGGCACAAAGGGACTGTATACAGCATAAGGTACTTTTGAGAAATCATATTAAATCCCACAAATGTATTCTTTAATAGAAAACATTTAAGAAAACACAAGTGGAAGCAAGGCTGGAGAAACAGGAGGGCTTGCCCATTCTTCTCTCTGAGTGAGAAGACACATCTCCCAGCTTGGCCATTTTGATGGAGATTTCTCATCTCTCAGGGTTTTACAGAAGATAACTACTGATGCTATTCCTTATGCCTTTGCATAAATGGATACTGCTTCTCCCTTCTCTTTTCTATTTTCCCTGAAAGTCTCACCTCCCAGCAGTGGATCCAGCCCCTTTCTGAAGGCTGATCTTACCTTAGTTTCTATTCTTCCCAAAGTGAGAAGTACAAATTTCAATGGGGTTTTGTGACCATCGGTTTGCCAGGAACTTGATTGTTAAGATAGATAGATAGATAAATAGATAGGTAAGATAGATAAATAGATAGATAGATAGATAGACAGACAGATGATAGATAGATAAATAGATAGGTAGATAGATAAATAGATAGATAGATAGACAGACAGATGATAGATAGAATAAATAGATAGATAGATAGATAGATAGATAGACAGACAGATGATAGATAGATAGAGTAGATAGGTAGATAAATGGAATGGGTAGGTGGAATGAATGGAAAGACACAAAGTAAATCTAGAAGTGATGGAGTATGGAAGGAAGACTAGACAAATTGGAAAGATCAGGAATGATCTTATATAGGAGTTGTCATTTCAACTGAGACTTAGATTAAGCCGATGTGTTTTACAAGATTTTATTGAGCAAGGAGTGCATTTCAGTCATGGGGAGCATTAGAAGAAATAACAAGTATACTAGCTTGGCTGGAATGTGATGTAGAGTGAATGAAAAGCAGTAATGTATCATAATTCAAAATAAGGGGCTTCAAGAGCTAGAGGAATTTGTATTTTATGCTAAAAGCAAGAAGGAGACACTGATATCTTCAGCAGGAGAGTAGAAGATCAGATCTAAGTTTCAGAATAACATTTTTGCAGCTATAAGAGAAAAGGATTACAGAGGAGAGAAACTAGGCAGCAAGACCAATTAAGAGGTTATTATTATAACCCAGGGAAGAACTGATGACAGTCCAAACCACAGTCTAGCACATAGGGCAAAATATATATATATATGTATATACATACATATATATATATATATACACATACTATATCTATATCTCTCTCTATATATTCAGATATGTGTACATATGTACATTTAAATTTATTATTACAATCAGCAATCCTGATCTTTCTCATAGAAAGGAAATTCTATAATTTAATTATGAGTCTCATTTTAAATCTTCATTTTGTCATCTAAATGGTTGTCATAACAAAAAGAAAAATTATATGAAAATATAATAAACTCATTTATGTATTCTTACTAAATCACACTATGAATTATATTTTACCACTGTCCATTAAAATAGCCACCATGAATTTATTTAATTAGATTTAAATGCTAAAGAGTTGTATGTTTGTGTTAATTAACATCAACGAAATATCCTTTTGAGTCTAGAAAATTATCAAATTAATAAAAATCTGATATAATGGTTTGTCCATTTTGTTTAAATACTGAAATAATTCTAGTCATTTCACTAAATATATATTAGTTCATTTCATTAGTCTCCACGTAGTGTATATGACATAGGGAAACTCAATCTTTTTTTAACTATTGTTTGAAAAATAGAAGAGGGTTCACAGTTTGGTAAGAATTATAATTTTTTTTTAGTTCAACAAGTGAGAAATAATAAACGTCTTTATAACACCAGAGCTAAAGAAAATTTGTTCTACTGGTTTCCTTTAAATGTTTCCACTTAACCCTGATTCTTAAAAAAATACCCTTTGTTAGACCACAGAAAGATAGAGAAGATGATGATTCTATCTGAAAGAGATATGCTAAAGATTTTATGTAAAGGGGTTTATCTGATTGTTCTTTGTCTTCTATCATAATTTATGTACTGAATTTCAAATTTGCCAGAAATCTTTCAAATGAAAAGGTATTTCTGTGTAAAAATCACTACTGACCCACTATGAAAATTCTAATTATGCTGCCATTTGGGTAAGGTTTTTTTTTTTTTTTTTTTAAATAAAATCAGATATTCATGCCTAAATCAGGAGAGGTATCAGAGGGTTAAGTTTCATAGTATCTGTCTGATTTGTTGAAAGAGTGTTCGTGATTAAAATGGACAAATACATAAATGGGGCTTGGTGGTTCCACTCTTAGAGGCTTAGGAAAAGAACTGGGTCTGAATTTCAACTCTTCTTCTTACTACCCATGTGAGTTGTAGTGGGTAAGTTACTTGGTTTCTCAAAGTTTCCTTATCTGTAAAATGAGGGGGGTTAATTACAGCTTTCTATCTAAAACTTCTAATTTCTATCTAAAATCTGAACGTAGCTACAAATTCTCTCATTCCACATTCAATTGTGTTTACCAAATAAAATGCTTTGGTATATAGTTATGGACTTGAAACATTCAAGTCTAGAGACATCGATTACGCATCTATTTGAAAAGTACCAATCTAAGCCCTGGGAATACAAAAATAAAAATATATTAATTAGACATTCCCAGTAAAGAGCTTATTTTGTGCTGGAAGGGAGGAAGAGGAGAAGAAAAGAAGCGAATACAAAGTGAATACAGGCAAGTATATAATTTCAGGAATTAGATATTTGTAATGTACAAATGAATGAAGAAATAAGATAGAATGCCAAAGTAAAAGAGCAATATTTCTGTAATATAGATTGCATGAAGAAGAAGAATATAATGGAAGAATGAAAGATTGGATTGGAACCAGAAATAGAGACATGCTTCAATATCAATGTTCAAATTACATAAGAACATCAAAATATTTACACAATTTTATCAATAATTTGGATAAAATATGCAGATGGCATGAAGTTAGAAAGGATGATGAACTGGATGCCAGAATCAGAATCCAAAAAGATCTTGCTAGGTTAAGTACTGGGTTGAAAGAAATTTGTTTATGACAAATGTAAAGTTTTACAGATGGGTTTTAAAAATCAATTTAAAAAAGGTAAAACAGGACATTCAGGCAACAGTTTTATTTTTAAAATTTCTGGGGTTTTTTGTATACTAAAAACTTAATATGAATCAGCCAAATGATGTGGCAGTGAAAAAAAAATGGAATATTGGACTGCATTAAGAGAGATCCGTATCTTCTAGGAACAAAAATGTGATGGTCCCTTTGTACTCTGCCCTATGGAATACAAACTTCATATCTGAACACCAATAGATTAAAAAAAAAAAAAGCCCACAGATAAGCAGGAGAAAGATAATTGAGATGTGAAGGGTCTTGAATCCCTATCATGTGACTTGATTACAAGAACTGAGGATGTTTAGCCTGAAAAGAGAAGACTAGAAGAGTTGGGGGTGTGGAATGGTGGTGTTTGGAGGACTATTATGTAGATATATTCGGTCTGGCTCCTTCAAGGGGAGAACCAGAAGTAATAAATGAAAGCTGAAAATATACAAATTTAGGCTTGAAATCAAGAAAAACTTCCTATTAGAAACAACCAGAAATGAAATGGGCTCCCTAAACAGGTGATGGATAGTTCTTCCACCTTAAAGGTCCTCAAGCTGAAGCAAGATAAGCAGTTGTTAAGCATGTTACATGTGTGTAGATACAAAATAAACAAGATGCCCACTAAGGGATTTTCCAACTTTTAAATTCTGTCATTCAATCTTTTATTTTTATCAATAATGAACATTTACATTTTTATGGCATTTTCCAAGATTTCAGTTGATCTTTACTTATATTACCTATGTCATAGGAAAATTATAATCTCATCATTTTATATATAGGGAAATTGAGGATCAGTGTGGTTAAATGACTTATCAAAAATAACACAATTATTGACTGGCAAAACAGGGATATACTAATTCCAAGTTCGTTGCTTCTCCCCAGATCCCATTATATCAAATGGATAATAAGCAAAGTCATAATTAAGAATTTTGGTGCCTTGGGAAATATAAGTGGATGAGTAGGATAGGTAGGCCTAAAGTGTGACCACTTTTTGTTGAAATAGGCTTAAGATGTCACATGATTATTGAAGAGTTGAGAAACTAAGATAATACAGTGAAAGGGGACAGATATTGGAATAGAAAGGGGAAAAAATAAATACAGGTACTGAACTTATTGGAAAAGAGAGGGTAATCAAGAGATCCAAAGATGGCAGCAAAACTAAATATGTAAAATAAATATTTCCATAATATAAATGATATTTAATGATCTCAATACTAAATCAAGTGATTTGTACAAAAGTTTGAGGGGTAAAAAAACATGATTTTTTTTCTTCTCTTTCCATTACTAATGAAGAATTTTCCAACCAATAATAATATGTGCATTAAGGTTTTAGAAGTATAAATAAGCACATTCCACTTGCACAAATTCATTTGAGCCTCATTACAATCCTATGAGGTAGTTATTATTATTATCCTCCTTTTACAAATGAAGAAACTGAGGCTGAGAGAACTTAAGAAATTTTCCCAGGGTGAAAGTATCTGAAGCACAATTGGAAACCAGGATTTTCTGACCATACAGCATTCTTTCCACTCTGCTATCCTTAGATTAAGTGATAGTCACATTTTCCTTTGGCCAACCTCTGATGCTCTCAAGACTTGGGTACTTATATCTAGGCAGGAAGACTGAGATGGAAAGGTCAGAGAAGCAGCTCTCTGGAGCCAATATTGTGATGTAGAAAGAAACTGGTCTTGGAAAAAAATAAATCTGGACTCAAGCCTCATCTCTACCACATATTTGCTTGGTCAAGAGGCTTCCCTATTTTTGGACCTCAGTTTCCTTATCTATAAAATAAAGGAGTTGTATTAAATAGACTCTGCAGTTCTTTCTTAGTTCCGTCCCTTTATGCACAATTCTCTTATTTGTAATCTTTGCAGATGAAGACATCACACAGACCACCAGCGAGTTGCAATCAATCAGGACCACACCCTGGTGGCACTAGTAAATTTGGTAACCAGAACAGCAAGCACAAAGGAGGACAGTTCTACTTCTTTTGCCCTAATGTGCAAGTCAGAGCTGATGTGTAGCTGGGTCCTGATTGGGATTAAACTATCAGGAAAAGAAAGGAGTAAGATCACATCTCTAATTTTTTTAAGATACTAAAATGACAGGATGTACAACCTTGCTAATCTAAAAAGAAAAAAAAAAGATGTATATCTATGCACAAAATTCATTGCTTGTAATTATCTCCTTCATTCTCAACTCCCAGTTCCAATCACTACTATCTTCACTTCTCATTAGATAAGAGAAATTATGGTAGAGTGGAGATAGTATTAGATCTGAAAACTGAATATTCAGTTTCTTCTTCTGCTACAATTCCTAGGAGGAAAATTACCAAAATGTATTGACTCCAATTTTTTTTTCCTATTAATCATTTTGCAATCTTGCTTTCTCAACTGAAGCTACTATCTGTTTATTCCTCTCCATCTTGCTGCCTCTTGCTCTTCATCCTTCTTCTCCCCCTTTCTTTTGATGTACAGACTTAGCACCTAGTAAGGAACCTAACAATTACTAATGATCTTTAAATCCCTAAACCTGATAGATTTTTCTCAGTTCTTATCTTCAAAGTTGTGGGGTAAGGTTATAAAATAATGTTTGAAAAGAATTTTGGAAACAATAAGATTCCTATGACGAAATGAAATATTTGCAAAATATTCAAAATGTTTGTAAAATACTATGTGCATAGTACAGAATAGGTATCACATAAGTGCTTGTTTCCTCCATGTCCCTATCATAATAAAAATACTATACTATATATGTATATATAATACTATAGTATAGTAAAGTAAAATAATTTATTCCAAGAATCAATGTAATAAAATATCTTGGATGGCACAAAGCTCAATTTTTATTCTTGGAGTTGGCATTCTTTGCTAATTACTGCTTTGGAAGGGAAGGAGTTAATTTTTTTTTTCAAAGTATCTATGGTTTTTCTAGGATCAGATTGGAAAGCCACTGCCCTGACTGACAGGATGGAGTATTAAACCTCACATCTGATACCCTAGATTCATGACTAATAGGGAATCTTGCTTAAAAGCAGGCATATCAAGCCAAACCTTATTATTTCAGAAAAAAATGGAGCACTTAAGTTAAATGTTATTTTCATTAATTTGGAGGGGAATTTCTTGGTCCATTTAACTAATATCTTTCTTGGTACAGTTTAACAAACAAATTTTAGTTGCTGAAATCTATTATATCTGCTTTAAATTATACAGCCTTATAGCCAGAGGCTCAGGCTCTGGTTAAATTCAATTTAAGTTGCCAAGGGCTGTTAATGGGTGGATTTTTCTATTTATTCTTCTAATTGTTCTCTAGCTAAATTGTCACCCGATGATGAAATTTTATGTGTATTTCTTTCACATACAATCAAAAGGTCTAATTTTTTTAATATAATGACAGAATTAAAGAACTATAAACCTTTATGGAACTTCTTTATTTTATTTAATTCAACAAGTATTTATTAAACACCTACTATGTGTCAGATATTCCAAAATAAATAACAATTCTAGCTGTCCAAGGACATTTAATATTATTTGAGCAAAAATAGTAAAAACACATTGGAAGCTAAATAATGATGAGTGATGTAGGGGGATCTGTAAAGTTATAAAATACAAAAAAGTTGCCCATTGACTTTGGCAAAAGGAGCTCCCTCACTGAAAGGTCCAATAACAATGAAATCAAGGATTCTCTGATGTTTTAGCTGGGTCAAAAGACCTTCTAAACTGACGGCTTAAAGGAGTTCTGACTCACAAATGCTGACCTATTTAATCTGAATTAGGTTTGTGACCCAAAATTGAAACAGCATTATTTAATTCTTGTCTAGATGCCATTTTTGAGCCTATTCACAATCATATATAAATTTAAAAGATATTTCGAGAGAGGATGGAAGCAACTGCTCCTCTCCCTTCCAGCAGAGGTCACTATAGAGCAAAAAACTATGGGAAAGGGAACTCTGCCTTCAGTCATTTCAATAGAAATCCCACCCCTTGCAGCTTCATGGGAGCCCCCTCTTTCACCCATTCCCCTTTCTCTTTTGATGTCTGTACTCCTTCATCTGATAAAAGGTTGTCTAAAAAACTGATCCAAAGGAGACACAAGAGAACAGGTTAATCCCAAGTGCTGCGGTGTAATGTGTCACAAAACAGACAATGTAATTATCTTGGCAGCCTGTTTAACCAGCTAATTCATCAGCTTTGCATACCAGGGACTGATCTCACCTTCTCTCTATATTTCTAGCCAGGATATTTTTTTTCCACCAGGACCACTACAGTGTTTCAAGGGCTCCAGTTTATTTTCTTGAATGTGGTTAATTATAGTTTTCTGCAGTTTTTTTTTTTTTTTCTCTCTCTCTCTAGTTTGAGGCTGAAGGAGCAAACTAACAAAGACAAATCTAATGGATAGTATTGAATTAATCCTAAAATTGGACTTAGAGATGAATGGTCATACTCGTTTCCTTTAAAAGGTCGGGGGAGGGATATTAACTGGGAAAAATCTGACTAGGGAAGCCTTATTATTTAACAGAACCATGGTATCTGGCACAGACTTGTAAATTACATTTTGCTTTCTGCCTTCCATGTAGTAGTTTTCTTTCCCATCCAACATTCACTATGCTTTGCCAAAGTCAATACTGTTTAATAACAGAAACATTGCTTCTTAAGGAAAGGATCTAAACCTTCTTAACTGTTTTAACCTTCTATCTGGAATCAGAAAATCAAAATGCAATATTAACTGTAACATCAAAACCTCCACATCATCAAATGAACCTTTTCTTTCCTAATGATTCTCCACAGTCCACTGATGGATGCATGGCAGCTCATAATATAAGTGCAACAATAAGAAGTATATAGAGGAAGAAAAGGGAGGGGAAATGATCACTTACAGAGCAAAGTCTTAGGGGGAATCTTCACTGAATGTTTAAATGGTGAGATTCCATATTCAAAAGGTGACCCGTTTACCTTTTTAAAATTATTATTTCTATTTCATCCTGAAAAACAATATATTTGTAACAGAGCTATTTTTATTTAGGTAACACTTTTCATAGCCATTCATTCCCTATTCATTTCACATAGTTAAAGTGCCAACAGAAGCAGGAAAGCTGCTTGGGATTTATTTTTATGAGATGATTTTACAGGGTGGGATAGAAAGAGTAAGTTCCTGCAGGAACTGAAGAAATTACAACAGCTAGCTCAATGAGCTCACAGAACAGTGTGAAAATGGATGTTGGAGGCTAGGACTAAATGCCTACTTATCAATGAAAGACAAATTGTAAAAAAAAAAAAAACACCAAAGCTCTAGAAACAACCAGAATTCCAGAAGAAAGCGCATCGAACATTAAAAGGTTCATTGATGTGGCAATAAAGGTCCTTTTTTGAAAGTAAGGACAAAGTCAAGAAAAATAAAATAATCAGAAGAAAAAGAAATTAGATAAGTTTATTCAAGGTTCCATAAATATAAAAAAGTTTGTTGGCCATTTTAAAATTTAAGAATAATATTTAAAAAACAGATTAAAATGAATTTTTTCTTGGAAAAAGTGGCCAATGCAATCTAACATTTATTAAACACCTACCATATACAAAACACCATATTAAGTGCTGTCATTGAAAAAATAAACCAGTTCCTGCCTGCAAGTAGCTTAATGGACTTTAAAAGCTTTTTAAGAACTTATATTTTACCGTTTAAGCTCATTGGGTCTGACTCAGGACAGTAGCAAGAGTGGGGAAAAAAATAACACCCAATGTTGTCCTGAATAGGGATGGGACCTGGTCAGATGTGCTTCAAGAAGACCTTTGACATTGTATGGATTTCTGCACATCACCCTACTTTAAACTGTCATCACCACTATTCAAATAACCCACTGAATTGTTCTTCCTGCCTCCCTCTCCCACATATCCTCCTCATGGCTGCTAAATTAACTTTCCTAAAACACAGATCTGATGTTGCTGCCCTGCTCAGAAAAGTTCTAGTAGCTTCTTCGTGCCACTAGATTAAATCTAATTTAAACCTATTTTTTGGACTTAATTCACACTACTCTTTCTCCATCTCACTATCTGCTCGATTTTATAACCGGACCAACTTATTTCCCTTTCTCCATACTTGTATGTAATGAGGGCTAGTATCCATCATGTGGTATGAGAGTTTCATTGTGTGGCTTGAAGGGATGCCTAATAGATCTCTCTGTCCTTTTTTTTTTTTTTTCCTCCTATCCTTCTCTGAGAGAGATTTCAATTCTAGTCAGGAGGAGGATTGGGAAAATTATATCTGCCCCCTTAAATGTTGTTAGTCTAAGGCAGAGTTTCTTAAACTTTTTCCACTCATAACCCTTTTTTGACCAAGAAATTTTTAACTCCAGATATAAAACCATAAAACAAGTATACAAATCAGACATTTACTGATAATAAACCATAATTTCATGACCCTCACATTCACTTAAGAGACTATACATGGGATCAGAAAATAAACTTCAAGAACTAGAGTTCAGGGAATATAGTTTTCAGCTTCAATCCTCTAATCAATGATTATTAATGGGAAAAGAAGAAGTCAAGTTATGCTTAATTTTGAATGCAACTGGGGCTAAGTGATTTATTTGTCCAGGGTCATACAATTAGTTAGAGTCTGAGTCCAGATTTTTATATAGGTTCTCCTTACTTCAATGCTAGTACTCTATCCACTGCACCACCTAACTGACCCTAAATCCTAAAAATCAGGTTTGACTGCTTTCTCACCAAATACCAGTTTCACAATGAAAACATAGTCAATAACAAAAAACCCATTTATCTTAAGTTGATAACAAAATAGAAATCAGAGAAAGTCTACATGGGAGAATACTTACCAGATGATTAAAAAAATCAAGGAACATTTCTACAGGAGGCATGGTAGCTCAGTTCAACTAAGAGATTCCCAGATCTCACCCAAAGGAAAATTCCCTAGTCTCAAGTGTAGCAAACTGGGAATAAGGGAATAAGGACAGCTAGCTTCTTCTCATGCCAGCTTCTTTCCAGAGTACTTTCCTTCAGTAGCTTTGATTTCTACAAATGAGGAAAGAAGTTTACATCACAGAATACATGCCAGATGACAAAAAAAATCAGGAAACATTTCTATAGGGGACATGGTAATTCAGTTCAACTTAAAGACTCCCAGATCTCACCCCAAGGGAAATTCCCTAGTCTCAAGTGTAACAAGCTGGGAATAAGGACAAGGTAGGATAAGGGAAATTTCTCTCCTTAACTCCACTGCCTAACTTCCTTAACTTCCTTCACAGAAAATCCTAGCTTGCCCAGGAAGCCTGTCCAGATATCACTCTTAATTCTAATGCTTTTCCTATGTTAATTATTTTCTCTTTATCTTTTATATATGTATATACATATATATATATATATATATATATATATATATATATATATTTGTACATAGTTATTTGCAAGTTATCTCCTTCATTAGATTGGGGAAGGACTATCTTTTGTTATTTGTATTCCCAATACTTAGAAAAGTACCTAGTATTGTGCTGAGTTCAATAATAGGAACTTAATAAATTCATTAAGTGGCTGCTGAGACTATCCTAGAGATGATGAGAGTGAACTAGCAAGTAGTAATATGAATGAAGAGGAGACACATGGGAGAAGTATTGTGGGGCTAAACTAACAAGACTTGGCAACTAATTATATTAGGCTGGGGTGGTGAGAGAAGGAAGAGAGAAAATATAACTGCTCTATGAGCCAGGAGTCTAAGAAGGATTATGGTCATGAGTTCAGCTAAAATAGGCAAGTTTGGAGAAGGAATGGATCAGGAAAAGAGAATGAGAATGAGTTCTACTTGGTTAAGACCCTTACCAGACACACAGGTGAAGCCCTCTAACAGGCAGTTGGTGATGTAGCTCAAGAGGGAAAGGGTCCTGCCCAAAGGAGGATTCCAAGGCCAAGGTCCTGACCTCCTAAACTTCCCTCTATATCAGGAGATGTAAAAGGGTCCTCTTTAAGGATCCCAGGAAGTCTTCAGCATTGTTTATTAACCAGATGCCTTCGAGATTCAGATTAGGAACACCTGAAGCAGTGATGTTACCCTAGACTAGAAGAAGTTATTTCTCATCCTGGAAGCTCTCTATACTTTTGTATTTGGTGTAGTGAAGAAAACTCTTATGTTGGACATAATAAAGTCCCAAAAATGTCTTGAATTAGGCAGGCCTCAGTTTCTCTACGTGTAAAATTAATGAATTTAACTAAATTGTGTTAATATCTCCTACTTATAGAACATTAAGGTTTCAAAGCATTCACACTCTATAAAGTAAATAAATAATGCAAAGCAGTATCATCCCCATTACACAGAGAAGAAAGTTGAAGTTTAGGTGATAAAGTGAGTTGCTTAAAATTCATATATCACTAATTATGTGATAGAGAAAGAACCTGAAACCAGATATTCTAATTGCAATTGTGATGGCTTTGTACCATGCTATATCTAATATATGAACCCACTTTTAAAATTTTCTAAATTCATGTCAAAATGATCTTCTGGACCACCTAGGATCACATTACACATAAACACACACTCACCCTTTCTATTTAATGAACTCTAATGGCTCCTTTTCACCTCAGTTTGGCTATCATTTTCCTATCTTTCCAATCTTCTTATACATTACACTCTCTCTCCCCCTCCCCCAATTTAATCTGATAACATTCCTTGCATAAGACATTCCATTTTCATTGGTTGTCCTCCATTCCTGGAAGTTTCTTCCAGCTCATGCCCCACTACACGCTTCTTTCAAGTCCCAGCTCAAAGGCTAAAATCTAACCTTTTACCAGGAGACCTTTCAATCCCTCTTAAATTCTAATGCCTTCCCTCTGTTGATTGCTCCTTTTTTTTTTTTTTTTAAATCATGTATTAATCTTATTAGTAGATAGTTGTTTTCATGTTATTTTTCCTCACTAGATTACGAGCTTCTTAAGTGCAGAATAGTCATTTGCCTTTCTTTATATCCCCAGATCTTAGCATAGTACGTGGCACATAGTAGATGCTTAATCGATGCTTATTGATTGCCTGACATGAAAGTCTCTGCTACCATCTTCAACATATAGTCCTCCATGATGTTCTGTTAATTCTACTATTTTATTTGTGGGCATGAATAACTACTATCCAGATTCTACCTTTCTCCACATCAGAGGCAACAGTTCCAAGCTATTCATTTGGATGATGAATTGCTTTAGTAACAATGCAATGCCAATTTCTTGAAATTTAAAAAAAAGATCATCAATAATAAATGCATATTTTCCCCCTCCAAAAAAAAAAAAAAAAAAAAAGGGATGTGTGTAGATTGATGTTGCCCTTGGAGGGATAGTTGTTTATAATTCACACAACTACTAAGTATATTTAAAGGGAAAATACCTGTCATACCTTGGCAATACCTGTATTTCAAGGAACTTTTGTGATTTATGGATTTTTCTCTAGTACAATGTGAGTGATGGATAGCCTCAATCTAATCCACTCTAGGTCCACATGAATTTTCTAACTGCAGATTTCCTTTTGAAATCTATAGGTGTTTAACACTGAGTAGATATGCTAGAGTATTTGAAAGGAGGCAAGGATGAGCTCTGTGGGTCACTCTTGGAACAGAGGTACTTCCATTTATACAATGTCCCGTAATCTAACACATGACCTTGGGCAAGTGTGGAATTAATATTTTTAAAACTTCTATTTCAGTAAAACTGAACATATTGAGGAATACTTTTTTCAGTAAAACCTATTCCAGAATACTGGGGAAAACCCTTTGAAGACAAAAAGTCTTTTCTTAGGGAAAACATTCTTTTAACAAAGAGTAACTCTTGTTCAAATCTTTGCGTCTCCACTCTTCTTGTTTTCTTTTAGTTTTTTTTTTCTTTTTGTCATCTGAACATGCAACGAACACATGCAAAAAAAGATTGTAAATGGAATTGAGCATCTCTATTACATAAAACTTAATTATATAATAAATTAATGATATTAATTTCTTTTTAGAATTTTTGTTTCTTTTATTTTTATATGGAATGCTTTTTGTTCTTCATTCTAAAAGAAGACCATGACATCAGAGAGGTAGTGCCATGACATGGAAGTGAATTGGATTTAAGTGAAAGAGGGCTGTGTAAGATCACCTGCTTCACATTTCCCTCTAGAGCATCTGGGTCCAGTGGCCAGCTATAGATCAAGAGGACTGGAGGTGACCCTGGATACAGTAGGAGAACATGGTCTTTTTAGTTAAGATCTTCAAAAAGTTTCAGTTTGACTGAGGCTGCACCCATTCAGTGATGAAAGCTAGGTGTCAATTGAGAATCTCCTCTTTCACCTACTCAAAAAAAAATCTAAATAAATAAATCTTGGAAGGAAATACTCTCACAGTTTCTGACCAAAGCAGAAATGACAACTGTTTACATTCAAGCTGAATCAATCAGGACCCAAACAAAAATTAAATGGGACTTGACCTAAGACTAATTGGTGGCCAATCAATGAGAATCAGAATGGTTTTGGTACAAGACTTGATCCTTAAGAAAGAAATCTAGACAGTAAATCCCAAGATATCTTGAGAGAGTTCAGAGATTTAAAAAAAAAAAGTTTTTAAGAACATCTGTAAGGGTTTGACACCCTATGTGGACAAGGGAAGAGGACAAAGCATGTCTATAACATGATACAACTTTGTAAAAGATTGCACATGAAACTGAAAATCTGTTACATAAATTTGCTATTCTTTTAAAATATATAATAAAATTATCTTGTAAATTTCTTTTCTTGCTTTTTTTCTCCTCCTCATCCTAGAGAAGGCTACCATTAGGCACAGAAGTGTGTGTGTGTGTGTGTGTGAGTGTGTGTGTGTGTGTGTGTGTGTGTGTATAAAAGTATGTTTGTAAAACTTTTTTAGGTTAAGATCCCCTGATATATCAGTAGGTAAAGATAAAGTACTTTAAAGTAGCTGTGAATATTGAACTAACCTTCATATTATTTCCTTGATGAGATACATTTCATGCTTTTTTTTTGAATGATGTATGTACCATAAAGTGCTTATCAAAGGAGTAGTGATTGTGATATTTAAAAATTTGAAAGATTTAACTTAATTTTAAAATTTGGGCTTATAACCCAAAGAGATCTTAAAGAAGGGAAAGGGACCCACATGTGCAAAAATGTTTGTGGCAGCCCTTTTTGTAGTGGCAGGAAACTGGAAATGGAGTGGATGTCCATCAGTGGGAGAATGGCTAAATAAATTGTGGTATATGCATGTTATGAAATATTATTTTTCTGTAAGAAACGACCAGCAGGATGATTTCAGAAAGGCCTGGAGAGACCTACATGAACTGATACTGAGTGAAATGAGCAGAACCAGGAGATCATTAATGATACATGACAACAACAAAATTATATGATGATCAATTCTGATGGATATGGCTCTATTCATTTTTTTAATTTAATTTTTATTTTATTTTATAATTATAACTTTTTTTTTGACAGTTTTGACATGAGTAATTTTTTACAACATTATCCCTTGCACTTACTTCTGTTCAGATTTTTTCCCTTCTTCCCCCAACCCCCTCCCCAAGATGGCAGGCAGTCTTATACATGTTAAATATATTACAATATATTCTAGATACAATATATGTGTGTAGAACCGAATTTCTTGTTGCACAGGAAGAATTGGATTCAGAAGGTAAAAATAACAGTTTACACTCATTTCCCAATGTTCCTTTTCTGGATGTAGCTGATTCTGTCCATCATTGATCAATTGGAATTGGATTAGCTTTTCTCTATGTTGAAGATATCCACTTCCATCAGAATACATCCTTGTACAGTATCATTGTTGAAGTGTATAATGATCTTCTGATTCTGCTCGTTTCACTCACCATCAGTTGATGTAAGTCTCTCCAAGCCTCTCTGCATTTCTCCTGTTGGTCATTTCTTACAGAACAATAATATTCCATAACATTCATATACCATAATTTACCCAACCATTCTCCAATTGATGGACATCCATTCATCTTCCAGCTTCTAGATATGGCTCTATTCAACAATGAGATGATTCAAACCAGTTCCAATTGTTCAGTGATGAAGAGAACCATTTACACCCAGAAAGAACTGAGTTTGGGCTACTGTAAAGTTCTGTTGTCTCCAGAGACTGCCAATCGCTCTCTGGGAGGAAATCTACTGTCTCAACTCAATCTCTCAGCCAGATTCTTCTTCCTATAGAGAACCACCAACTCTGACCCAGAGTAGAGACTACTCCCCTTGCTCAATGTTGCTTCTTTTATCCTCTCAGAGAATGGGTGTGGAATAACTCAGGGGCTTCTGGGAAAAAATACTTCAACCAATGAACTTGCTCCTCTTAAACATTAATCTCTTCCCCAGAAGTTCAAAGGGGTAAAACTCCCTTTTAAAGGCCAGAACTAGAGAATTGTTAAGTACGGAATTAGAACTTAGTAAGAACCTAATATCTCATTATCTCATTAGCACTTAGTAAGAACCTAACATCTCCCCCTTTCTTTTGATTTAGAACATAGGGTGGTCATGACCTTGAAACATAAATCCATCAATATGGGAGGCATTACACATAATTACATAGATTACATAAACACATAGTAACATAATAACATAATACATGCTAGAAGTATATAACAAATAACATGATCAAATAATCATAAATTGAGAATTTATAAATGTCCATAAGTCCATTGTCCATTAGTCTCATCTTGTGTTAGGAAATCCAATGATTCCTGCTGGTTTTAAAGTTCTTTAACAGTCTTCTTATTAGCCATGCTCTTTCAGTATCAGATGTTTCTTAGATTTTCTCCTTTGTTTTGAGGTCTTTCTTTTTTTCTGTCTCTCTCCAATGGACAAGGTGAATATGACTCATTGGCATCCATCTGATTCCTTCTCCATCTGAAGAAATACAAGCAAACCCTCTCCCCCAGGCAGTTAACCTATCTGGTCCCTTCCATTCACCACTTTCTGGGTCTCTCCACATCACCTGGCGATTATCTAAGGACAGTGGAGCTGCTTGCACTGGACACTGCCCTTCTGGTGGGTTATAAAACCTGTCTGCCGGAGCCAGTGCATCTTTGTCAAAAATTAGAAAATTAATGGTTATAGAGAACTAAATTTAGAAGTTCTCTAGGGCTACCTGTGGCTCCCCCTTTCTTTTGTTTTTGGAGGAGTGTCTTAATGTCTCTGTTTCTTCTCTCTACTATTGCCTGATCTTGCAGATTAAAAGGTATTCCAGTGGTGTGTAAAATCTTATACTGTGCACAAAAGTGTGCAAAATGTTTAGAAGAATATGCAGGTCCATTATCTGTTTTTACTTCTTCTGGCACATCCATAATTGCAAATCCTTGGATAAGGAATTCAGTGGACACTCGGGCTACCTCTTTTGCTGTTGGCACTGCAAAAGTGAATCCTGAAAATGTGTCTACCACAATGTGGATAAAAGATAGACGACCAAAAGATTTATAGTGGGTCACATCCATTTGCCAGATTTCATTGGGTCTCAAACAATGAGGATTCTTCCCTGGAGGGAGTGTAGGAGGGTGGAAAGGAAGGCAAGCAGTACAGCTTTTTACTATGCTCCTAGCTTCCTCTCTTGTTATTCCAAATTGTAAATGTAAAGCTCAAGCAGCCTGATGATATTTAGAATGAGATTCTTGTGCTTCCTGAAATAAAGGAGTACTGGCTAACATGGTTAGAAGGCTATCTGCCTTTGAATTTCCATCAAAAATAGGACCTGGAAGTCCACTATGTGAGTAGACATGCAAGATATAAATCTTGCCTGGATGTTTTCTCACTTGCTTTTGAAGTTCCTTAAAGAGCTGATAAATATTAGAGGCTGCAAATTTTATTTGGACTGTGGCAATTCTTTGTACTACACCTACTGAAAAGGCTGAATCAGTAATTATATTTACTTCTCCTGGGTAATAAGTAAGAAAGAGCTAGCATGATAGCAAATTGTAACGTGCTCTCCTGGCAGTTACAATTACTAGTCTGTCCTAGACCCACCAGAGTACCTTTGACCACTGTCCTTTGCAGTGTGAGCTCTACCCGGCTCGCCTCCTCTGAGGCCTTCTAAGGTCTCTGGCCACAATCTCTTGAATCTATAACTTAGTAACCGGTAGCGCACTCAAGAACAGCCACGTGTAATCTTAAAAGCCTTTATTATACCTACTCCCATAATGCCCTAACTGATGCCCTGACTTGTTGGTTCCCGAGTGAACACCTGGTCAGAAGACCCATGTGTTCACTACCAAAATCCTTACCTCTTTCGGCTACCCATCTTGGCTTGGCCACCCAGGCTAGGAGCCAGGGTGAACAGCACGAGGTTAAAGAGGGCGGTTGCTGCCTGCAGTGGGCTTACATAGGGCCTGTGAGGTCACACACACAGCCAATCAGCGAGAGAGTCACCCATTACGAAACTATCTCAATATGGCCAGGATCCCGCCCAAGGGCAGTCCTAATACTTCTGGGCCTCAATCTCCCGATGCACTGTGTCCGCCCATTTAAAGGGCCCTTACAATTCCCTTTCTCTTGTTTTGCGGGAACCGCACATCTCATCAAGCTAAACTTTTAGCACCAGCTATAGTTCACTTGATCCATGAGATGACAGAGTGTTATGCCCAAGGAGGTACAAAGCAGCAAATCAGTAAACAGAAGTATGACAATGAGAACCAGGCTCAACAGTGGCCCAAATGTTCAACCCATTTATCAAAGTCATACTCGAGATAATAGGCCAAAGAGATTGGATGCCAATGAGGTAGGATGTCAACACTGAGGTGGGAAGTCAACAAGGTAAAACATCACAATTCTAGTTAACAAATATCAGTAGGTAGGTTGTCACAATTCTAGTTACATTTATCACAGTTCTAGACCAATTCTAGTTTCTTACAATTTTCTGTTGCACTTTTCACACTCCTAGAACAATTCTAGCTTATCACAATTCTCAATTGCACTTGTCACAATCCTAGAACAATTCTAGTTTATCACAATTCTCTATTGCACTTTTCACAATTCTAGAACAATTCTAGCTTATCACAATTCTCTATTGCACTTTTCACAATTCTAGAGCAATTCTAGCTTATCACAATTCTCTATTGCACTTTTCACAATTCTAGAGCAATTCTAGCTTATCACAATTCTCTATTGCACTTTTCACAATTCTAGAGCAATTCTAGCTTATCACAATTCTCTATTGCACTTTTCACAATTCTAGAACAATTCTAGTTTCACAGGTGCACATAAGCAAAGTCATGTCCAGTAACATTGTCTCAATAACAATGGCAGGTGGGTGTGTTGGTTTTTCACCCACTAATTTAAAAGCATAGTCCTTCAATAGAAAGCATAGGGCAAAGCCTCTTCCCAGGCCACCATATGGCAAGTGGCCACGGGAGAAGCAAGCAGGCCCATTGTCCATTTACAGTCTTTATATTGCGTATCACCCAAAACAGTCCATTTCAGCTGCAACACTGGAACTGTGTCTGGTGTCTCTGGTCACGGTCAGGAGGGGCATCGCTGCCATCAGCGTCTGAAGGGCTGCTGACATCTGGCTGGTCTCTCTGGACTGTTGTCTGGTCCTTCTCTTGGATCCCCAGGTTACAAATGTCTCTGGTGGGGATGAACTCTGCTGCTGGATCTGCACCTAGGAAGGAATGTCCCCGGGGCCCAACTTGGGCCTTTCCAAATGCCATCCAGGCCTTTCCACATCACAGTGGAAACAAAGTTGTTGTCAAAAAGATCAAAAGTCAGACAAAAGTCAGTCTGTCACTTAGCTGCACTTTCTGTGTATGCCCGAAGTGCATTGCTAAGGTAAAAGGCAAAGAATTTAAAAATGTAAAACCAAAATAATTTAAAAGTGTAAAACCGAAATAGATTAAAAATGTAAAACCAAAATAACTTTAAAATGTAAAATCAAAATACTTTGAAGATGTAAAATCAAAAATGTTTAAAAATGTAAAATCAAAATTTAAAAATTGTAAGCAATCACATATCCCAAAATTCCCTTCTCTTGTTTAGAAGAGAAGATCTTGGGGATAGTCTGTGCAGTGATGACTTTACTAGAACACTCGGCTATATCCCTGAATTCTTTTGCCTAAAAATCAAAGTTTGAGTTTCTGATACCGAATTGTACTCCAGGAGTGTGAATCAATAAATCTGATATTTTCCTCCTGGGTCAAAGATCACACACTGTCTATTTATTCTAGTGATTAAAACAGCAATTTTCCAACCCATTCTAGACATAAACACTGTTTTATAAGTACCCGTAGGGGGTTGGGAAATCAAGCTCACCTGTGGAAGTGGAAAATCCACGAGGTAAGAAAAGAGGAGTTCCAACTCTCCAAAGACGATCCTAGCAGTTTTATAAGTATAAAATTCCACTCTCTCTAACTGCAAGATCTTATCCCTGTAAGGTTTCTTAGAAATTAACTGAACTGTATTTTCAAAACTTTTCTGATTATACTCAATACCCCACAATTCCTTTTTGCCTTGGGGCATAAAGCCTACTCCTGTCCTTTGAAATGAAGACACAGGAGTTTTGAATGGATTAATGGGCAGTGCTGATGGTATTATCGCCCTTCCTTTTCCTCCTCCCCCTTCTCCCTTGGCCCAAGAAGGTGAGGCAGAGGGAAGAAGAATTGGAAAATTCCCCAAAGGCTGATTTAAAATCAAACCTGAGCTTTGCACATAAAAAGAACTAAACTTCTCAATGAAAGAGTAATCAATAAATTCCTTAAAACAACAATGCACAAGGTAAACCAACAAAACGCTAAGAAGAATTTCTACAACTGAAGTCCGTGTGATTCGTTTATTTCCTTCCTTAGTTTCTGCCACTGGTTTGAACTCTTCCTGTTCTATCTGTAGTAACCTAGCTTTTTCTTCTTTCTCTATCTCCATCTGTAGTTTAACCTGCAATTCCAGCAACTCTTGCTGTGGCATTTCGTACTCTATACTGTCATACATACGCACTAGCTCTAGGTTGCTCCCTCTCCTAGCTATATTTACTGGGTGAGGGGATAGCCTTTGTGGAGCTTGATTACAAGCTTCCTGCTGTTCTTCAGTGGTGATCTTTGTTAAAAGATCTTCCATCTGGCTCTTTAACCTCTTGATACAAGCATTATTCAGCTGTGTCCTTGAGTCTGATCCCAGAGTTACCTGGGTCCATATTGCTTCTCTGTCTTCCCTCCTAAGTGGCGTTTCTACCGGATCTTTCAGAATCTTAATTCTGAATATTAAATATTTTCAAAACCTGATAATTCCTGATGCGTCCACCACGTTGGGCGCCATTTGTAAAGTGCTCTCCTGGCAGTTACAATTACTAGTCTGTCCTAGACCCACCAGAGTACCTTTGACCACTGTCCTTTGCAGTGTGAGCTCTACCCGGCTCGCCTCCTCTGAGGCCTTCTAAGGTCTCTGGCCACAATCTCTTGAATCTATAGCTTAATAACCGGTAGCGTACTCAAGAACAGCCACGTGTAATCTTAAAAGCCTTTATTATACCTACTCCCATAATGCCCTAACTGATGCCCTGACTTGTTGGTTCCCGAGTGAACACCTGGTCAGAAGACCCATGTGTTCACTACCAAAATCCTTACCTCTTTCGGCTACCCATCTTGGCTTGGCCACCCAGGCTGGGGAGCCAGAGTGAAGAGCACGAGGTTAAAGAGGGCGGTTGCTGCCTGCAGTGGGCTTACATAGGGCCTGTGAGGTCACACACACAGCCAATCAGCGAGAGAGTCACCCATTACGAAACTATCTCAATATGGCCAGGATCCCGCCCAAGGGCAGTCCTAATATCCACAGAAATTACTTCTGGGCCTCAATCTCCCGATGCACTGTGTCCGCCCATTTAAAGGGCCCTTACAGCAAATAATTCATTCTGTTGAGTGGACTGAAAAGGAGTCCTGACTACTCTCTTTATGGTTAAATCATGAGAGTATACAGCACAAATATTTTCTTTGGAGGCGTCTGTAAAGATTGTTGTCCTTTAAGAGGAACCTTAGAAACCTTTTCTTCAAAAATCCATCGCCAATTATGTAGTAGCCAGGTTATTTTTAACGGAGACCCATGTGCGAAATTTGGAACTGTGTCCGATAAAATTTGCCATTCTGGGATGGTCTCACAGCATACATTAATTTGTGCATTAGTATAGAATGTATATATTTTTTCAGGACTTATCCCAGATAATAGTATTACTCTCTTAATAGCCTTTAATAAAATTCTAGCCACAAGCACTGGGTAAGGAGTAAGGCTTTGCTCTGGTTGTGCTGGGAGGTTCACTCACTCAATCACACTGTGTCCTTGATGAAGGACTGCTGTGGGTGCCTCTTTTGTAGCAAAAACTGATATTTCCAAGGGTTTTTGAGTGACTCTTTCAACCACATTGGATAAAGCCAGTTCAACTTCTCTCAAAGCCTCTTGTGCTTCTTTTGCAAGCTGATGTGGTGAATTTAAAGCACTGTCTCCCCTTAAAATGTCATATAGAGGTTGCAGTTGATTGGTAGTTAAGCCTAACATCCTTTGGATATCTCCTATTAATTTCTGGAAATCATTTAAGGTGTTCAACTTCTCTGTTCTTAAAGAAAGCTTTTGTACTGTGAGTGTCTTAGGATATACTTCATATCCTAAATATTGAAAAAGAGAATGTCTTTGAATTTTTTCTGTAGCTATATGCAGTTTGTAGTACTTTAGTATTTCCATGGTCTTTTGTAGACATGCTTCTAACATCTGTTCCTCAGGTGCACATCCCAAAATATCATCCATATAATGTAACAATATTACTTTTGGAAATGCTTTTCTTACTGAAGCAAGAGCAGTAAGAACCTAACAGGCCATAGCCTAGCATCTTCACTCTTTCTGTTATTGTTTGCTTGTGTTTTTATTTTCCTTCTTGGGTTTTTTTTTCCTTTCTAGATAAGATTTTTCTTGTGCAGCAAGATAAATATATAACTATATATACACATATTTTAACATATTTAAATGTATTGGATTACTTGCCATCTAGGGGAATAGGTGGGAGGAAAGAAAGGAAAAGTTAGAACAGAAGATTTTGCAAGGGTCAATGTTGAAAAATTACCTATGCATATGTTTTGTAAATAAAAAGATATAATAAAAAATTTGAGACATATATTTTGGGTAATCATCTGAGTAGTTATGATTAGCAAGTAATTAATAAAAGGATAGTCATTTGGCCATCTCTTTAAACCAAAAAAGGATCTTGGTGGCTTCTTGACGCTTATATGCCAATTATGTCTTCCTCACAAGTGGTGATTAACTTTGTTTAAAAATTACTGAGAAGGATGGATATTATCATGAGAGATAGACCTGCCCTAATGAGGGGTTGGGAAGATTCCATTGATTATGTCACTTTTACTTCCAGACTACCCCCAGCCTGGGGCAATAATGACAAAGGATTATCTCACACCCCAAGCCTAAGTAGACCATAAGGGGCTTCTGAACCAGACAAAAGAGAAAGTTAATAAAATCTCTTTATCATCCCTGTTCTTCAGATGTTGATTTGACCAAGTAGAAAATGAGAAAATAAGAAGGGAAAAAAGCATGGATCATCCCAATAATAATTAGTTATTAATGTGAGGGAAATAATCATTTCTCTCAGTGTCAAGAGTTCTAGAAATAGGAATTTCAGATCTGTCTTTCCACATGAAAACTCTCCCAGGATTCCAAACTAGCAGAAAACAGCTCTGTTTCACACAGATATGATCAGGTGGTTGGGATAGATCTTTCTTCCATCTCTTTTGACCTAATTGCTGAAATAAGCTAAGATTTGTTGGGATTTTGTGACATATTTTAAAAACCAAAATGAGGACAGAAGTAAGATCATTGAATCATAGATTTAGAGCTTGAAGCTATATGAGAAGATTATTAATCAAAACCCTTCACTTTACAAATAAGAAAATTGAGGTCCAACAAGTAAGTCTCTTGCCCACTGTGGTACTACTAGAAAATAACAGTCAAGTACTGTAATTCCAAATTCAGCACTCTTTCCAGTGTACCAAATAGATAAAAGAAAATGTAAATCACATAGGATATGGGGATGAATTGTTTCCAGGTGATCAGCATAGCTTTTTGCTATTTCTTCCTTTTCTTGTTTTCTACCCTCCCACTAAGTAGCAGAGTGGATACAGCACTGGGTCTGGAGTCAGGAAGAGCTGAATTCAAATGCAGCCCTAGACTCTTAATAGTTATGTGACCCAGGGCAAATAATTTAACTTGGTGCCTTAGTTTCCTCAGAAAGAGGCAAACTATTGAAGTGATATCTTTGCCAAGAAAACCCCAAATGGGAACATGAAAGTCGGACATGACTCAACAATAAGCCTTTTGAATACAAGGAGTATTCTTTCTCAGAGAAGAAGAGAGAGAAAAAGTTTGCCGTAATACAAAACTGAGCTCTTTGTGTTTAGAAAAGGAGGGAGACTTTTGTCAGGATGAATATAGAATCAGATGGATGAGATTTACAGAAAGATAATAATGAAACAATTCGATGTGGGTAGGGTACTCCACCTGGAATCATGAAGACCTGGTTTTAAATCGTATCACCAAGTCCTTTAACCTCTGAATTTCATTCCAATCTCTAAAATACAGAGGGGCCACCATCTATTTCAATTGCAAAAATTCCACACCAGAGTCTCACAAGAACAAAATCCTAGGTCATAGATTAATCAACATTCTAACTAGTAATTAGCTAACATTTACAGAGGGCTTTAATGTTTGCAAAGCTGTTTACATACATTCTCTCACATGAATTGAATAGTAATCCTAACAGTAGTTTTTAGGGATACTTTAACAACCAATTTGAGCTTGAAATTTCCCTTCTAAAGAATAATGAGATCTCATAGTCTTGATTACTTGATTACAAATGTTAATTCATTTCTCAGAATCATCATGGCATAATGGGTAGAGAGCCAGCCTTAGAATAAGAAGACCTAGGTCAAATTCTCATTTCCCTTACATACTGGCTGTGGGAACCTGAGTAAGTCATTTAATTTTTTAGTGTATGAAGCAATTCTTAGTTACAGAGGAGGTGCTCATCTGTAATGGCAGAGGAGTTTCATTACTAGGAATCACCTGCATTTAAGATTTTTTTTAAGCTTTTTATTTTCAAAACACATACATGGAAAAATTTTCAACATTAACTCTAGCATAGCCTTGTGTTTCAGATTTTCTCCTCTTTTCCCCCATCTCTTCCCCCAGATGGCAAGCAATCCAATGCATGTTATACATGTTAAAATATATGTTAAATCCAATATGTGTAAACATATTTATACAATTCTCTAGCTGCACAAGAAAAATCAGATCAAAAAGGAAAGTAAATGAGTAAGAAAACAGAATGCAAGTAAACAACAACAAAAAGAGTGAGAATGCTATGTTGTGTTCCACATTCAGTTCCCACAGTCCTTTCTCTGGGTGTAGCTGGCTCTCTTCTTCACAAAATCATTGGAACTGGTATCAATAATCTTAATGTTGAAGAGAGCCACATCCATCAGAATTGATCATTGTATATTATTGATGTTGCTGTATATAATGATCTCTTGGTTCTGCTCATTTCACTCAGCATCAGTTCCTGTAAGTCTCTCCAGATCTTTCTGAAATCATCCTGCTGGTCGTTTTTTAAAGAACAGTAATATTCCATAACATTCATATAACATAACTTTTTCAGCCATTCTCCAATTGATGGGCATCCATTCAGTTTCCAGTTTCTTGCCACTACAAAAAGGGCTGCCACAAACATTTTTGCACATGGAGGTCACTTTCATTCCTTTAAGATCTCTTTGGGATACAGGCCCAATAGAGACATTGCTGGATCAAAGGGTTGCATTTAAGATCTCAAAGGTAATTAAATTGCTATAAGAAATTTGGCATATACTATACATACCATGTACACAGAGCTCCAGTGGACTAGATTACCCAAAAGTCAGGTCTGCCTAGGGTTATGCAAATGACATTATAGCTTTCTTCCACTGATGAGAAAAGAGGGATTGGGCTTACCATGTAGTCCAAGAGATACAGGAAAGGCATATTTTTGGGACAGAAAATTAAACATTGTATTGGGACACTAAAGAAGTAGATGTTTGTAAAACACAATTTCACATCCATAGCCTGTGAGCTTTAAAAAATATTTTGATGGCTATATTTCATTGTAATTGGGTTCCTCTATAATTCTATGCATTTTATTTTATACATTTAAAAACATTAATTTGAAAAAGGGGTTCCTAAGTTTCACCAGACTGTCATAGAGGTCCAACGTACACAAAAGGTTAAAAAGTCTTGCTTTACAGCAGTCATCAAAAACCACTTGATATTGGCTAAGAAATAGAGTAGTTGATTAGTGGAATAGATTCAGTTCATAAGATGGAATAGTAGTAATGACTATAGTATATGACTATAGTAATAGGGTGTTTGATAAACCCAAAGATCCCAGTTTCTGGGATAAGAACTCACCATTTCACAAAAATTTCTGGGAAAATTGGAAATTAGTATGTCAAAAACTAGGCATTGACCCACACCTAGCATCCTATACCAAGATAAGGTCAAAATGGGTTCATAATTTAGACATGAAGAGTGATATTATAAGCAAATTAGAAGAACAAAGAATAGTTTACCTCTAAGATCTGTGGAAAGGGAAGAATTTGTGGCCAAAGACGAACTGGAGTACATTATGGAATGCAAAATGGATAATTTTTATTATGTTCAGTTAAAAGGTTTTTGTACAAACAAAACCAATGCAGACAAGATTAAAAGGGAAGCAATAAACTCGGGGGGGAGGGATATTTATATTCAAAAGTTTTGGTAAAAGCTTTAAAAAATAAATTTTTAAAAAATAATTATATATTCCTAAAATATATAATTGACTCAAATTTATAAGAATTCAAGCCATTTTCAAGTTGATAGTTAAAGGATATGAACAGACAATTTTCAGATGAAGAAAGAAAAAAGAGATAATGAAGAATATTAAAGGGGATGTGGAAAAACTAGGGCACTAAAACATTGTTTGTGCAGTTGTGAACTGATTCAACCATTCTAGAGAACAATTTGAATCTATGTTCAAAAGACCATCAAACTGTGCATATCTTTGATCCAGCAATGTCTCTATTGGGCCTATAATCCAAAGAGATTATAAAAGAGGGAAAGGGAACCACATGTGCAAAAATATTTGTGGTAGCCCTTTTTGTAGTGGCAGGAAACTGGAAACTGAGTGGAAACAGTTGGAGAATGGCTGAATAAATTATGGTATATGAATGTTTTGGAATATTATTGTTCAATAAAAAATAATCATCAGGATGATTTCAGAGGAGCCTGGAAAGACTTACATGAACTTATGCTTAGTGAAGTGAGAAGAACCAGGAGAACATTATCCAAGGCAACAAGATTATGTGATGATCTATTTTGATGGATGTGACTCTCTTCAATAATGAGGTAATTCAGGTCAGTTCCAATGATCTTATGATGAAGAGAACTATTTGAACCCAGAGAGAGAACTGTGGGAACTGAATATGGATCACAACTCTTTTTATTGTTGTTTGCTTGCATTTTGTTTTCTTCCTCATTTTTTTCCTTCTTGATCTGATTTTTCTGGTACAGGATGATAATTGTGGAAATCTACATAGAAGAATTGCATTTTTAACATACATTGTATTACTTGCCATCTGGGATGGAAGTAGGGGAAAAGAAGAGGGAAAAAATTGAAATGCAAGGCTTTGCAAGGGTGAATGTTGAAAATTATCTAAGCATATATTTTGAAAATAAAAAGCTTTAATTAAAAAAAATTTAATAAAGTAAAAGGATTGCCAGCTTTTAGCTCCATAAATTCATAATTTATGTCAGGCATAATTTACCCAAATAATTAGATCCATTTTATAATACAATGATGCTAATAAGAATTAATATTTCTATAATTCCTAGAACTGTTTTTTTTTGTCTGTTTGTTTTTGGTCCAAGCCAAATTCTCCCTGTTGTTGTTATTGTTATTGTTGTTGTTATTTATCTTTCATTCTCAAAGAGGATCATGATATCAGGAAGGTAATGCCATGATGTGCAAGTGAGTTGGATTTAAGTGAAGGAATACTCTGCAAAGTTACCAGCTTTATTTTCTCCTCTGGCACCATCTGGGTCCAGATAGAGATCAGGATAAGTAGAGATGTCAAAGCATTGTCATTCCCATTTTACAGATGATATAACTGAGACTGAGAGACTAAGCCATTTGCCCCAAGTCACATAGCTAGGAAATAAAGAACAAGCTTTATTATAAAAGTGAGTAAAGATGTTTATGATGAATGATGGTCAGGAGTTGCTGGTAAATATTTAACAAATAATATCCAAAAAAAGAAACATCGGATGTATCTTTAAGCTTAGTCTAAATTATTAACATTTTCATAGTTACTCTTTTAAGGCTAGATAATTAACAAAATAATAAATTAAGACCTGATTGGTAAGATTTGTCAATTTTGGAGGTGTAAATGTTTGTTCACATTAAAAGTTTAACAATCAGTTTCTGAAAACTAGTCCAAACTGATTGATTAAGACTATGTAAGAAATGAGGTGAAGAATGTCCTTTTTATATCTAGTATGTACATGTATGTATGTATGTGTATATATATATGTGTGTATGTAAATATACAAATATATGTATGTTTATATACAGGTGTATGTTTGTATATATGTTTGTATACATGTGAGCATGTATACATATATTTATGCATATGTATGTGTGTATATATATGTATATATATACACACACACACATACACTATACCTGCAAACTTCTTCATTGATTCCCCAATCCTAGATTAAAACATTTAATTTTCATGAACAATCATAACAATTATCCCTTTGTAAATCTGGATGATCTTCTGCCACAATGACATACAACTAAGTGGAAAAAGTGGACACACATTTAAAGTCCAGAGGACAGGAGCAAAGAAACAGACACTTAGAAAATGAGAGCTCAAAGCATCCCACTCCTCCACTTCCAACAATACAACTTTCTCCATCTGAAAAGTGTAAGGATTTTTACCATTTTACAGATTAGGAAGTTGAGGCTCAGAAGTTAGGTGACCAGCTCAAGATCAGAGTATGAAACTGAGCATCTGAGCTGGGACTCAGACACGGGCCATCCTCTGCTGCCTCACCCTTGGACTAGTGCAATAGTGTCTTAATTGGTCTCCCAGGTTCAGGTCCCTTCTCTCCACAGCTTTACACAGCTGCCAAAAATATTATTTCTAAAACACAAGCTTGACCAGGTTGTCCCTTTGCTCAGTAAGCCCTAATGGCTCTTTGTTTCTTTTAGAATTAATTAGAATTGACATTTAAGCCCTTAGCAGTCTCTCTGGGATACTAGGTGTATCAGTACATAGAAAGCCAAGCCTGGAGGGAGGAAGACTGCTTTCTGAGTTCAGATCCAGCCTCAGACACTTATCTAGGTGATCTTGGGAAAGCCACCTAACCTTGTTTGCCTTAGTTTCCCCATATGTAAAATAAGCTGGAGAAGGAAATGGTTAACCCCTCCAGTATTTTTATCACATTTCCTTCAAAGAATCTCCCCCTTTTCTAGGAGGCCTTTCTAATCCCTCTAACTTTGTCTCCTCTTCCTCCTTTTGTCTCATATTTATTCTGTATATATTTTTACATATAAAGTTTACTTATGCACATGAAATTTCTACTGACAGAATATAAGGTCCTTGAGGACAGAGAATATTCCTATTTTATTTTTTCCCCCAATACCTATCACAGTGCCATTATCTTCTAGAGTCTATAATAGCTTATTGATTTATGGTTAAACAGATATATAAGAATCATCTTTCTTTTGCATCTCAGATTCAATTATTGACCTTATGTATGGAATGGGGTAAGGGGAGAGTAATTAGTTGAACTGGGATCATTAAAATGACATATAAATAGATGTGAAAGTGCTATGTGCATTGAGCCAATTCTGTTGTAATGCTTGTTTTGAAAATGTGAATTTTTTCCAATTTGATTGACATCTTTGAGAACAGTTTGAGCATAACCAAACTACATTTATTTATGCAAAATTCCATCCTCGAGCAATCATGAAAGCACAAATATACATGATGCTGGCAGGGCAGGTGCCAGGCATATGTCAGAGAAGAATACAGCGGGTTGAGGGTGGGTCACCACAGCCAACATGCTAGTGGGCCTCTGGCAAGATGAGATGCCGAACTTCAAATTTTCCCATCCTCTCCTGCCTGTCAAGTAAACATGGCTGTTAGGGGAAAAGATGGTGGCAAGAGAAAGAGATCTAACACTCTGGACAACAAGAGATATGAAGACAGTCTCATCTAGATAAAGAGCAATCCTGCCATGTTAATGTGATACAAGGGAAACTGAGATTTCTGTTTATCAATTCTTTCTCTGTTTTCAGATAGCTTCTTTCTTCATATGTCTTATTTTTAATTGGTATATTTATAATAGTTAGAATAGTTTGGTTTCTCAAAGTAGTTCTTAAAACAATATTCCTATTACTATATACAACATTCTCTCAATTTTGCTCACTTCACTCTTTATTATTTCATGCAAGTCTTTCCTTGCCTTTCCAAGATCACTGAATTCATTCATTCTTACAGCGCAGTAATATTCCCATTATAATCACACACTACAACTTGTTCAGTAATTCTCCAATTAATGGGGATCCCTGCGATTTCCAATTCTTTGCTACCACAAAGAAAGTTGCTAAAAACATACCATTCACAAAATTAAAGTTCTTCTTTGTAAATTTCCCTTCATCTCATTTTTACTCATTATTTTCTTTCTCAGCCTCTCTTTTTACCCTATCTCTGTTACCTTGTCCTCTCCCTCTACTCCCCATCCTATCCCCAGCTATTCCTTCAAAGTTTCCCCATGCACCTAAATCCTAATCAACATATCCCTCTAAAAGTCTCTCCCCTACTATGTTCTCCAGTTTTCTCTCCCTTTTAAATGTTCAGAAGACTTGTAAATCCTTCCAGATGCATATCTTGTTTTCTCTTCAACCCAGATGAGAGTAAGTTTGCAACATTACCAGCCCTTTACTCCCACCTGCTTCCTCTGTATTACTTCTTCCTTTCATTGTTATAATATAATTGCTCCCTTTCCCTATTCCTACCCAATTTTGTGTTTTAGAATTATCCCATTTTATACAATCGTGCCCCAATCTTTGTCTCAAGCTATATTAATAAGGATGATCATCCTCACACTTACCCAGTAACCAACCTTTTTTTTTTTCCATCAAAAAACTCTCTAATGATGATCTTTTACTGCTGTTCTTTAAAATTCCTCAATCATTATATATTGTAGCCTGCTCACCCCATCATATGCTTCATCTAAAATGGATACCTACTTTTAATTAGTTCTTCCCAGATTGTAATATTCCATGTCTCATTACCAAATAGCAATAGCAGTAGAATAATGTTGAGATTAAATAGATTGGTCTTAGTTTTCAGTCCAGATTGGGGCACTTTACAATTTCCCAAAAGTAATCCAGTTTTTGTCTTCCTCATGGTCAACAGAGACCAACTCATTGAACTACTGTTGGAAAAGCTTAATAGGTTGGCCATTCAAATGTATGTGATAATCTGAGCAATAGGTATTCTTTATCTTCTTGGTCTTTCCTATATGGGCAGTTAGGCTAAACTCTTTTGAGTGATTATGAATCTTTTCTGGGAAGTTCTACAGATGCAATCAACACAATGTCATTGACAAATAGGATTATCTACTCGACCTATCACGTATGAGAAATATATCTTCAATTTGGACTTTGCACTGGGATCTCCATTATCATAGTAGTGAATATTGTTGGTAAGTATACACCTCTGTTTTATGTTTCATCCAATGTTCCTGTGAAGTAGCCTTTAAAAACTCAGGATAACCTCCCCACCAGACTGAGTACCAGAGTAGGCTTTTCATGGAGTACTATGCTCATGACCACAACTGTCTCACAACTTAATAGGTCAGAAAATAGTAATTTAAAAATTTCTAGCTTGTGGTGGAAAAATATCCCAACCTTCTTGCCATTCAGGTTAGACTAGTTTTTACTTAAAAGGTGTCAAAACCATCCTTAAGACATGATTGACAAAAAATTCAAGGGAATATCATTTCTTGGTCAGCAAGTGCAAAAGTGACAAAAGGAACCTCAGGAATGTCTGGTGTTTGACTGGTAGACCTGGACGAACGACTTAGATATGAGGAGCTTTGCACATCTGAATGAATATGGGGTATCCTCAACACAAAACCTTGTTTGGTAACTGTTGAATGATCTTCCAGTGTCTTACTACATTACAGTGTCAAAATTTAACTCCCAGAGGGCTACCTGAATCAGATCAGAGCCAGATCTCAGCCAAACTAAAAATTACATTTTTAGGTAACTCAGAAATTGATCATTAAGAGGGAAGAAATCATTAGATGAAGCGTGGTTCCATTATTCTCAATCTTCTGAGCATGACCTGTTACTACTTGGAACTCAATGGATTCCCTTTTAGTTTTTAGAAGGAGAAAAGTGTTTGTTTTGGTTTTGAAATGCATTCCTGCTTTACTCTAAAACACAGGCCCATCTGGGGCTGGGATATAGATAGCTTCTTCAAGTGATTCAAAACTTGCCATTATGCTGGATAAAAGTGACACTAATCAGTGTGTGCCAGAAAGATAAATTAAAACTATACACCAAAAGGGGAAGGAATCACCATCAAGGAAAATGACAGATGTGGTTTGGAAACGTGGAAGAAATTAAGGCCACAGCAGGGAACTTTAAAAACACATAGTGGATCCTTCTTTAAGTGGAAAACAAAGGAAGATGTTAAATATGTCTTCATGTTTGCAGGGGGGAAAAAGTGCATTGGAGCAAATAAAAAGCCTATGATTTTATGTTTTGCACAAAGGGCATACATAGCCTTCACGTTTCCTTTAGTCCACAATTAGAGGCATTTTTTCCTTATAATATTTTTACCTTTTGTCACTTAAATGACTGATAACTGAATCGTTAACTTATATGTTCCCAAGAGTACCACAAATGGAAACAATATAGTCTTAGAAGGTTCTTTGATGATGTAGATTAGGAAGATTAAGTTCAGGATCCTTGTTTCTCTATCTCCTATCTCCATATCTTTGCACAGGCTGCCTCCCAAACCTAGACTATAGTCTCTCCTCATTTCTAGCTCTGAGAATCTCTAGTTTCCTTCTCAGTTTGAATACCTCCTTACAAAATCAGTCTTTCTTCATCCATACAGCTGTTAATGACTTCTACAAAAATTTGTTGTTTAGGTTTGTTTCTTTTTTTTAATTACATCTAACTTTTTGTGATCCCCATTTGGGGTTTTCTTAGCTTCGATGCTTTTAATAATGACCTTGTAGAACTGGCCTCTCTAGGAGGAACAAAAACAAAATCTATTTCCTCCACTTTACAGATGAGGAAAGGGAACACAGAGAGCTTAAATTAATGGTCTATGGGCATACTGACAAAAAATAGCAATGTCCATCAACTGATGCTGAGTGAAATGAACAGAACCAGAAGATCTCTGTACACTTCAATGCTGTATGAGGATGTATTCTGATAGAAATGGATATCTTCAACATAAAGAAGATCCAACTCACTTCCAGTGGATCAATGATGGACAGAAATAACTACACCCAGAGAAGGAACACTGGGAATTGAATGTAAACTGTTAGCACTACTGTCTATCTACCCAGGTTACTTATACCTTCGGAAGCAAATAATTAATGTGCAACAAGAAAATGGTATTTACACACATATATTGTATCTAGGCTATATTGTAACACATGTAAAATGTATGGGATTGCCTGTCATCAGGGGGAGGGAGTGGAGAGAGGGGGGGATAATTTGGAAAAATGAATACAAGGGATAATATTATAGAAAAAATTACTCATGCATATATACTGTGGGAAAAAATTCTAAATAAAAAAATAAAATAAAATAAAAATAAAAAATAGCAATGTCAGATTTGAATACAAGTCCTCTGCCTCTAAATTCAGTGTTCTTTTCATTATATCAGAGTTGTGACAAACATTGACATTTGTATGTGCATTTGCAGTGCATAATAGTGGCCCACAATACTTCTAAGTGGGACCCAAACCAGACTGAAGTATAACTGGAAAAAAACTTAACAAAATAAAAAAAAATACAATAAAATATAGATAAAATTATATTTTAAACTAAGTCAATATGTGACCTGCAGAGATCCTTATGAATGGTTTAGTGGACCTTAATTTTGTTTGAATTTGACACCATTGGACTCTATTAGACTACCCTCCTCTCAACTGTTTTGCCTTATTTGATATCATATAATTGGAGAATAAGAAAGTGTCAGCATAGGAACAGAACATGAGTTTTATGAATCTAATATTATCTTTATTCCTGATGAAGTATCAGAGAAGGATTTTAATATAATATTAACCTCAAAACATCATATAAATGCACAATACATTTGTATATGTGATATCTCACATGTGAGTCTCCCTGAATGCAAGATTGGATGCAAGTGATGTACATGGGTTCCACAACATTAACCCATTAATAACCATAACCTATTAAAATATTTCTTTTACCAGTCCATCATAGGTTACATTTACTCAGAGCAAAGGACATTTAATTAAATATCCCAGTGAGATTGTCAGTGATAAAAATTATCTATAAACCAGGAGCTCACTTCCACAGCTTACTGTGCTACCACATGAGGAGAATAGCTATAGCCCGAGCACACATGCAATAAAGACATGCTTATGAGTACCATCTTAAGCCAGGAACACATAAATGTGCATACAGAGGAAGAATGTAGGTGACAAGGGAATATGTGTGGCCACAGCAATTCTTTCCTCTAACCCTAAATTGTTGATAAACTCTGTTGTTAGTTTGGAGAGAGCTGCTTTCTCAGCTTAGCTATGGTCTGTTGCTTCCCAATTCCCTCAGCTATACTGCTTTTTGTTGGTAATTTATCATTGCCAATATACATTATTGGCATAAAATACTAATTAATCATGAATGATATATTAAATTAATTATTAATTAAATTAATAATACTAAAATATTAAAAATATTATCTTTATAATTGTGGGGTCTATTGTCATCCTTGAGTCTTTGATTATGACCGAGCCTACTGAGCCTCTTCTCCCTTAGAGGAAGA
Source organism: Sminthopsis crassicaudata (assembly GCF_048593235.1). Classification (NCBI taxonomy): domain Eukaryota; kingdom Metazoa; phylum Chordata; class Mammalia; order Dasyuromorphia; family Dasyuridae; genus Sminthopsis; species Sminthopsis crassicaudata. The sequence continues at coordinate 70,074,295 of NC_133619.1, read as the reverse complement.
AGCTTGTCTAACTCTTGGCTGGATTAGCTCTTGTATGATGCTGACCCCAGCCAGCACCACCTAATCTAGTTCACCGCTAGACTAATTTTCTCCTACTCAGGGCTCCTCATTTGAAACTCTTATTTGACTTGTGGTTTGAAATTCCCAACTTCCATCATGTCTTGAATTTGACAGTGTGGATCGTCTTCAAATGGTCCCAGGGATCCTAATTAGTAAAATTACAAAGAAGTTGGTAGAACCTGGTGTAAAAGAAGGGAGAACAGGAGTAGAAGGAGAAAGAGATAAGAAAGGGGAAGGGACTGTAAAAAAAAAAAAAAAAAAAAAGGAGGGCGAATTGAGGGAGGTGGTGGTCAGAAGGAAAGAAGGAGCTGCTTGCAAATCAAGTTAAAAGCATGACTAAAAAATGCTCAGGGGACATTAATGACCTTTTCCTTGCTTTTAAGTAGCAAACAAAATTCTGTTCCCTATAACTATAAGCTATCAAGATAAAGAATATAGCTTATTTAAACTCTATTCTTCCTTCAGACCTAGATCACATAGATACTTCATAACCATCCTATTCACTTCAACAAAATCAACTTAATTCAATAATCAATCAATTGCCTCATCTGTAAGGGACTTTGCTATTCTCTGGACATAGAGACAAAAGCCAAGTAAGATAATTATGGCCCAATGAACGGAAGAAACTTAATAAAACCACAGCAACAATCACAAAAATGAAGCTCCTACTAACTGTAACAAGCACTGAGATGTAGGAATACAACACTATAAGAAGAAAAAGATTAGCCTACAAGATCCATTTTAATGAAAGGAGATCAAGTTTATTGAAGTGACTATTTTTATTGATGAGGAGACATAGCTAGGTGGCCAATGGATAGAGTATAAGACTTTGTCATGTCCAACTCTTCAAGAAAATTAATTTCAGGGTTTTCTCAGCAAAAATATTGGAGAGATTTGGCATTTCCTTTTTCAGCTCATTTTACATATGAGAAAACGGAGGAAAGCAGGGTTAAGTGATTTCCAGAGTTGGACTCAGGAAGATGTCTTCCTGACTACAGGACAGACTATCCCACTCAACTGCTCCAAAGTCCAGAATACCCAAGTTCAACATTGATCAAAGAAACCAAATAATGATCAAATTGATGGATTTAATACACTTCTTTTACTATATCAGAAGCTGCTAGCTGGTATATTATAGTTTGAGGACTAGACTTGGAGGCAAGAAGAACAAAATTCAAATCCAGCTTTTGACCCTTAATAGCTTTGTAATCCTGTGACTTAACATCTGTTTAAATATCAATTTCTTTTTCTACCTCACTGAGGTATTATGAGGACCAAATGAGGTAACCTATGTAAAGTTCTTTGTAAACATTAAAGTGCTATATAAATGCTAACTAAATCATTATTACTGTGCTCTTATTATTCTTAGGAAGGCTAAGAAAGCCCTGCAGGTAAATGCTGATCTCTAATAGAGTCTAAGTTCTAAAGGTGATTGTGGATATTGATTACATACAGGTAAAAGCTTAGATTGTCTGGATGTCATAGCAGGTCTGACAATATTTCATTTTTCTTTAAATTTCTAGTGCTTAGCACAGTCACTAGCCAGCACTAATGAAGAACTTGCTGATTGATTTAGTTGATGAGTATTTTTGTGCATTACTTTAAAGTGCATTTGAAATGTTCCAGATTAAACCATAAACTGGGTGAGGGGAAGAAAAAAGTAGAGGTTGGAAGAATGGATACATTTTAGTTATTCTTCAAACATTTACATTCTGGGCATTTGCATACTTTTGACTAAAGAATGGAATAGTCCTTTTAAATTATAACCAAGTGACTTATTTGAGCAAAATTCATAAAGATAAGATTTTTGTTTCTCCTTCAAAATGACGCATCTTGATTTCTTCCAAAAGCAGAGGTGATGGACTATAATAGGAAGAACATAGGGGTTGGGTTAAGACCTGATCCTGAGCTGGCTTTTCTACTTCCTAGTTGTTACTTCTTTCTAAACCTCAAATTTCTCCTTTAAAAAACAGGGATAAAAAATAGAAAAAAATAAAAAATAAATTAAAAACAGGGATAATAATATTAGTACTAACTAAAACACAGGGTTCTTGTGGGGAGTGAAGTCCATAAGGTACATGTAGTACTTTGTAACTGGATTGTGCTATATAAAAGAAATCTATTATTAAAGCAAATAAAACCATTTGGAGAATTTGTTTCTTTGGATCATATGAAGAGATGGAAGGGGCTTAGAAGTAGGTAGATCTGGAGCCAGGAAGACCCCAATTTAAATCCTACCTCAGACACTAGTTGCATGACCATGGGCAAATCACCTAATCTCTATCAGCCTAGGTTTTCCCATCTGTAAAATGGGAATGGGCAAATGAGAACAGTTTGTTCCGAAGGTCACAAGGTAATTAAAGGAGGCATTATGGAAGGCTTAGAAATTAGGGCCATCATTCATCTTGATTTTTTTTCCCTATCTGACTCTGGAAGAGAGAATAAAGCTGATAACTTTGTACAACTGCCTTATTTAAATCCAATTCACACAGAAATCAAGAAATCAACTCATGATATCATGGGTCCTTTTTGAAAACAAAGGACAAACAGCAACAACAAAAATGCCCTCTATTTCCTAGGGCTGTTATGAGGATGGAATAATATGAATATATGTGAATCAATCTGTAAACTTTAATGTAAATTATAGTTATTATTATTGTCATTATTGTTAGCTTTGAGGCCGTCTTTTCCAAATCTCTCACCTTACAGATGAGGAAGCTGAGGCTCAGGGAGAGTAAGTGGTTTGCCCAACAGGCTCTTCTGCCTCCAAAGAACACCATCTCTTGTTTATATGAGGATCACGAATTGGGAAGAAGAGCCTTGATTCTTGGATCCAGCATGATAATAAGAGAAAAGAATAGAACACCCTCCCACCTCTCCCCCTAGTCTTTGAATTGCTTCATTTCCTCATTCCAAGCACTGTCTACCATTCATCTTCACAGGGAGAGTCATGGTGGAGGCTGCTAAAAACACTTTGAGATCTCTGAGAAACACCTCTTGTTAAGTACAACACAGACATATTATAATTAAGGAGATTTTCACAGGCTCGATTCTCTTGCAAGGCCCCAGGCTGGGTTTGGTCAGGTTCCAGAACCCATCTGGTTGGCAGCCAGCAATGACTGCAGAATGTTTCATTCTGACTGAAGAGTAGCCTACTTTTGTGGTGCTCCTATACACTACATCACCACACTGCAATACCACAAGAGTGACTGCTTAATGAATTTGAATTGATTTTGACCAGAACACATTATAAAATGGTATCGATCCCAGAGTCACCCATGAGGACAGTCATTTTTACTTTCTGGGGAAGGAGGAGAGCATAAGACCAATTCCCCTTCACTCAACATCTGAGAGCTTCCCCTCCTCTTTTCTCCATTACCTTTGGTCCATTTAACATTTACTGACATTCACAAACATATAATGAAGGTCATGTTGACCAAAACAATTTCAAACACTTATTATCACAAGACTGTTGAAAATTTCAGGAGAAAATGTTTCCAGAATCAATTTTCTAAACTGAGCTTTGTGTGTTCTACAGTGTGTACAAGCCTGATATACAGTCCCTTTTGGGGGTCATATTCTAGATAAACTGTATGTTCTAGGTGCCAGCTATAGAGCATAATAAGAACCATCACTGCAAGGAAAAACATATATAATGGCTTCCCTATTAGAAAAACTATTAGACACTTCTATCCCATGTTAGAAAGATTTTTAAAGGGCTTCTAGTAAAAATAGCAGCAACCATATAGGATTAGAAACTTACCTGGAAACATTTTCAACTGAGGGAAAAAAAAACAGTAAAGGTGAGAAGTATGAAATGTAGAGGACAGTCCTACAGCAGATGCAGTCATGGCATATGAAGGTTTAGTCTAGCTCTTCCCCCTAGAATGTTAGGTAGAAACAGTAGCAGGCTTGGGCATCTGAAGGGATGCAGTTGCTATGTGCAATAAAGGAAAGGGAAGAGGAAAGCTGAGGTTTAAGGATGACAGTCCCCATGGTGATAATGTGTATCTTCCAAGAAATATAATGTACTCTTCTACTATCAGTGCCTGGAAGAAAACTCCATTCTCCCTATGCTAGTTATATATCTGCCAAATTAGTAAAGAGGTGGCTTTGAGGGAATGACCTATCCACTGCCCTAAAGGATATTAGTAGAACAGTGAGTCAGTTGTCAGGATATCTTTTTTTCACTATTCATTTATTTTCCATCTAGATGTAAAATTTGCTTACATCTCATGTTATTTTTCATTTCACAAATGATATCTTAGGGTACACTGAATTTTTTCCATTCATACAATGGATTAAAAGGAATAAAAAATATAAGTTATATCCCATAGTGCTTACTGGGTTTTGACTACAAAAGATAACTTTAATATACTTTTTGAGCAAAGAGTTACTTAAAGTCTCACTTCTGAAAATGTGGCTCCAAGGCATGTTAATATTATATACTACTCCTCCTTAATAATTACAGCAATAGCAATAATGTTGTTTGAACAACTCTCTGATTATTAATATCAAAGCTTAAAGTGAGGAGATAGATTTGGTGTGCTCACCCAAGGTGTTTGCCATTAAAAGATGTCCATCACAGAGTCCTGATAAAACAAGAATTCCCTTTAGTGAGATCTTTTTAAGTACTCATTTTGACAGATGACATTGTGCTGGTTGCAGAGCATTGCAAAGCCTCCCAGATGAAATCCTTTGTCACTCAAAAAAGACCTGCTTGACTATCCATATAGAATAAACTTAGAATAGATTGAAGAGCTAGGATAGATAAAAAGTGAAGAAGATCTCTTGTCCAGTTTCTGATATGTAGATCATTAGGCAACACATAGAACAGATCCATATAACTTGGGCAGACACTGGATAAACAATGATCTGGATCCAAAGTTAATTAGGAAGAAGAGAGCAAGGTGAAGGAATTTAGAAAACTGAATGCTGCTTTTAATGACTTCTCCCTGGTATAGGAAAAGGGGGAGAAAGAAGCCAAATAAAATCTAAATTTTTAACACCAGTATTATTTTGTTGATGCTGTATGGGTGTATTTCATAAAATGCCATAACCTCTGAAGGACAAAAATTGTGAATTGTCCAAAGTCTAAAGGAAAGATATATAGTAGGTAGGAGTAACCTATAACACATGAAGAATGAAAATTATACTAAAAGTTACATCCAACATAACTTCAAAGAGATGTATGGCCAGAAAAAGAAGGTGAGCTGGTCATTGAGTGTGAATAAAGGATAACCAATAGTTAGATTGGATTCTGTAGTCTTCACACAATTCAAGAAGATTTCTAAAGGATGGTTCGTAACACATTTGGTAGGCTCGCTGTATAATATTTACAGGTATATATCGACAAGAGTCACTGAAGTATAGATGGAGTACATTGATAAATGTTTAAAAAAACAACTCTCCAGTGATATATTTTAAGTTTAATTTACATGTTTAATATTTTTATACATCACTTGAGATGTATTATTAACATTTTCTCCATCACAATCAAGCCCTGAGTTGTAGCATTTGTCAATTTCTGAGGTGTGAAAACTTACTCTGGAAATTTAACTATCAACTGGAATTGATATGAACTGGCACTAGCTCATCCCAGGTTACCATCTACAATGAGATCACAAATCTATTAAAGTCATTACTTCACCATTAGCAGTAGACCACTAAGGGGAGAATGGTGGGTTAAACTTTCACCTTTGAGCCATTTTCCAATTGGAAAATTAGTTCTACCCGCTCAAACACATCAGAGTTATTTCCCACAAATGTTAAATGATGCAATAAGCTGTCGATCAAAAGAAGGTACACTAAGCTTTTCATTAACATGTTTTGCTATATAGTCATATTAGTGATATTAATAATATAACCCACAGCAGATTATTGGAAAGAGCCTTTGTATTTTTCATTGTATTTGTTCATTAAAAAAATACTTTTTAAACTTTCTTGAGGCTTTTGCCCCTTTTCTATGCACCATTCAGAATGAAATGAAATATATAGAAAAAGCAAAAGAAAAGACAAATATAATTAAAGAGAATTGAGCTCAAAGTGTTATTCCTCACAGTATGCTGAATGACTTCTCTTTATTTGCTAGGTTACTGGAAATTCCAGTTCACTACAGCCAAAGATCCTTTCTCCTTTGCATGTATATAGAACAAATGATATGCTTTATAAAAATGTGTATATTTATGTAATTGTTCAATTATCTGTCTGCCCTTTGTAAATCTGTAATCTTCTCTATGAGCTCAGATTAAAAAACTCCTAAACTCCTAAAAATATGATTCTATATCTATACCCTGTAAAGATAAAGATTTAATAAATTCATCCTTGGCCAAAAGAAAGTCATCAAAATATTAGAATCTTCCACTGGAAGAATAGTGAGGTCAACTGAATAACCTAATTTTAGAGAATGAGTGGGCTAAAGAACAAGGCATAAAAACAATAAATAATTTTATTAAAGTAAATGATAATAATGATATCACATAAAACTTATGGGATGCAGAAAACACAATAATCAGAGGAAAATTTAAAACTCTAAATCTTTAGAGTTTTCTAAAAGTTAATAAAGTTTCTAAAAGAAACCCGAAAAAGAACAAATTAAAAATCCCCAAATAAACAACAAATTGGAAATCCTAAAAAGGAAAGGTGAGATTGACAATATTGATAATGAAACTGTTGAATTAATAAATAAAACTAGGAGTTGTTTTATTTAGTACAATAGATAGATAAAATAGATAGAACATGGATTAATATGATTTTTTAAAAGAAAGAAAAAATCAAATCACAAGTATCAAAAATGAAAGAGGTGAATATATTATTAATAAAGGTGAAATAAAAGCAGTGATTTAGTATTTTATCCAATTATATATCAATAAATTTAAAAGTTTAAGTGAAATGGAAAAATACTTACAAAAATATAACCTGCTTAGACTAACAAAAGAGGAAATAGAATATCTAAATAAATTTATTGTAAAAAAAAGAAGTAGAACAGACCACAAAGGAGATTTCTAAAAAAAAAAAAAAAAAAAAAAAAAAGCCTCAGTAAATTCTACCAAACCTTTAAAGATCAACTAATTCCAATATCAAATAAATTATTTGGCAGGTTGGACAAAGGAGGAGTCCTATTAAATTCCTTTAATGAAACAAATATGGTGCTGATACTTGAAAGAAAAAGCAAAATCAGAGAGAAAATTCTAGGACATTTTTCTAATAAATATGGATGAAAAATTCCTAAGTAGAATACTAACTAGCAGCCCACAACAATATATGATAAAGACGATACATTGTGATCAAGTAGGTTTTATACTAGGAAGGCATGAGTAGTTTAATATAAGGAAAACTCAATATAACTAATTATATAACAATTATATATATATTATATATAAAGTACAATATGATTACATAAATATATGTAGAAAACCTTTTTTAAACAAAATACACCATTCATTTCTTTGAAAAAAAAAACACTTGAAAGCATATGAACAAGGGAATTTTTCCTTAAAATGATTAGATGTACCTACCTAAAAACATCAGCAAGCATTATTTGTAATGAAGATAAGCTAGAAGCCTTCCCAATAAAATCAGGAATGAAACAAGGATGCCAATTTTCACCAATTTTACTTAATATAATATTAGAAATGTTAGCTATAGCAATAAGAGATGAGAAAGAAAATGAAGGAATCAAAATTGGTATTGATGTAATAAAACTAATTCTATATATATATTTTTTTGCAGACAATATAATAATGTACTTGGAAAATCCTAAAGATTCAACTAAAAAAGCTAGTTGAAACAATAATTTTAGCAAAGTATTAGGATTTAAATAAACCCACACAAATTATTGCAATGATATATAGCTCCAACAAAATCTTCCAAGAAGAGATAGTAAGAGATATACCCATTTAAAAAAATCACAGACAGCATAAATATCTGGAGTGTAAGCACCAAAACAAATCCAGGAACTATTTAAACACAATTCTAAAACACTTTATTAAGTAGAATTTGAATAATTGGAGAGGGTGGGCAAAGCAATATAATAAAATGATAATTATAAACTAATCTTCTTATTCAATGCCATCCTAATTAAAATACCAAAACATATTTTATTGATCTAGAAAAAAAATAAAATAATTCATTTGGTAGAACAAAAGGTCAAGAATATCAAAGGAATTAATAAAAAATTATAGAGGAAGGATAGAAGATGGCAGATCTTAAGCTATATTATAAGAAGTAATTATCAAAACTATATGGCACTGGCTAAGAAATGAAAAGGTAAGTCAGTGGAGAAGAGTAGACATACAATGAATAGTAATAAATGATTTATAGTAACTTTTTGTTTGAAAAGTGGAAAGATTTAAGTTTTGGGGATAAGAATTCACTATTTGGTAAAAATCATTGGGAAACTTAAAAAGCAATCTGGCAGAAATTAAGTATAGGCCAATATCTTATACCATTTACCAAGATAAGGTCAAAATGGATATGTGACCTACAAATAAAGGGAGATATCATAAGTAAATTAGCACATGGGACATACTATCTATAGGAGAAGTATTTATGAATAAACAAGAGTTAGCAAGCATTGTGACATAAAATGAATAAATTTAATTTCACCAAATAAAAAAGGGTTGTACAAATAAAAACAATGTAGCCAAGATTAGAAGAAAGCAGAAATATGGGAAGGGGGAGAGAAATTTTATATACTGTTTCTTGGATAAAGGTCTTTTATCTCAAATATATAGAAAATTTTGTCAAATTTATAGTTAAAATGATAGAAATGGGAAATGGCAAATATTGAAGGGGATAAGAAAAAACTGGAACAATTATTGGTGAAACTGTGAACTGCTCCAACCATTTTGGAGAGAAATCTAGAATTATGCCCAAACTCTGTATACCCTTTGATACAGCAATACCACTATTAGGTCTGTTTCCCAAAGGGATTAGGGGAAGAGGGAAATAATTTATATGTTCTAAAATATTTATAGCATCCTTCTTTGTGGTGGCAAAAACTAGAAATTAAAGAGATACTTATTAATTGTGGAATGGCTAAATTTAAAAAAATTATTTATCTATAAAATAATTTTTAATTATTTTTTTTAATTTTTGAGTTTCAGAGTCTCTCCCTTATCCCCACCCCCAACCTTCATTAAGAAACCAGATGTGAAGTTATGCAAAATACTTTTAAAAAAAGTCATATTGTAAAAGAAAACATAGGTCTCCCACCCTAGAAAAAAATCCCTTAAGAAAAATAAAGTTAAAGAGAGAAAGGAGGAAGAGAGAAAGAGACAGGCAGAGACAGAGACAGAGAAAGACAGAGAAAGAGAGAGTGTGCTTCAGTCTGCATTCAGACACATACAGTTTGTTTTCTGAATATGAATAGCATTTTCCATCTTATGTCCTTCAGAGTAATCATGTATCATCATGCTCCTGAAAACAACAAAAGCATTTATAACGGGTCAGTCATTCCAGAACTTTGCCATTGCTTTGTAACAGTACATTTCACTTTGCAGGTATTTTTCTTTTTCCTGAGAGCATCCTGCTCATCATTTCCCATAGAAGAGTAACATTCCATTATAACCATGCATCACAATTTATTAGCCATTCCCCAGTTGATGAGTAGCCTCTCAATTTCCAATTTTTTGTCCTGAGAACAGAGTCACTACAAATATTTTTGTACAGATAGGTCCTTTTCCTTTCTTAAAAAAAATCGGTTTTGGTATTTATGCTTACTAGTAGTATTTTTAGATCAAAGGATATCCATTAATTTATACTCCTTTGGGTATAGACTAAATCTTTTGATCATTTATCAATTGGGGCATTATTCTTATTTTTTATAAATTTGACTCAGATCTCTCTATGTTTGAGAAATAAGGCCTTATCAGAGAAACTTGCTTCAAAATTAATTTTTTCATAATAACTACTGCTAATTATATTTCAAGGAATTTATTCTATTCTCTCTATTCTTTTATCCTGTCTGTCCTTAAGTGGGTTTTGCTACTAACCACCTCCTCCCATTATGGTCTTTTTTTTTTTTTTTCTTAATCAACATCTCTCTTCCCATGTTCCATTCCCCTCCTATTTTCCTAAAGGGTAAGATAGATTTCTTTCTTTCTTTTTCTTTTTTATTTCTGTTTTTTTTTTTTTTTTTTTTGCTGAGGCAATGGGGGTTAAGTGACTTGCCAAGGGTCACACAGCTAGGAAGTGTTAAGTGTCTGAGGTAAGATTTGAACTCAGGTCCTCCTGACTTCAGGGCTGGTGCTCTATCCACTGTACCATCTAGCTGTCCCATTAGATAGATTGTTATACCTATGTTGAATGTGTAAGTTATTTCCTCTTTGAGTCAATTCTGATGAAAGGTTCACTCACTTTCCCTTTCATCCCCCTCTTCCATTCTATTATAAAAGCTTTTTCTTGCCTCTTTTTTATGACAGATACTTTACATTATTCCACTTTTCCCTTTCCCTTTCCCTCTTTCATTCCTTATTTTTTTAATACCATCTCTACCTATTCAACTCAAACTCGTGTCTTTCCTCAAACTGCCATAATAATGAGAAAGTTCTGAGTTATAAGAATTACTCTTCCATGTAGGAATATAAACAGATAAACCTTATTAAGTCCCTTATGATATCACTGTTCTGATTACTTCCTTATGCTTCTCATTAGTTCTGTATTTGAAAATCAAAATTTCCATTCAGCTCTGGTCTTTTCATCACAAATGCTTGAAAAGTCTCTATTTCACTGAACATCCACATTTTCTTCTAAAGTATTATATTCAATTTTGCTGGGTAGGTGATTCTTGGTTGTAATCCTGATTGCACTGCTCTCCAGGACACATGTTCCAAATCCTCTTGTTCTTTAATGTAGTAACTGCTAACTCTTGTATTATCCAGACTGAGGCTCCACTATACTTGAATTATTTCTTTCTGGATATTCACATGTGGAAGCTCCTTGGCCTGGGAGTTCCAGTATATGGCTTATAATATTCCTGGGAGTTTTCATTTTGGAATCTCTTTCAGGAAGTGATCGGTAGATTTTTTCAATTTTTATTTTACTCTCTGATTCTGAAATATCAGGACAATTTTCCTTGATAATTTCTTGAAAGATGATATTCAGGCTTTTTTTTTTTTTTTTGATCGTGGCTTTCAGGTAGACCAATTGTTTTAAAATTATTTCTCCTGGATCTATTTCCATGCTATTTGTTTTTCCAATGAGATATTTCACATCTTTTTTTCTATTTTTTAATTTTTAAAAAATTTGTTTTACTGTATCTTGATTTCTCATAAAGTCATTAGCTTCCATTTGCTCAATTCTAATTTTAAAGGAATTATTTTCCTCAGTGATCTTTGGTACCCTTTTCTCAACTGACCAATTTTGCTTTTAAAGGCATTCTTTTCCTCAATTGCTTTTTGTATTTCCTTTTGTACTACTCTCAATTATTTTCCTAATTATTCCTCTGTCTCTCTTACTTGATTTTCAAAATTCCTATTGAGTTCCTCCATGGACTCATCCAAATGTTTATTCTTTATCGGAGGCTTAGAAGTAGGAGCTTTGACTTTGTTATTTTCTTCTGAGTGTGTTTTGAGCTTCCTTGTCACCTTAGTAACTTTCGATGACCAGAAACTTTTTTTGTTGCCTGCTCATTTTCCTAACTTATTACTTGGCTTCCCACTCTGTTAAAGTAGACCTCTGTTTCCAAGGTGAAGGATGCATTGTCCCAAACTTCAGGAATTTTGTGTAGTTATTTTAGAGATCCTTATAAATCTTCTTTTCTGCCCTCGAACTGTTGTTAGGAATGTCCCTGCCTCACTGTAGCTGCAATATCTAGTGTGCTAAAGCAACAGAGTCCTGCTTTGCTGGCACTGAAGCTAGGCTTGGGGCTAGGGCTGTGCTGGCACTGTTGGCACTGGGATTGCATCCTGAATTCCTACCCTTTGCCACAGAACTTTTCTGCTATTCTTTGTTCTAAGTTTTCTTCAGTGTTTCTGGGAATGAGAGGTCCAGACACTACCAGTATTGCCACTGATTCAGAGGTCCCTAAATGTATTCTTGCTTTAGTGGTATGGGTCTAGGGCTAGCTGGGGTTGTGACAATAGCTGACAATAGCAGGACTACTTGCTAGACTCCCACTCTAGTGTCACAAATTTTTGCTGCTGACATTCCTGAGTTGGCTTTGAGTGGAAAATGTTCTATTTTCTCTTTTGGGGTGTTCTGGTGCTCTAAAATTTGTTTAAAGTAATTATTTAAAGGAATTTGGAGTGATTTTTAGAAAGATGTTGAGTGAGTTCCTGTCTCCACTTCTTGACGATGGCAACTTTGTAAGAAAGGATGAGCAGATTTATTTTAGAAAAAAACATGGAAAGACTTGCATGAAACAATGAAGAATGAAATGAGTACAATCAAGAGAATATTGTATACAATATAACAGTATTGTTCAAAGAATAACTTTAAGCAAGTAAACAAGTAAAACAAAATAAATATTCAAATTAGCTACAAAAGACCTATAAAGGCAGAAGATGTTATCCACCTCCAGAGAAAGAACTGATAAATAGAAGTACACACAGTATGGTTTTACACACACACACACACACACACACACACACACACACACACACACACACACACAAATATTCCTGTCTCTCTCTTTATGTATGTGTGTGAGAAAATTCAGAACTTTAAATGTAACAAAAATAAATGTAATTTAATTTCTGAAAAAAATGATAGTGAAGTTTATAAATTGAGGTATAAAATGGAGAACCTGGCCAACCGGGGGATAAATGGCATTACCCAAGGGAGTGTGTGATCAACAATCAGAGTAGGGGAAGATAAATAATATCTCATCCTCCCTGTGACAGAGAATTGTTAGAATCCTCCTTAATGCAATTATGCCTATTCTTTATCCAATCCAACCCAAAACTCTCTGACTTATCCCCTCTTTCTACTGTAGAAATTCTCAACTGCTATCCTTCTATACCAGCAATCATGGCTCAAGGACCCCAATAACAGGCAAAATAAACATGTAACCCAAGTCCCAAAATTCACTGGAATGAGATTTTTTTCTTTATTGGCAGAGATCAATACCTTATACTCCCATAAGGGTGGAAAAGAGTTGGCAAGAGTTGTGGAGCTATAGTCTGTTACAGCTTTCTTTGAGTTATTAAATCTCTCTGGGCTTCCAGCTTTGAGAGGGGAGATGAAAAATGCCAACCTCACTTTAGGCACTTTAGGTTGCTGAACTAAACAACACTGGGAAGAAGCTGATAGGAGAGAAGCTGGCAGTATCCATCATATCCCTATCCCCAGCTTGCTACACTCCAGACTTTGGGTAATTTTCTTTTGAGTGAGATTTAGGACTCTCTCTTTTGGTTGAATTGAATGACCTTAATCCCAATGGAATTGTATAGTTTAGTTTATTTTCTTCTATGTATATTTTTTCAAGTTCTCAACTCTAAATGGTTGAATAAAATGATTTCTTTTAATACATTATATGTGTATTTATTGTGGAACTAATATTTGGTGGAAAAGGAGTCAAACATTATGTATAAAACTTGAGATTCTGTTTCCTCACCCTCACAATGAAATGGTCATGAGAAGCTAGTTTGTACGTATCCTCTAGACTAATAATTAAGAAAGCAGATAAACCTAATTCTACCCCGATTTCCCCTCTCTCTGAAGAGAACAGAGTGGTCATCTCTGGTCTCAAATTGCTGATGCCTTGGAGAAGAGTTTGAAGAGGAGAGGCTAGAGATAACTATTCTGAATTTTTTTTTTTTATATTTTAAAGCTTTTTATTTGAAAAACATATGCAGGGATAATTTTTCAGCATTGACCTTTGAAAAGTTTTCTGTTCCAAATTATCCTTTCCTCCCCCCCCCACCTCTTCCCTAGATGGCAAGTAGTCCAATACATGTTAAATATGTTAAAATATATATTAAATCCAATATATATATATATATATATATATATATATATATACATACATACTTATACAGTTATCTTGCTGCACAAGAAAAACTGGATCAAGAAGGAAGAAAAAAAAACTGAGAAAGAAAACAAAATGAAAGCAAACAACAACAGAAAGAGTGAGAATGCTATGTTGTGGTCCATACTCAGTTCCCACCGTCCCCTCTCTGGTTGTAGATGGCTCTCTTCATCAATGAACAATTGGAACTGGTTTGAATCTTTTCATTTTTGAAGAGAGCCTGAATTTTTTTTTTTTTTTTATAAAGGAACACTATACAAAAATAAACTTCCCTCCAGGACAAAATCTGAAGTTTGTGAGTTTTTTCCCATTTTCATTTTGGGTGGGATAGAGTGAATTACACAGGATCTGCAAGCATGGATAGTTTACAGTATGCATAAAACACTTGATATTATCTTTCCCTACTCTTCTTCCAAAGTTTCTTATATCTGTGAAGGATGCCACCATTTTTGCTGGCATCTAGTTCAAAAATGTAGTGTTATCTTGCACTCTTCACTTTTACTCAGACCAATATCTAATCATTTCCCAAAACTTGTTATTTCAATCGATATAGCATTCTCACATCTGTACCTTTCTCCACTCATAGAGCCACAATCCCATTTCAGGTCTGCCTGAACTATTTTGATGGCCTCCTATTTCAAGACTCACTCAGTTCCATTCTCTACATCTTTGCCAGAATGATTTTCCTAAAGTGCATATCCAACCAGGTGTGATCTCTCTTCTTTCACCTTTATCTTTGATCATCATTATCTAGGTGTATAGAGCTCTCTTTCCTGCATCCTAAGATTTAGCCAAGCTGGTCTTCTTGTCATCCTTCACATTCATGAAAAAACAATTAAATATTCAAACATAGATAGGAAATTAAGTTATCATAGCAACCATAGAACCACATAGAGAGGAAAAGATTCTTATTTAAATATTTCTGCTGAACTGAAATGAAGAATGATTTACTATTGCTTATGCTTTCTTTTCTTTTCTTTTTCTTTTTTGCATTATATGTGCTGAATATCTACAAAAAACCATGACACCTCCTGGAAAGCTATTATGTTCACTGCCTACTCTGATTATTAGGTTGTCCTATTTTGTGTATTTCAATAAAAGCATGTCTTAAAAAATTTACCTGCATTGGTCAAATTACATGAATAATTAATTACTTACAAACAGTTATTACTTACAATTTCCATTCTATATCCCAGAACATATCTATGAATTTTTTTGAAATGATGAAGCATATTTAATCAAATGCTCTAACCAAAATTAATTAATAGGGATATTTTAGTGGAATTTTATTTTATCTTTATTTATATCTTTATTTAGACTTATTTCAGTCTACATTTCTGTTTGTTTTCTAATTTTCATTATATTCTAGTAACATATTATATAAGTTATACATAATTAATTTAATTAATTATATACATGTTGGCATTCCTTTTTTTTTTTTTTTTTTGCTGTGAGTATGAAGAATGATTTTATATTTGCTGTAGGAAAAATAATCAAATCACGGTCAATATTCTCCTTCTGAACCTCTTCAATCTTAATAGGTTGGTTCTTAAAAAGGAGATACAGATGTGATATTACTATTCTTGAAAACTTTTTCATCTGATAGGATCTTCCACTACTTGTGTTCCACTTTCTTAGCTTTTAATCAATCAATTAGTAAACATTTATTAAGCATCTACTATTAGACAGCCACTGTGCTAAGTGTTAAGGAAACCAAGAGGCAAAAGAGTTGCCTCCTTCAAAGAATTTATAATCTACCCCTCAGTAAATAGGTCCTTGAGTTACTGTGAACAAAAACATAACTCATCACTTTGTAGTCAGCTGTCTGATGACCTCCCTAGGGGTAATTTGTCTGGTCTTTTGACAATATGCAGACTTGGTCCATACTTTTGATTAGACCTGTCTAAGCTTAACTTCCACTGATGTAGCCTCCAAGGATTCATTACTATTTCTACAACATACTGAGAAAATAATTCAAGAAAGTTTCTGAGAATTTTCAGAAACAAATGACACTCTGCAAGTGGAATGAATACACAGAATTCTAACAAAAGGAAGCCTAAAATGCAAGTTACCTTGGCATATTATCATCAAATTACTAATTTGCAATGAGAAAAAATTCTCTATACTGTCAAAGAGATTGCATTTCAAAAATCAATAACTTCACCAATTTTCCCACAATTGAGAACTGAATAAATTGAATGTATGTATTCATATGCATATTTGAATATAAATTATATACACATATAGAAATCTCTTTATATATCTATGTGTATACATTTAAATATGTGTGAGTATAAATTTAAAATATGAGATTTATTCCTAAAATCAGTTTCATGGCAAATTTTAAGCACTGTATTTGAAGAGGAAAGATGGTCATTTGAAAATCAAAAAGACTTCAAAAATACATGAAGAAGGTAGGGGAGGGAATCCACACTTTCAGAGATGAGAAATATCACCTAGAGTGCTACATATCTAAAAAAGGAATTCATAATTTGGGTTAAGAACTTTATATATATATATATATATATGTTTATATTTATATGCTATGTATATTTATAAAAAATCCAACAAAATGTTGTCTATAGGAAACTACAGGAAACAACTGTTTCCAGATTTTGAATGAAAGGCTGGTTTTAAAATATCTTGTTCAGTTAGCTCATGATATCTGGTATTATATTGTTGATAATTGGCAAAGTTGAATTCAAGATAAAAACATGGAAATGATGGCATGCTAAAAAGTGCAATGAATAAGAAATAAAAATTATATTAATTTTAAATTTGTAAATACTAAGTTTATATAAGAAATTCGTTAGAAAAAAAGTACAAACTTTGCAAAGATTATATAGAAATTAGTAAAGATTAAAAAATCTCAAAACTCCACCATTAGAACCTGATAATTCAAACAAACAAAAATAAAGATTAAGATCATATAGAGTTGAAATATAGATGGACCCTGGAGTTAATGATGGATTAAACCAAGAAGGCTGGATTTGATAGACATTTAAAATAATTTATGAAGAAAGTAGGGATTGTTAATTCTTTTGAAATGCAAATGGACAGTTCACATAAATAGATCATATTATTAGATACATGCATTAGATAAATTCAGTAAGGCAGAAATTTTACATAATGCATTTACAGATTATAATGCAGAAATTTTACATATTACATAATAAATTTTATATATTAGGTAAAGCAGAAATTTTACACACTGCATTTGCAGACCATTAGGGAATCATTATGAGCCAGCATGGGTTCATCAAGAATAAGTCATGTTAGACTAACCTTGTAGCCTTTTTATTAATAATGTTATTAGACTGGTAGATCAGGAAAATGCTTTAGATATGTCATACCTGAATTTCCACAACACTTTTGATGTTTCCTATTAAATTCTTTTAGAAAAGATGGATAAATATGGGCAGAATGGGGACCTAGATAAGTGATCTTGGAACTAGCTGGTATACTAAACCCAAAAGTTGGAATTAATTCATCAGTATAAGCCTATTCGGTTATTACTAATGCTATACTCAAAGATTCTTTCCTTCTGTTTCTGTTCAATATTTTTTCATCAAAGACTAGCATAAATATACTTATATACAGCATGTCTATCAAATCTGCAGATGATATGAAGTATTGAGTAACATGTCATGCTGAATAACAAAATCTGAGTCCAAAAAGTACATATAAAATAAAAAGAGAAATAGATGTAATGAAAATTAAAAGGAGAGGTGGGTTTTAATTCTATAGAGGATTCCAAAAAACTGTAAAAATACAGGGTGATAGGGACATGACTTTATAAGTTTTTTTTTTGAAAAAAAGATTTAGTTCTTTTTCTATGCAAAATCATCATGGTTATTGGAACCCTGTACATAAACCCTGAAAAGTGACAGGCAATGATAATCTTTGTACTGAGCAGAACAGTGGTCCTCAGATTAGTGCACTTTTATCTTCCAAACTTCCATTTTTGTCAGACTAATTATATTCTTGAATTTCTCCCCAAAATTTTTTGCTAGGTACAGAATTTGAGGTTATAGGGTTCTCCATTATTGCATACTGTGTGAAAAATAATGAACTTAAAAGGCATTCCTGGAGATTCAGCAGAATGGTGTTAATGTGACATTAGCCAGTACCAGTTAATATAACTGTACATGGTAAATAGGTTTGAGTATCAGTTATTTTTAGGTTAGGAGTTCTTTTTATTTTTTTCTTTAATCATGAATAAACTTCTTTGACACTTTGAGGAAGTTTATAAATCCTTTCTCAGAACCATATTTTCAAGTATGCACAATAATATGCATAGGATTACAGAAGTCAATTATATAACCGGTTCCTCATTAAACTTTATTGCACCACTGCAAAGAACACACAAGATGTACAAAGGAGGTGAAGTGAAGTGAATTCTGAAGGTACTGGTTGCCGGCTGGTAGACAAATAAGTCACATTGACTGATATAGTAAGTACTTAATAAATCCTTATTGACTGACTGACATCACAGATACGAACACTTTTCTTTTTTGTGGTTCTACAAAAGGGTCCAGGAAACTTCTTCATTATTAATTATTGGATCCTGACATGCATTTGCCAGTCTCTGTTCAGGGAATTATATTGGAAAAGTGAGGTTCTCTAAGAACTTCATAAATACTTTATGTTGATGATAATTGGCAAAGTTGAATTTAAGATAAAAACATGGAAATAATGGCATGCTAAAAGTACAATGAATAACAAATAAAAATTATATTAATTTTCAATTTGTAATTACAAAGTCATAAGAAATTCATTAGGAAAAAAGTGTTTTATAAGAATTGTATAGAAAATTAGTGATGATAAAAAAATCTCAAAATCAAATAAACAAAAATAAAGATTAAGATCATATAGATTTTTAAGTTTTCAGAGGAGGAAGTTAGATGGACAGAACATTGGGACTGGAGTCAGGAGGACTAATCTGGTGGTGTAATCTGGCCTCAGACACTGAATTACTGTGTGACTCTGGGCAATTTATAAAAACCTGATTGATTCCCTAAAAGGTATGTAGGTAACAAACTCCAGCCTAAAAAGAACTATGAAAATTGAAGCAAATTGAGAGAAAGAGAAAGAGAAAAAGGCAGCAATTTCTCCTGCTATAGTTGAATGAATGGGAACAGGGTATGATCACAGAGATCACTTGTCATGGAAGACTCTTGTATTGTTGAGTTAAGAGCAAATATTCCAATACGAATTGATGTACTTCTATGAAGACTTAGAGCACAATGGCTATATTATTTCCTAAAGGAGCCCAAGCAGCTTGGAAAGTTTCAGGAACTGGACAAGGTAAGAGAGAAAACTTTCCCTGTATTATATACTTTTTGTCATACCAGTGACAGCAACAGCATTTCTAGTATCTGGGATTTCTGGGGCCAAAGATAACCCCCAAAGTAGATTATGAGTCCTAGATGAGGTATAAAGCAGATCCTTACAAGAGGAGGCACATAACACATTCATAGGGTGTTCCTTGGAAGGAAGCCTTTCAGCACATGAGTAAAGGTTACATAGGATCACAGGATCATAGATGTAAGTTAGGAGGGGCAGAGGCTATCCAGTACAAACCCATCATTTTACAGATTACAAAATTTAGATCCAGAGAGATGATGCAATTGTCCAAGGTCACACAAGCAATAAACATTTACAGGTGGAATTCAAAACTGGATCATTTAATTAATTATGCTCCATTCTCATATATCCCTCCATTTCTCCTCTGACACTGCAAACACTTTGGTTTAGAATCTCATTGGTGAATTGTTATAATAGCCTACTGATTGATTACCTTTCCCCATCTCTCTTCATTCCAATCCATCCTCCACTCTATAAACAAATTAATTTTCCTAAAATTCAGATCTATCCTTATCATTTTTTTCAGCAGCTCTTTGTTATCTCCAGAATCAAATATGAAATCCTCAATTTACCTTTTATAGACCTTCATACCTAGTTCTATTTTTCCAGTTTTCTTACACCTTACTCCCCTCTCTGTACTTGTCAGTTTGATGACACTGGCCTTCTTGTTGTTCCCAATTTCCAAATCTAAATGGTTCCCTTGATTGTCCCTCATGTTCCAAGCTGACTTTGACTTCCTTCAAGTCTCAACAAAAGTCTCATCTTCTACTGGAAATCTTTTCAATTCCTCCTTAGTCTTAATGATTTTCCTTTAGACTACCTTTTCCCCCAATTTAACCTATATTTATGTTATTTATACATAATCATTCTCATATTGTCTCCCCCACTGGACTGAGCTCTCCAAGATCACAGACTATTATCTGACTTCCTCTGTATCACCAGTACTTGGCAACATTCCTGTCACATAGTGGACATTTAATTTTTATTGTTCTTTGTCTTTTATTTTCAAAGAACAGCAACGATATCACAGGGTGATGGTTTGACTTGCATGTAAGTTAGCTTTAACTAAGACAGAGTTACACAAGTAGTCAGCTTCATTTTCTCTTCCAAAGCCTTCAAAATTAGTAGCAAGACAAAAGTCGAGATGACTTACAATGGTCTAAGATGCAGGAGATTGACTTTGGATTTTTAATAGCTGACCATGATCTAAGGATTCCATAGCACCTGCCTCAGTTGTTTACATGGCTATTGGAACAAATTGTTCTCATTCATCCATTGTCAGAGAAAGTCTTCACATGCTTAGGGTAGACATCCCTCTAAATCAATGATTGAGACTGATTGGTTACCCTCGACCTGATTTAACCCATTTGTCAGGATGGTACCAGAATATGCTCACTGTGTATTCTTGGAGTCACAAATAAAGTTGAGTGAAAGATGGGTACCAAAGGTGGATGAACAGCCCTGAAAAACTCCCATACAGAGGTACTAGTCCTTCCTTAAAACCTATAAGTCCCCATTTAATACATGCTAGATGACTGCCTCACCTTCTAGAGTTTAACACTGTCCAGTGTTTTCTCTAATCAGGTTAAGATTTTCAAATGTTTGCCACTCTCTGCTATCACTTAACTGTATCTGCAACCATCTTTTAGGGAGGTACCAAAGGACATTAAAGAAAACTGAACACAAAACCCCAGACTCCTTCCCCAAATTAAAAAAAAAAAAAAAAAAAAAAAAAGGAAAAATATCTTAAGGTCAAAACCTGTAAAAGGCAACCTAAAAGTCAATTTAAATAAAGTAATTAAATAATGTTGGTACTTATATAGCATTTGAAGATGAGCAAATTATATCCCATGCCTTTTCTCATTTAAGTTTCTAGAAAATGCTGTGAAGTGCTACAACTATTATTATCTCCATTTTATATATGGAGAAATTGAGGCTTTGAGATTTTTAATTACTAAGTTGTCCATATTCATCCAGTGGATCAATAGAAGAGATAAGGAGGGACAGTGGTATAGTAGAAAAAAGAGTTTGTACAATCAGCAAGATGATTTCAGAAAGGCCTGGAGAGACTCACATGAAGTGATGCTGAGTGAAATGAGCAGAACCAGGAGATCATCATACATGGCAACAACAAGATTATACAATGATCAATTCTGATGGACATGGCTCGTCTCAACAATGAGACAATTCAGTCTCGTTCCAATGATCCTGTGATGAAGAGAGCCATTTACATACACCCAGAGAGAGGACCTTGGGAACTGAGTGTGGACCACAACACAGTATTCTCACTCTCTTTGTTGTTGTTCACTTGCATTTTGTTTTCTTTCTCATTTTCTTTCCCTTTTTATCTGATTTTTCTTATGCAGCAAGATAATTTTATAAATATGTTTACATATATTGGATTTAACATTTATTTTAATGTGTATAACATAAATTGGATTGCTTGCCATCTAGGGCAGGGAATGGAGAGAAGGAGAGAAAAATTTGGGACACAAGGCTATGCAAAGGTTGAAATTATCTAATGTTGAAAAATTATCCATCCATTTGTTTTGAAAATAAAAAGTTTTAATAAAAAATAAATATTACCCATTTTATTCAGAAAAAAAGAGCTTATAGAGTTAGAAAACCTGCAATCAAATTCTACTTTGAGCTAATATTGGGCTGGTCCCTTCACTTCCCTGGTTCTCAATTTTTTCATCTGTAGAATGAGGAGTTGAAACTAAATGGCCTCTGGGCTCCCTGCCTATGATCTATCAATGCACAATTTTGTCATTTGAGTACTCTAGCCACCTACACAGATTGATATCATACATTTCATGGTTTTTTGTCAGCAAAAAATAAAAGAAAATATCATTATATTTTGCTTTCAAAAATATCTCCTCTTAAAATTGAAGGCATAACTGATACAAACCAGCTTCAGCTGCAGAGTGAACAATGCTATTTCTGTATCAAACTGAACAGTAGAATAATCTAAATCCAAGTCTGACCAGAAAGCAAAGCTGACCTCTTTTCTTGAAGAAAATGTAATGTAGAAATTTCAGTTACTATGAACCAAAATGTGAGTGTTCTTTATTCTTGTCCTATTATATATATGTTCTACAATCCTGAGATAATACATTTGGCAATATGGGGTCAACAACTGTTTTTCTCCTGTGAGAAAAATGAGAATTGATTCAATTCAACCAATCTGTGTTATAGTTAAGTGCCTACTCTGCACAAGATTCCTCATGATGCTGCCTATATTTTTTTGGAACATATACTTAATTAATTCATTTATTTTTAAGATACCTCAGTGACATTAGGTCCATATAAATTACCTTCCAATTGTAAATCAGTAGATGAGTTTTAAGGACATTAAATGAATGGCTCATGGTCACAGAACTAATAAGTTTCAAGTTGGGTATATGAAACCAGGTTCAGTATGCTTTTATATCATGCTGTCTCTCAACCCCTTTAGAAGAACATTTTAGAAATATTTATTAGAATTCACATTTTTATAATGCTTTAATATCTTGCAAAGTATTTCCTTCATAATCCATGGAGATAGGTAATTCATGATTATTATTCCCATTTTGCAAAGGAGGCTAACCTATATTTCTTTTTTTTTACAAGATTTGATAGGATGAAACTAGAGTTCAAACCAGACAATTATCATGTAACAAGAAGCTTGAATCAAGGTTGGAAATCGCCCAATCCAAAAATTACTCAATCACTCTGTGTAGAAAACAAATAGATCAGAAGAAAATTACTGATTCAGATCAAGTTCTGAAAGTATTTCTTCTGGGGGCACTAATTCAGTCTCTACCCAATATTTACTATAAACAAAAAATAATGTTCATAATAGTTGTTCAGGGTTATCTCCCAAAGAACTATAATAGCTCAGACATGAAAAAAGCTTCTAAAAATAATGCATCATCCTTTTTTTACTATTTTTTTCTCCTCTAAAAAGGTCTTACAGATAAAAATGTTTTCTAAAAATGTGATACAAAGTCACAATTGGAAAGAGTATTGATTTCACTCAGACTCAGGATCTTGAGTTCAAATTTTGTCCCTCTCACTTATTACCTGCGTAGGTAGTTTTAATCAAATCAATTCCCCATGGGGTCTGTTTCTTTATCTATAGAATGAGAGTATTGGGTTAGAGAGTTTTTTCACAATTATGCAACATCTTCTTCTTCTATGTCTTTTCTTTCCAAAGTATCTTCACATCTAGGAGTATTTTTGCTCCTATAAGTTCTTCTCATGAGATCAAGAGCATTAGTCAGTAGGTCAATAAGTACTTCTATGTGCCAGAAATTTGTAGTTTGGTAAGAGAAGTGTCTTTATTTTTAGCTACCTTTTAAGAGGGAGGTGGGTGCTGATAGATAAGAGGGGCTAAATATACAATGAAATAAAAGCAATTTTGTATTATAAAATAAATATAGTTAGTATACTGTACAGAATGTTGTATCTGATATCAGGAAGATAAGAATTCAAATCTATTCTCAGGTATTCATTACCTGCATGATCCTGGGCAAATTACCTGACTTCTGACTGCTTTACTTTACTCATATGTAAATGAGAATAATAACATTAATCTCACAAGGTTGTTATAAGAACAAAATGACATTTATAAATAACATAATCAATAATATTTAGTACTTTGTAAACTGATCACTATATAATTGTTAGTCATTATTATTATTATTATACTTCTAAAAGTCCATTTGTATTTGGGGGGATAGGTTATTTTTTCCATAGAAATTATATTATTAAAAAGAATTTGAAGGCAAAGTACTCAAAAGTTTATAGGATTTAGGATGTTGTTGATCTATAGTGGAATTAAATTAATTGTGTAAGAAACTACACTTTTTAGCTCCTTTTCTAAGAAAATGTATAGGGGATAATGAGTTAGTCTGAATAAGGATTGGGTTCAAACCCCCTCCTCCCCCCCCCCATCACCACCACCACCACCACCACCACCACCACCAATACCTGCACACTGACAGACCTGCTGGCTGTATGCCATGAGTTAAATCACTTAAATTCTTAATGCCCCAAGCAATCTCTTAGACTGTAAATTTCAGATCAAGTGCTGAATCTGCCTTGGTAAATGAAGTTCCTCCATGGAAGCTCTTTAAACTGTCCAAATAAACAGACAATTCATGAGCTGTGAAAGCATAAATACTTTAGAAGAGTACCAAAACTCAGAGGGTCTCAGAGCCAGTTGAATTCCTAGAACACAGATTGTTGTTTGTCCTTCACTTTTGAAAAGGACCCATAATGACATTAGGAAGGTGATGTCCTGATTTCATAGTGAATTGTATTTAAATGAGACAGGATCTTGTAAAGTCATCTGTCTGACTTTCTCTTCCAGAGCTATCTGGGTCCAATGGCCAGATCTAGATCAGAACTACCAGAGATCAGAACCCTAGATGCAGTAGGAGACCCTGGCCTTTTTTAGCTGAGGTCTTTGCCAGGTCTATTTGTCTGATACAACACCTATTCAAAGATTTGGGCTAAGTAAGAAAGAAATAAACGAGATAAATAATAGCCTCTTTTACCTGATTAAAAAAAAAAAAGAAAGAAAGAAAGAAAAAAGAAAAGAAAAGAAAATCCAATATGGAAAAGGAATCCCCTCAGGGTTTCTGGCCAAAACAGAAACAGCTGCGATTTACATTCACTCTGGGTCAATTAGAACCTAAATAATAACCAACTGGGGCTTAGACTTGGACCCAGTGTCAGCCAATCAAGGAAAGCCAGAGTGATTTGGGATTTAGGCATGGTCCTGTAAAAAAGAAACATAGTTTATAAATCCCAAAATAATTTGGAAAATATCAGGAATATTCCCCCCCAAAAAAATAAATAAATAAATAAATAAATAAATAAATAAATAATCGACAGACATCTAGTTGATGAAGAAAGAAAAAGAATAGAAAAAGGAAAGAGGGAAGACAAAGGATGACCAGCTAAGCAGAGAATCAGCAAAAATTTTGTAAGGAAGTAGATTAGAGATCCAGTAAACAGGAACCAAGGGAAAGATCATGAACATGAGCTCCTGTGGAGGAGGTGGACAGTGAGTTTGGGAGAAACATCTTCCCAGAAAATCTTACAGGTCAAAGAAGCAGAGTTATGGGGTTTTGTAAATAGAGACAGACCCTCAGGCTACGGAGGAGTGGAGGAGCCTTACTGATTTCCATCTTGAAGGAAATCTCCACTATTTTAGAGATTTTCTGCCAGGATATCTGAAAAGATTAACTACAAAGAAAACATCTCACTGGAACAAAGTGGTTCTTTGGCAATTCCAGAGACCCCAAGGTTAACACTTTCTTCCCCCAAATCACCTGATATTTCATCCCTATTACACAATCTCCCAAATAAGGAAAGTGACTAAGCAGCCTCACCTGTTAGGCTACTTTTGCCATACTAATGTCACCCTAAGGCCACGTAAAATCCCAATATATGTGTATCTTCCTTTGTTCCCTGTGTTATTATCCAACTGGCAATTGCTCATCAACTGATGCTAATTAAATTTTTTATCTTTTAGCCTGGTCTCTTGATTTATTGACTTACAGTCTAAGGAGGAGGAGGAAGGAGACTCGAGGATCTCTTGGTCCCTCTGATGTGAAGAATTTCCCAACACTTCCAAACCAAAAGCTACTCTTGAGAAATGGGCTCTCTCTCTCTCATTATGTGGTAGTAGAATTTTCTATATGGGGAAAAAAAAAAAGGAGAGTCAAGAATTAGAATAGGGTTAGAAGAATTAACATATTATGAGTTGTTTACTATTGTTATAATCATTATTATTATCTTTCTTGGTCCTTTTCTCATTTATAAAATGAGGAGAATTGAATAGATGGCCTCTGAAACTCTATATCAATATCTTTGATTCATCAACCCACATTTTTATCATTTGAGTACTCTAATCACCCAGATATATTATTCTCATGCACTTCATAAGTGTCTGTGACCAAAAAAAAAAAAAAAAAGACAAACAATTATACTTTGCCCAATCATGTTACTTCTCACAAAATCTTTTATGTTATCTATGATCTATATTCTGTTATTAAAATATTATCTTATATAAATAGCTTAAATATTGATTTTCATTGTTATATAATCTATATTTCATATTATAAAAATGATATAACATAATATAGAATAATTTAGCAAATGAAATATATGATATGTCATAAAGATCATACATATATAAAACATAATTAGATAAAATCTTTATATTATATACATCCTATAATGTTTATATTATTATAGTAAATGACAATTATAAGTCATAATATACAGTAATTTATAATAAAGATTTGATGAGGAAATAAGATGATAGAGCAATTTTTGGTCAATATAACAATATCAGCTATTATTTTCATAAAACTAGGATTTGCAAAGTATTTGGCAAATATTTTAATCTCATGACAACTTTGTGAGATAGATTCTATTTTCCCATTATATAGACACAGGTATTTTATGGAGATAGGTAGCAGTTTCTCAGGCTCATTACAGTACTGCTAATTAAGTATCTAAGGCAGGATTCAGACTCAAGTTAGATGTTTGTAAATGGCTGCCTATACTGCTGATTTACAAGGAAAAAACACTTATTAAATACCTAGTATGTTTAAAATGCCATACTGGACTCTGGAGAAGAGGTGAAGTTTGGATAAGACACACTCTGCCCTACTGAAGTTTACAATTCAGTTGGGATATGACAGAAACACAATCACAGTTTTACCAGTTCTTGTATCTCTACCCCTTCCTTCTCTTTTCAAATGAAGAATATTCTCTGAGGGAATTAGTCTCGAACAATCTGGGGAAGCATGGCTCCCCATTTCCATCCTTTCTTCTCATTCCCTTCTCTCTACTCCAACTTCTTAGAGAGGCTGGTAAGCAACAGAAATTGTTAGCAACATTTGAATAATCCCACCTGTTTGAGGAAAATAGAGATGAAATCAGGAGAAATTGAACAAGTGAGCATTCCCTCAAATGGGGGATCCTTTAAGACTAAATTTTGTGGCACAACAAAAGAAGCAGAAGTGTTAGCCAAGAAGAATAATTCAACTAAAAGGAAGGCTTTAGTTGGCATCCTTGGGACAGGGGAATATTGTCTCCTACAAGACACTGCCACCACTCTATAGCAGGATCTCATCCATTCACACTTCGATTACTATAATAATATGTCCTTCATTCAACAACTAAAGTAGCAGAGGTCCTACTGAGCTATTCCTTATTCAATTAACTCCAGTCATTCCCTACCATCAAACAAAGTCCTCTATTTGTCATTCAACACCTTTTAAAACCTAACCCCCCACACACACCCCTTTCCAGTTTTCCTACTTTTTACTTCACACATACATACACTTACTCTTCTATCTAGAGACACTGACTTTCTTGCTATTTCTCAACCAAGATAATCCTCTTGACTCTGGGCATTTTCTGTCTGTCACCCATAATGTAATATCCTCCCTCCTCATCTCTGCCTGCTGGCTTCCTTCATGTCCCAACTAAAATCCCACCTTCTACAAGAAGCCCTTACCAATTCCTCTAAATTCTAGTTATTCAGGAGCTAACAAAACTCTAAATTTCTCCTGACTTCACTTCTATTTTGCTGAAACAGGTGGGATTATTCAGATGATCAAGGCTGCTAACAATTCTGTTGATTATTTTCTGTTTATCCTGAGGTCTTTCTATCTCAAGTATGTGAAGGCTTCCCCAGGAAGAAGGGCAGATAAGGATTTGTTACAATGGCCAAGAAGACGACTAAAGTGGATACTGTGGAGTGCTTAGAACTTGGTCAAACAGGGAAGATGCCAAGGTCATTTGCTGCATCCTGGGTCATTACCAGTTGTTATGATTTTTATCTTGTCACTGGATTTGTAGATTTAAAACTCAAAGGGACATATATTGTCATTCTTGTGATGGAGATATGGACAGGGTCCAAGAAACAAGGTACAGGGAACAAAGGTACAAGGAAAGAAGCAAGATGTAAAATATGCAGGATGAAATAGCATTTTATTAAATTATGTGTCTAAATCATATCATGATTTTGATAATTTATGGAATAATTTTCAGTGTGCCTTTTCTCTTAGCTAGATGAAGAACTTGAAACAGAAGAGCCTTGGAAAAGTCTCAGAGATTCATTAAGGAACTTCCCCTATTCATTTTTCTTCCATCTTTTTTCATACTCCCACACTTGGCAGAGTATAAGTGATTAGTAAATGTTTGTTTAATTGAATGAATTAAATTGAATCTTCCTACCATACTGCATTGCTTGGTCGGATATATGGTAGCTTTTGGAAGGCTCATAAACAATTTACTTTTGGGGAAAGTGAGACATAAGGAAATGTAAATTATTTAGACAAAATTCAGAAAACAGCTAAGGCCAAAACTATAGTCTGGGTTTTCTAAATCAGTGATTTCAAAGAGCCAGCTTCAGTTCACTAAGAATAAGTCATGATGGACTAGCCTTACTAACTAACTAACAATAAGAATAACATCCTAGCAAAGAATAACAAAGCTATAAATGTGGGATGCCTTTATTGTAGCAGGATTTGACCGATTCATTTTTGGTTTCCTTATATATATATCAGATGAGGGTTTATGAGTGAAAGTACCAGTACTGGACTGAACAACTGTACCCAAACAAACTGGGTATCATGTTTTAATAGGAAGACTATTAGACTGGAAATCAGATCTTCTTCTTCTACTGGCTGTATGTCCTTAAACAAGTCACTTTGGGGGAAAAAGACAAACAAATATTTATCAAATGCCCTGCTATGTGTCAAGCACTTTATAAAAATTGTCTCATTTAGCATTATTATTCTCATTTTGTAGTTGAGGAAACTGAGGAAATAGAGATTTAAAGGTCACACCACTGGCAAGTATTTGAAGCTATATTTGAACTCAGATCTTCACCCTGGAACCATTGTCTCATTAGGCATCCATTTCTAAAAATGAGGAGTTTGATCTCCTGACATTTAAGTTCTTCTTTATCTGTAAAATGAGGGAGTGAGCTAGTTGACTTTCTACTCCATTGTTTTAGGAATATTTATAGGTTAATGGTTCACTAGGATAGTCATTGTGTCTCATTTATCCATCACTGACATGACTATTCCACTAAATCCTTCTCTGATGTCTTAACCCAGTGCAGAGGTCTCTTTGGATTGTCAAAGTCAGTCTGAACAGAATACAAGTGCTGGCAGGGCATATTCTGTTTAGACCTAGTACAGACCAAATATTTCCTACAGTAACCAAGTACTTGAAGGCAATGAAGCTATCCCACCCAACTTTTATCTTTATTTCAAGCAAAATATCCCCAGTGTTTAGGGAACTTTGTGTATATAGTAAACTCAAGATTTGGTCATCCTGATTGTCCATACTGAAATACTGAATGCCCTCCAGCTTATCAATAGAGATAAAGTTCTATAGTCCCATCTCAATTAAGATAATGTACTCAACACTTGGGGCTATTAGTTGGCTCAGTAGATAGAATGGCAGGCCTGGAGTCAGAAAGATTTATTTTCTTGGATTTAAAACCAGCCTCCAACATTTACTAGCTGTGTACCCCTTGTGACATTTTAACTCTGTAAAATGAGTTACAGGAAAAAAAAAATGGCAAAACCCACTACAGTATCTTTGATAAGAAAACTCCAAATGGGTTATGGAGAGCGGACACAACTGAATAAGTCAGTGTAAAGGCATGGTGAAGTTTTAAGTGTATGAATAAGATTGTTCACACCATGTGATAGGCAATGAATTTCTTTGGGTCAAAAAGGGACCCGTGTGAATAGCTAACCAAACAAACAAATAGCAGAGGAATTTTATTAGTCCAGTCAGTCCAACAGCAGATCAGTTAAGCCCCAGGAGCTTTTGGACTCAAGAGCTCCTTGAGGAGGCAGAATTTTCCCTCTGTACCAGAGAGCAGAAGAGAATGGGCATGAGCTTAGAAATGTTGTATTTTACTTCTCCCAAAGGTCAGGTGACAATCACTGTAAATTCTGAAGGATCAGAAGATCTAAAATTTGTTATAGCTTCAGTGGAAATGTCCAAATAGCCTCAGTAGCTGACAGCAGTGTCTGTCTGCTTTGGGAGCTGAGATGCATTCTGATGATACACTTGATATACTTAGGACAGATAGCTTCATCATTGAGTCTAGCACAAAGCTACATGGAAAGAAAACTTTATGAGGATATTACAAGGAGAGAAAAGTCTTCCAGTAACCAGGAACAATGTGTTTAAACTTTGGCTGCTAATGCTCCATAGGTTTGAGTTCACTCATCCTACAGAATTTGTTTGTGCAAGGGGAGAATAAGCTTTGGAAAAAATTTTTCTTTAGCATCTGTCTTTGCTGTAACTACTTACTAAATACCCTTTATAAAAGCTAATTAAGTCTAGCTGATAATCAACAATCCAGGACCCATACCAGGTAGAGACTTTTGAGTGACAGTAAAACCCAATGACTCTCACCCTAGTTTGTTATCCTCTGGATATATGACCTGCTAACATACAGTTTGAGGAAAATGATGCCAGAGGGAGTTTTATACTAAAAGAGTTACCCAAAACTAAATATAAAATTCCAGATATGATCTGACAAGGGCAGAGTATGGTCCTTTGTCCCAGGAGTGTGAGACTCCCAAAGCAGCCTAAATTTGTACTTTTTTTTTTTTTTAACTGCTTTGCCATACTGTTGACAAATTGAATTTGTAATATGTTAAAGCCTTTAGATCTTTTTGATAAAAATTACTATTAGATCCTGTATAACCACCTTATGCTTGTGAAACTGATCTTTGAATCCAAGTATAAGGTATTACATTAAATTTAGCAAATTTAATCTCATTATATTCAGCCCAATATTGTAACCTGTTGAGATTTTTTTGAGTTCTGATCTTCCAATACAATTTGTTATCCAAATGCAAATTTGAAGAGTAAGCCTTTTATCTCTTCATCTAAATCATTAATTAAAATGTTAAATAGCACTGGACCAAGGACAATACCCAGGGATATTTATCTAGAAACCCCTTCCAAGTTGACACAAACTATTAATAACTATTGTAGGTGATAGTACAGTTGGCTGGATTCATAACTGGCTGAAAAATCCAAAAGTAATCATTAATGATTGAGAGATAGAGAGATGAGTACATAGATATTTAAAAGGGGAAAAAAATGTTGGGTTTAGTGGACTATAAATTAAATGTGAGTCCATAGTGAGATGTCATCATTAGAAAAGCTAATGCTATTTTGGATACAGTGATGATGATGATGATGATGATGATGATGATGATGATGATGATGATGATAATGGCTAACATTTATTTGTATAGTGCCTTAGGGTTTGCAGCAAAGTACATATACTACCTCATTCTATCCTTATAATATTCCCATGAGTTGCTATTATTCCATTTTACAAGTGAATAGATTAAAGTTATAACATAGGGACTTCATAATAGTTGTCTTCAGAGGTTAAAGGGATTTCAAGTGGAAGAAGAATTAGGTCTGGTCTGTTTGACATCAGAAAATAAAATTAACAATCATGGGTAGAAGTTACAGAGGGGCAGATTTAGATTTAATGGAATGAAAAATTGGCCATGAGACTAGGCAGTGGGTTCCTCCTCCTACAACTTTAGTTAAATATCTTCAGGCAGAATTTGGAATTAAGTATGTAGGAGAGGGAACTCCTGTGGAGGTCTGAGCTATATTAGGGGATCTCTGAAGTCCTTTTTTTGATTCTAGAATATTTCAGAAAAAGCTACACACAGAGATAAGGAGATTATTGGGGACAACCAAAATGGAGAAATAAAATATTATTTAATCAAGATCATATGGTAAAAAGCTTTATGGTAACAAAAAGAAAAGCAATTTGTCTCTTTCCTCCCATCGTCTTATGTTACCTGTGTTTCAATAGCAGCTTTATTCTTCATAGCACCCATTTTAAATGCACAGATTAATTTAAATCACCCAAAACTAAGTTCACTTCTGAAATTCTTATGAAGCATCAATGTAAGAACTAGCTATATCCTGTCATTATACAGACATTTTTCTAAATCCTTCTCAAAATGTGGTCTATATGAAAAAGTAAAATATAGTTCATATTTCCTAAGAGCACTAAGCAAACTATGGTTCTAAAAGAATACATTTAATAATGTCATTATACCTATCTCTCAAAAAACATATACACCTTCTGATATAGCACTGGGTCCACCCCTCAGAGAACTGATAGAAACATAGTTCTGGAATTGGATCAAATCGAAACCTCTCATTTTACAAACAAGGAAACTGAGATCTGTTTGAATCACCCAGGGTCACATAGCTAGTAAGTTCCAAAGAAAAGTCTTTTTGATTCCCAGTTCAACACTTGATCCACTATACAATGTTCTTTCTCTTTTCATTTAGAGTTTGCCTAATGCAGGGGTACTTAATCTTTATTCTGTCATGGACCCCCTTTTCTAGAATGATGAAGTGTACAGATTCCTTCTCATGATCCCATTTTTAAATGCATAATGCATGGGTTCACGAAGGAAAACAATTAGCTTGAAATACAATGAGCAAAATATTTTTTTAAAAAAGTTCATGGACTCCAAGTTAAGAATGCCTATTCTTAAGAATTCTCCAGGTGGTTTTACAGTATACTAAGTCCAAATAATGACCTGTTTCTTATTTTCTACCTTTCCCATATTTTAACATTCCCTGTCGTTTGAGTGTAGATCAAAGGCTATAAATGGTTTGCCTTTCCCAAAAGGTAAACCAACTGGTTTAACTTCCCAGAGTAATTAGATGTGAATACTCAACTTGCCAGGTGGATTTTTCAATCTCCATCTTTCTTCTATAAAGAAAAAAAAAGAAAGCTCTCTGAGCCCACCAAACAAAGGACAAGGTAACTGAAATTGACAGAAAAATCCCTGGACTACCCCACTCCAAATTAAGTTCTTAATGTATTATAAAATAAAACTCTTCTTGCCTAAGCTTTGTCTAGTGGGTGTTGAAGTATTTTATTCCTGACTGCCACAGAGTCATTTGCTGATTTTTAAGGCAGTCATCCAGCCCCACCCCTATCTCAGCTCCCCCCTCTCACCTTTCACTTCCTT
Organism: Sminthopsis crassicaudata; assembly: GCF_048593235.1. NCBI lineage: Eukaryota > Metazoa > Chordata > Mammalia > Dasyuromorphia > Dasyuridae > Sminthopsis > Sminthopsis crassicaudata. The sequence goes on along the minus strand of NC_133619.1, from coordinate 70,040,827 downwards.
TATAAAATAAATTATTGTTGTTGTCGGGATTCGTGCTTCAAACTGGAAAAGGACCAGACATTAGGGAGGTGAAGCTGTAACATGCAAGTGAATTGGATTTAAGTGAGGGAGGGCTTTGCAAAGTCACCGTCTTACTTTCTCTTCCAGAGCCATCTGGGTCCAGTGGCAAGATATAGATAGGATACATGTAAAACTTTTTTTTGGATGTCATTGGGAACTAAAGATGAAGGTAAAGATGAATTGGGATCTCATAGATCACTGGATGCAACTTTAGAAAATGTTTAGAAGATGCCTTTAGAAGGCATCTGGTACAACCATTTCATTTCACAGATGAGGAAACTGAGGTCTAGTAATGTAGAAGATCTTGTTAAAAGTCACGGTCCTCTTCAGAAATGGACAAATTATTATGAAGTGTTAAATAGTTAATAAGGATCAGGCGAGATTTTAATCCATGCCTTCTCACTTCTTACTTCTGACCTCAATAGGGGTAGAGCTAAATGATTGTGTTAGGCCTTTTTCAGTTTTTGAACTCTAAATTCTGACCTTCCAGTCCCTGCCTACATTTAAATGCTTAAAAGGATATCTTGAAAATCTGTTAACCCTCTTAAATTACAAAAAAATAAGGAAAGTTTGGTCAATAACAGGACTAGGAAGGGGACATGCATGTACAGGTTTGGTTCAGAGGCCAATCATTACGTAGCATGTCTTAGCAGAGCCTTTGATGTCTGGAAATTATTACTGCTTTATCTGGATAGGATGGCTTAACCAAAAAACTCCAGGAATCCCAAAAGCTTCTGGGCATCATACATAAACTAAAGGAGAGGAAATTATTCCAATTCCATTTTATGGAGAATATCTCAAGAACTAAGAATTGATTCTTTTAAAGGGGAAATTACAGGCCACAGAAGCAGCACATTTTGGAGGGCAGAAGGACCTGAGTTCCAGTTTTGTCTTTAATCAGTTCTGGCTGTTTGATTCTGGAAAAGTGACTCTACTTTTACAGTATACTCAATAACTCTCTAAAACTGTAAATTTCAGGTAATCATTGAAAAGATAAAAATCACATCCCTGGACCTCGCTCCTCCCCCAATTCAAAGATCATTTGGTGGGATAGGATTAGAGATATAAGTGGAATATTTACTCTCTTTACTCTCTTCTCCTACATTATTCACTACATAGGAAATGGCATGTATAATCAAACAATGTTTTTGTTGTCTTCAGTCCCCTCTACACAGTTCTCTTCTTCCATTTCTGTTAACTTTTTCTGTTCATCTAATTCTAATCTTGAGTCTCCTTTACAAATTGCTTCCTATATTGAATTTGCATTCAAGTTTTCCTTGGTTTTAGCGTGAAATAAAATTAACCGCTTTCCCAATCCCACTGGTCCACCATTGAAACTGTGTGTATGATTATGTTTTGTCCCTTTTGTCAATTAGTTTGTATCTTGTATAGGGATCATATTCCATCATTAAGGACATATTAACCTGGTTATTCAGACATGGGTTCCCTTCTACTTTCCAAAAGAATTGATCTTCTCAATTTCCATAAGAAACTGGAAGGCTTTATAGATTCCAGGTGAATGATTCCAGGATCTTATTGGAAATACATCTAGCTTATCCCCATTAAAATAATGCTTGCTGATTGTTTTACTTAGATATTATTTATCGTTTCAAAGAAAATTGCATTAATGTCTATGTTCTCTGATTTTTTAAAAATAGAAATGGGTACTATATTTTGTCAAAAGCTTTTTCTGCATCTATTGAGATAATCAAATGACTTCTATTAGTAATTATGCCAATAATTCTTTCTAATATTAAGGATGGATGGCAAACTGCTTGCTACTATTAAACTTAATATCCTATAGACATAAAGGCTCTGGATTATCACACATGGAGAAATCCCGGAAACTGAACCCTAGTTCTTATTGTCAGAAACTATAAAATGCTTCCTAGCAATTTTGTGGCCTACCCTATATGCTTTTCCAGGAGGAGGGAGATGTAATTTGAGGGAACTTTAAGTAATGATTCTATATCTTGGGAGTTTTCCCAAGAGGCTTCATGTGGACAAACACTATCCTGATCTTCCCAGTATTCCCATATCCAATTACCTATTGTGAATATTGCTATATTGTTATGTATTGAGTATATTGTGAATGTATTAAGGATTTAATGTAATGATAGATACATTCAGTTTCCCATCTGAGCAGTGGTGTTGGTGGGTCCAGAAAAGAAATAAAGAACTCTCATGGTGAAGATGTGCAAGACATAGCTTTGGCATCAGAATGTTGGTTCAAATATCTGCTTTACCATTTATTATCTCAATGACCCTAATTTTAAAACTGAAAGGAATATTGGAAGTTACCTACTCCAATTCCCCCATCATACCATTAAGGAACTGAAGGCCAGAGAATAAAATAATAAAGAACTGAACCAGAATTCAAACTCAGAGACTTTGAGCCCCAATCCAGCACTCTTTCCATTGTATATTATACTGTGTCCAATGGATCCAAAAGAGAGACAGAAATAGCTTCAGAATCAGGAAGACTTAAATTCAAGTCTCACTTTTGACACAAACTAGTTGTGTGATCCTGGGCATTTCATATTCTGCTGCCTCAAGCAATTCTCTAAAACGATATGTTCCAAATCTGCATTGGAAGAGAGAGCTTCCTCATAAGAAGTTTTCTGTGTCAGCAAAAATCTCAGGTTTCCATTACATACCTCTCATATTGATTAAGATGACAGGAAAAGATAATGATAAATGTTGGAAGGGATGTGGGAAAACTGGGACATTAATATATTGTTGGTGGAGTTGTGAAAGAATCCAACCATTCTGGAGAACATTTTGCCCAAACTATGCCCAAAGTGCAATATAACGGTGCATACCTAAAGCAGAGTTTTTCTTTACTGGGCCTGTATCTCAAAGAGATCATAAAAAAGGGAAAAGGACCCATATGTGCAAAAATATTTGTAGTGCCTTTTTGTAGTGGCTAGAAACTGGAAATTGAGTGGCTGTCCATCAGTTGGAGAATGGCTGAATAAGTTATGGTATATGAATGTTATGGAATATTATTATTGTCTAAGAAATGATCAGGAGGATGATTTCAGAGAGTCCTGTAGACACTTACATGAACTGATGCTGAGTGAAGTGAGCAGAACCAAGAGGTAATCATTATATACTTCAACAACAAGATTATATGCTGATCAATTCTGATGGCCTTGGCTCTCTTCAACACTGAGTTGATTCAGGCCAGTTCCAATGGATTTATGATGGAGAGCCATCTGTATCCAGAGAGAAGACTGTTGGGACTTAATGTGAATCACAACATATATTTTCACCTTTTTTGTTGTTGTTTGCTTGGTTTTTGTTTTCTTTCTCATTTTTTTTTTCTTTTTCATCTGATTTTTCTTAGGCAACATAATTGTGCATAAATATAAATTGCACATGTTTAACCTATATTGGATTGCTTACTGTCTAGGGAGTAGGAAAATGGAGAGGGAGTAAAAGAAAATTTTGCAGAGGTTGAAAACTATACATATATTTGGAAAAATAAAAGCTAAAAGAAAAAAAGCAAAAAAAAAAAAAAATCACAGGTCTCCTCCAAAAGAAACAAGAGGAAATAGGGAATGGAATATAACACCAACTATGTGCCAGGCACTGTGTAAGCAGATTAACAACTATCTTATAAGGTCCACATGACAACTTTGTGAGGTGCTATATAACCCATATTACAGTTGAGGAAATCGAGACAGATAGAGATTACATGATTTGGATCAGTCACACAGATAGAGTCTAAGGCTACATTTGAACTCAGGATCTCTAGACTTCAAACCCAAAGCTCTCTAAAATATGCCAAAAACTGCCTCAAAATAATTACCACCACCATCTTGGACAAGTGACATCAGCTGTCTAGATCTATAATCTTTGAAGGATTTAGAATGGAAGATCTTCAAAGTTTCTTCATATTCTATGATCCTAAACTAATAATCATGTATTTTTTTTCTTTTCTTTTTTTTTAACCAGTTATTTGCTATACCTACATAATAATAAAGCAGGCAAGGGTTATATAAATTGTTAAGTTTTATTATTATTATTCTATTCAAATTATTATTCCATTTTTATTATCCTATTCAAATGTGAAATTCAGTAATTTGATATTTATACAAATGTGCCTAAGTGACAAGTTTGAGCTATAATACCTTCCATCTATCTGCCTGATAACTTGAGAAAAATTACTTACTCTCTCCATGCTTCATCTTTCCCCTTATAAAATGGGAGTAATAAAACTTGTCCCAAAGAGGCACAGTTTGAGTACCAAGATCATCTAATCCAATTTCCCCACTTTACAGAAAAGCCCAGGAAAGTGAAGGAAGTCTCCTTAAAGTCGCTTAATGGCAAAATTAAGCCTCGAACCCAATCTCCCATCATGGGTCACTAAACAATCAACTGGTGCTCATCAAAATCTTTGTCCACACAAAATAATAACTATTAGGACTGTCATTAGGGGGAATCATGCTTAATACCTCTCCACCTCCTCTGAGAAGACTTCTTGCTCTCTTTACAACCTTAGGCAAAGATTCTCAGCACTGGGGAGGCTTCTGGTTTTCTCCTTTTCAAGGATTTCCCTCCCAGTTCAGCAGCATGGAGAAAAGATTTGTTAACTCCTGTGTTGGGCCAGGATTCAAATTCCAGAGGTTAGTGGCAGCATCTCAGAGAGATTCTTTGAGCTTTTCAAAGCTTTATTTTCTTTTAATTAGCTCTCTCTTTGCCTCAGGCAACAAGTTGAGTGAATCAATTGGTTAGGAAGAGACACTCTGTAGGCACTAGGAGATGTGGTATGTTGGGACTTGTCATCCCCTTGATTCAGATTTCAGGTGGTAAGCACCCCTGGTCCAAGAGCATTGACAGAAGGGATTTCAAATAGACACAGCACGCAGCCTTCTAGGAGGATGGATGGAACTCTGATTCCCAGGCTGAAACTGTTGTTACTTTCAACTACATCCTTGGCTATGTACAAGTCATTGAAGCTTCTGTACCTGCCCTAGAGGCTCCGCAGTCCCAGTTAGACTCTGACTAAGAGTTAATCTCACACCTGAGAGCTTTTGCACCAGTGAATTCAGCTGAGGTGTTAAAATACTTAGGGGAAGGAACTCAACTCCAAAGATTATTTTTTTTCTCCCACTCCCTATTATTCCTCCTGTCTCTAATGAGACTCTCTCTCTCTCAGCTGCCCAGAAGACATTTTGTGTAACTCAAGATTCTGATCTCCCTCTAAAACTTGTGAATTTAATTTGTCTCGTTGTTATCCCCATTTCTTTATTTGCCATAAATATAGAACTCTATTTTTGGGGAAGAAATCTGACAGGGGCTTTGCAAGGAAAGAATCAAATAACAAGTATTCATTAAGTGTCTATTAGGCACTGAGTTAGATTCTAGAGACAAAAAGATAAAAATTATATAATCCCCTTCCTTAAGGAGCTTACATTCTATAGGACCTTGAAGACAATTATAGAATCTGACAGAAAGAGTATTTAATGTGGAATCAAAGGACTCGAATTCAAATTTCACCTCTAACATTACATGGATGTTCTTATGCAAATCTCAGTTTTTCCACCTGTAAAATGAGGTGATTAAATTAGGACATCACTGAAGACAGTTCAAGTTTCTACATTAGGCTAAATCTCAGGTGGAACAACACTTTCTGTACCTTTACATACTGTAACGGAAACTACAAAGTAAAAGGTCAGGACCACTGGGAATTTCATGATCTTCATTCATTATTTATTGAGGGGATAGAGATCTGAAATGTATATTTAAAAAATAATCATCAAATTAAGTGACCTAGTAAAACAAAACAAAGACACATTACCAGCCTTTAATTCCATCGGCCATTATGAATTAGTAATAAATACAGCAAGGATCTGGTATGGAACAGGAATGTCTGGAATTTTGATAGTTACCTTATGTATTCCACTCTGCTGTGATTCTCTAAATTTTCATCCTTTGCTGGACTTTTTAGGAAAAAGCACAGATACATTTAGCTGTAACTCTTGTCTGAGGGCATATTTTGTGGGGTCCAAGCAAAGTATCATGGTGGCCATGTTGGGAATAGTTAATCTATGGAATAGCCTTACCCCAAGAGGGAGAAGAGGACTGCGTACTAGCTGAGAGTAGAGTGAGTGAGTCCTGGAAGAGGTGTACCAGGGACCCTGGAAAGACCCTATAGCCTAATTACACATTGCTATCAATTTAAAAATTCCCACTGGATTTTCTGGATAGGAGGGGTTATTTCTTCAATGGTACTTGCCAAGGTGTTAATGTGGGTACCCTGACTGAGGCAAAAGTATAAACTTTCCTGAGAAGCCAAAACTCAACTGTGAATAAAGAAGGCTGACATTCCTCACAGAAGAGAAAAGACATAGAGTGGAGGAATATTGGACTACACTGCAGAAATGGTAAATATTATTCAGGTAAATCAAGGTTGCCCATTATCACCACTTTATTCAATATTTTACTAGAAATGTTAGCTTTAACAATGAAAAGAAAAAGTAATTAAATGAATTAGAATAGGTAATGAGAAAACAAAAACTATCATTCTTTGCAGAAGATATGATGGTTTATTTAGATAATCATAGAGAATCAACTAAAAAACTACTTGAAACAACAACTTTAGCAAAGTTGCTAAAATAAACCCACATAAACCATTGGCTTTTCTAGATATTACCAATAAAGTCCATCAGCAAGAGATAGAAATAACTGTAGCAATATAAAATATTTGAGCGTCTACCTGCCAACACAAACCCAGGAACTGTATAAACACTAAACACTTTTCACACAAATGAAGTCAGATTTAAACAAGTGAAAAAATGTTAATTGCTTATGGGTAGACTATTAAAAATGGGTACATTATCAAAAATGATAATTCTACCTAAATTAATCTACTTATTCAGTGATAGTGCCAAAAATTACTATATAGACCTAGAAAAAAATAATAACAAAATTCATCTGGAAAAGAAAAAAATTAAAGACTATCAAAGAAAATAATGAAAAAAATGCAAAGTAAAATGGCCTAATATCATTACTGGGTCTGTATCCCAAAGAGATCATAAAGAAGGGAAAAAGACCCACATATGGAAAAATGTTTGTAGCAGCTCTTTTTGTGGTGGCAAGGAATTAGAAATTGGGAAATTACCCATCAGTTATGATATGACAGAATAAGTTATGGCATATAAATGTAATGGAATATTATTGTTGTATAAGAAATGATGAGTAGACTGATTTCAGAAAAGCCTGGAGAGACTTATATGAACTGATGCTGAGTAAAGCGAGAACTGCAAATTTATGTGATGATCAACTGATCAGACATATTTAGCTGTAACGCTTGTCTGAAGGCACATTTTGTGGGGTCCAAGCAAAGTATCATGGTGGCCATGTTGGGAATAGTTAATCTATGGAATAGCCTTACCCCAAGAGGGAGAAGAGGACTGCGTAGTAGCTGAGAGTAGAGTGATAGATTTGGTTCTTCTTAACAACATTTGTGAGGTGATCCCACTTCAGGATATCCTAATTCAAAATCCAGAACTCTATGCACTGAACATTAGAATTCTATAATCACATTCTTTGTCAGATTTGATATGGAATCCAAGACTCCTGACTCTTGATCTAGTGTCCTGTCCATTGTTGAAGTCACATAGTAGAGAGGGAAAGAATGAGTTTGGAGCCAGATGGAAAGAGAGGTGATAGATATAGTCATATAGCTAGAAAAAGTTTGGGGGCAGAATTTGAAATCATGGCATACCCACAGCAATTTCAGCAACTGATCCACTATACCATTTAACTTCCAATAAAGTGTACATGGGAGAAGAAGTATGGAGATGAAAGTTTTGGGAGTGGTACTTATGGCATAGAAAAATACACAATATTGGCATGCTGGGGCAAAGTTTTATTCACATGGTGCTCAGTATTACAAGAACAAGATCTGTCATAAAGTTTAAGTGGGTACCATACATCACTTTTTTTTCTTCAAAAAAAGAAAAAAAAAAAAAAGACAGTGAATTATCTCTTGAATAAGACCTTAACAAACGGGGAGGAATTAAAAGCCCTTGAAACTTCACCATTTTTTTATCATTCTTCCTCCTTATTTATTTTTATTTTCTTTTAAATTGGTGGGTAAATTCAACAATCCAGGAAAGGGAGGCTCTAGTAGCCATATCAAGAACCAAGGACTTAACAAGTTTCCCTCAGTAACCCATACATCACATCTAGGGGTGGACCAAATGTCTAATTTTAGAATCTGGCTCCTCACCAAGCACCTGGAAATGGCCCGCTGCCAAAGCTGAACACAATGCTAAATAGTGGGTGAGCAGCAGCTTCTGTCTCTTCTTGCTTCCCCCTTCTCAGTTATTAGGTAAATAAGGTAGTTATTAGGTAAATAAGGTAGTTATTAAATGATGACTTGGGCAAAGCCTACAATTTTAGTATTCATGTCTCAGCTCTGCTAGCAGGGCCACTCAAGCAAACAGCATTTGGTATCATAATGCTTGTTGTAAAAAAAAAAAAAAAAAAATCAGTGCCCTTTACCAGTAACCATGGAAAAGCTTCCCCTTTCAAAGATTAACTTTTAGCTATTATACAAAAAAAGCCAAACAAACAAAAAACAGCCTCAAACCAAAGCCTTACAAATGAGACTCCTGTGTCACACACTTAGTTCTCCATCACTGTCTTTGGTGGGCTCTTGTGCTCCCGGTCAGTCACCTCCACACTTGTCCATGTCAGAGAAATCAGGACTCCTGACTCCATTTCTTCAACCACACAAACCACACTTCCTTTCAATGCTTCTCACTTTCACCAATCCACAAACCCTTTCATTTGCCCCTGAAATATTGTGAGTGATCTTACCCAACATCTGTATAACCAAATATATAGCCATTGAGTGTCTCAGATGACCATGCGAATTACTTATATTCCTGGTATATCCAACTGAGGAGTCTTTTCCAAGAAGACTGCATTTCCTAGAATTTGGGTCCAATTAGGATGTTATTATTTGAGGGAGGAGAAGAGAGGGTTTTGTAAAGCACATGGAAAGAAATATAATGGGAGAGTATCACATATGTATTCTCATTTAAATTACATAATTGAAGTTAAATTTCACTTATTACTTTGAATTTAAAAAACAGGTAGTTGGTTTACTTTAAGGGCCATTCTTAAATCCTATTTATCCTGGTCAGTAGAAAGCCTGAGATCTGCAGTTAGAAAGATCTGAGTTCAAACACTGCCTCAGACATTTACTAGCACGAGATTTCTTTCGATTTCAATTTCTTCACTATTAATGGGAATAATATTAGCACCTACTTCACAGGATTGTAGTGAAGGTTACATATGTTAACAGGTAAAGTACTTTTCAAACCTTAAGTAAATGCTATTAGTAATACATCAATACTTTTCTTCTTCCTCTTTGTCTTTTTTTTTTTTTCTCTTTCCTCCTCCTCCTTCATCCAAAAATGTAATGATCACATTTGGGATCATAGAAACAGCATGATACATTGGAAAGAGAATTGGAACTTGCATTGGAGAAAGAGGATTTGACTCCTACTCTATTTTGTACTGACTATTTGACTCCAGTCAAGTCTCTTGAGCTCTCTGGGTCTTAATTCTTTTCTGACAAATTAGAGGGATGGTTGAGATGACCTTTGAAACTTGGATCTAGATCTATGATTCTCTATTTATTCATTATTGTTTTGTTTTTGAAATGTAATGAGCTCATGAACTTTCCGTTTCCTAAAAAATCCCTAGTAAATTTATGAATATCTAATCATCCTTTAGAACAGTTATTATCCATCTAACCATTCAAAAATATATTAAGAACATAATCTGAGCAATGCACTGTTATCAAACAATTTAGTCTACTTTCAAGAATGCTTGTTATTATTTCATAGTAGGGCTAATAGTAATTGGAAAACATGTGATTTACCTAATATTATCATTGAACCTCTGTCCCCTTTTTCCTGCCCCTCATCTTTGTTCTGACCATAATGAGTATTTTCTTTCCAGAGCTGACCTACAATTGAAATCACAAATTTCTTAAGAGGAAGCACATATCTTTCATACCCCTGAATTGATGGTAATAACAGCTCTACCTTTCTAAGCTAACTGCACTACCCTCCCACCCCCAGTCAAATTAGCTTAGCAGCTATAACTTAATCAAAGCTAAGCTGGGTAATCGTTCATTAAACATGAGAGTAATTTAGTATCCTACTATGTAATCATTATTGTTTCCTGAAAATCTACTATGATGAGGTGCAATAAGTGCAAACTGAAATATTGCCTTTGGAAGGTTATTTATTACTACATGTAGCTAAAAACATTCATAACTGAAATTTATTGGTCCATACTCCCTTCATTATAAATATTTTATGTTCTGCCTCAGGGATCCATGTCTTAGCATTTAAATGTTTCAATCTTGGTGTCGGTAACAGGAAGAACAAGTTCACTGGGTGGAATTTTTCCCTTTTACTTCAGAATATCACAATAATAATAGGATATGAATATGTTATAATTATGCCTTTGATCACTGCTGGAGTTTTAGAGCCTGAATGAATTAGATTCAAAGCTAAAGCTGAGCTGGTGGACAGAGATGACTGAGATTTTTTTTTTGTCAATGAGGATTTTTCTGGGACTGACATACGTCAAAGCAAAATATTTAGGGTAATCATGCCATATGTTTTTATGTCTTGTTTTTATAATTAAAGAGAATAGTTTGCAAAGACTTTGAAGTCATATCTAAAAATAAAACATTCATTATTGGACAATTTCAAAATTAAAATTGTTTGATAATGACTTAAGGGATCAATATCAATAAACAAAATCTCTGCCAACATCCATATACCAAGAATGAAGGACAAACAACAATAACCTTCCTCCAATTTTCTTTGGTAAGGGTACCATCATCCTGCCAGTAACAGGTACACAAAATTAGAGCTATTCTCCACTCTTCACTGTCCTGAAACGCTCATCTCTATCAGTTGCCGAATTTCATAAATTTTATTTCTATATTTCTCACATCCATTCCCTTCTTAAATCTACTTATAGAGACACTATCCCAGTTCATTTCTCACTTGGCCTATTTCCATGACCTACTAATTAGTCTTCCTGTTACTCCTTCTCCCTCAACACAGCTGCCAAATAGATGCTCCTAAAGCTCAAGGTTGTTCATATTACTTGGGTAGCATAAATGATATCCTATTGCTTATAGATAAAATACAAATTCCTCTGCTTGTTTGACATTTAAAGCCTTTTACAATCTGGCTCCAGACTAATTTAAAATTATTCCCCCTCACATTCTTCCCATGTTCCGGTAAAAGCAGCCTCCTTGTTCCCTGTACACCTTGTTTGGTCTCCCACCTCTATACATGGATCCTCTCTCTCCTCAAGTTTTAGAATCCTCAATTTCTTTCAAGGCACAACTTAATTGCTACTTCCTATAAGAAGCCTCTCCTGATCCTCTCAGGAATTGATGTTCTTCCACTTTCCCTACCTCAAACAAATTATTTTGTATAATCTTTATATTTACTTATTTGTGCACCTATTTCCCTCTAATAAAATGTTAGCTCCTTGGAGACAGGAGATGCTTATAATTGTATATTTATATCTAACACCAAGTATAGTCCTTGGCACATAGGAACCACTTAATAAATGCTTGTTAAATGGAAATGAGAAGGAAAAAGCTGGAAGCCTGGAATCCATTTGGGAGGCTATTACTTTCACTAAATGACCCTTCTATTTTTTCTATTCTCTAAATACATCATTTATGATGTTTCTCCTATTCTTCATTGATAGAAAATTGGAGGTCTCCTTAATTTGAGGACAATTTGGAACACAATACTCCAAGACAGTTATTATATTAATCGATTTTATTTTAAAAAATCTAAACAATGTGTTTTGTTGCAAATATTTTTGTAAGAATTACATCAGAATGGATTTGACTCTTTTCAACACTGAGATGATTTAGACCACTTCCAAAAAACTTGTGATGGAAAGAGCCATCTGCATCCAGAGAGAGGCTATGGGGACTGAATGTGGATCACAACATAGTATTTTTACCTTTTTTGTTGTTATTTGCTTACTTGTTTTTTTTTTCTTTCTCATTTTCCCCCCTGTTGATCTGATTTTTATTTTGCAGCAAGATAAATGAGGAACTATGTTTATAAGAATTATACATGTTTAATTTATATTAGATTACTTGTTATCTAAGGAAGAAGGGAGATGGGGAGGGAGGGAGAAAAATTTGGAACACAAGGTTTTTCAAGGGTGAATGTTGAAAAATATCTTTGCATGTAATAAGAAAAATAAAAAGCTATTATTATAAAAATAATTATATAGAAGAATTATAGTAATATATAGTTTAGGCTTTTTTTTAATACTAGTAATCAGACAGGGATCTAGGAACATGCCTTCCTGAATTCCCACTAAAGAGATCTCCTGTGTATGAAATCTCACCATCTGTCTAAATGGTAACTGATTTTAGGTTCTTATAAGTAATAAAAAACACTCAAAATAGCAAAGGTCATAGTTCCATTAAAGAGTAAGACAAAGTTTTCCTTTAATCTATCACTTGGAGAAGTTTTCAGTGGACTGAACATAGACATTCTGAGCAAGAAAGTATATAATTCTACATTGATTCATTTTATTTAAAAGGAAACTTGTTCTAGGGCATAAAAATAAGAAATTTTGATTAAGACAGACTTTGAAAGATAAATAGAAATTGTGTGACAAGACCTTCAAAATCAAGCAAATGGAGAAAAAGAACATAGCAGTTAAGTTTCTTTGTCTCTCTCTTTCCTTTGTTCAGACAGTCACACAATTAAAGTGGGGTTTTGCCTTTGTGGGAAGAGAAGGACAGAAGAATTTAATGTATGTTGTTCTGCTTTTTTCAGATAAATCTAAAATCCAGAAAAGGCAACATGGAATTCACACAGGTTTGGTATCCCAGGCCCAAAGGAAGGAATAGGGGTGGAATATTGGGAATGGAGGATGTTGATAATATAAAGAGAAGGAGTAGAGTGACTGGCGGTTTATCTCCTGGGGTCAGAAGGCAGAAGCTCAAATGTAGAGTTAGACACTTACTATGTGACTCCAGACAAGTCACTCTATGTGGTTCAATTTCTGAATTTTAAAGTGGAGATAATAAAAAGTACCTACCTCTTATTATTAGGAAGAACAGATAGAGATAATATTTGTAAAGCTATTTAGCATAGTGTCTGGCACATAATAGATGCTAATAGGGAAGGAAAATGTTTTTTCCCTTCCCTTTTACCCCAAATCACTGAATTTTTACCAACCTTAGGCCTCTTTAACTATCTTCCTCAGCTCTGTGATTTCCAAAAGTACCTAGTGCCTGCTTGTATTTGGATATATTTGGAAAATCTATTCTGTTTATTGTGAAACATAAAATAGTATAAGCATAATGTTTCAGGAGCCACTAGGCTTAATCTACTGTCTTGATATAGTTGATCAGTGTTGGCCCTTACCTGTAGAGTAGCTTGCCTAGAAGAAGAAAGGACATAGGTTGTTATGCCATATACCTTAAGATATGTCCAATTAGGGTTGAGTGATTTACTTGCCCAGGGTCATAGAACTAATGTCAAGTGTCAAAGGCTGGATCTGAATTGTGGTCTTCTGTGGGCAATTGCCCCTTGAATTAAGGGTTTTTTTGGGTTGGTTTTTTTTTTTGAAGTTTCTTACCAAAAGGCAGCAGAGAGTCCTTTCTTTTTTCATATCTAGAAATTAAAATTAGGTAAGTGTTATTGAATTGAAATATAAGGAAAAGCATTCTTGCTTTGTATATGATAGGTGCTTAATAAACATTGATTAATTGGCTGGGCACTAACACTGTATGTTTGATATTGGACAAGTCACTTAACATGTTGGAGCCTGTTTCCTCATTTATAAAAGAAGGGGAAATCATTCTTGTAATATCTCCTCACTTGGGCTGAATTATGAAAGAAATTATTTGTAAACTTTAAAGTTGTATATTAATAAAATATTTTTGCAAGGCCTCTAAAGAGAATAGCCATATATCCATTTAGATTACTCCTTTTAAAATGTTTTCATATTTATCCCCTATTAAATTGTGTGGAAACTCTCATAAAGTATAGTATAAGAATTAAACCTATTCTTTTTAAATCCAAGGCTACATCATGATGGGTCTGTTTTTTCCCATAATGTATATCTTTTTGTGGACTAAACTTGTCAGAAATTCTCCTTAGTAATCAAGGTATTGGAAATTCAGCTGGAAGAAGATTCAGGAGTTCAGAGGTAGCAGGTTTCTAAGAGCCAGATAATTGTTGAACTTTCCCTGGTGAGTTTACTTAGCAAGCCCTTGTACTTCCCTCTCCATCTCCTTAGCTCACATTTTCTGCCAGGTGGCTTTTGAAAGTGTTATTGAAGAGATTCTCCTCTTATCCCCCTCTTTGTTAGGTTCTCCCTACATTTTCAGAGGAGATAAACATGCTAATGTACATAGGTAGTCAGTACCAGTTCTATTCTCATCTCCCTGCCCTGGGAGTTACAGGCTACACATAAATCCATCCTATATAGATGAAACCGAAGGCTTACAACCTCTTTCTTTGAGTTTTTTTTTTTTTTTTTTTTGCACGTGTTGTTTAATTTCCCTGCTTCTGTCAAGCAGGATTTTTTTTTATCACATATTTTTTTTAGCAGCCTCTGAGTACATGGTACTCTATCACTTATGGAGGGGCCATATTGATCTTTCTGGTTTGTGCTCTAAAGTGGCTTGCGTCAACAGCCAGTAAGTCAGCCAGTTTCAACAGCACAGGCCATTTGCAAACTTCAGGATGAGATGCTGCAGGATGCCAGGGAAAATGTTTTTTGTTTTTCCAGGGGGAACTATAGTTCATGAAATGTGGTTAGCGTAGCGTGTTTCTATGCCCTTAAAAATCATTTTACAACCACACTGAGTGCCTCTAAACATTAAATATATTTTATAAGTAGTTGGTTAACTAGCTGTTTGTGTGCTTTAAATAGTAAATAAAATGGAAAGGCTCTAAACATCAACCATATTTCATAGCATAAGATGCTTTTCCAGCCACTCAATAATTCTAAATGTTAAGAAAAATTGATTTTCTATCTGTTGAGTGCCTCTCAAAATTTGCATCTTATCTTTCTGAAGTAGCTACTTTTCAGAAGTTAGCTCTCTCATTTTGACCTAATTGTGCCCACATTCAGAATGGGCAGCCTTTTGTTTTAGCAAGCTTGGATAAGATGAGGAAGGATCCTACTACTCTACCAACGATTCTTTGTGAACATCTTTTTATTTGAAACATATGTTTATTGGTACACATGACTTTAATATAGTATTACCACAAGACAATGCTGAAGATTAAAAATGTACAAACAGCATTCTAACAGCCTTTTTTTGGAATGAATAAAATACAAAGATTTCAATTCAGTATCTCTCAGCAAGAGATCCAAAAATAGATTCTTTTGCCCTTTTTTTCCTGCATTGGTGAATGAAATTTCTTTTCTTTCTTTTATTTTTTGGTTAAGTGATTTACTTTCCCAATGTTATATAGTTGCTGTCAAGTGATAAAGACTGGATTTGAACTGTGGTCTTCCTGACTCCTGGACCAGTATAATTACTAGCTGCTCCTTGAATGAAATTTCTTACCAGAAAGCAGAGTGTCATGGAAAGATCACTGACTGAAGTCTAAGAAAATTAGCCTAGCTACAGAGGTTCAAATGCCTTTATGACTTTGGACAAAGTACTTGATCTCCTCCTATCTCAGCTTCCATAACTATAAAATGAGGGAGTCTCTCAGGGACCCTTTCAGCTTCTAGCCATGATACTGAATAAATCTAATTGTTGTTTTAATGTAAAATGAGTAGTTTGAGAAAGAAGCTTTTTCACCCCACTACCACTACCACCACTACCATTAAAAAAGCATAAGTTGCTGGAAGGGGATTGCCTATAATAGTAATAACTGACATATATGTTTGATTTAAAGTTTGCAAGGTATTTTACACATATTACCTCTTTTGAACCACATGATAGCCCAATAAGCTGATACTATTATTATCCCCATCTTATAAGTGAAAGAGCTTAAAACTTATATAGGTAATGTGACTTTCCTGTGGATATATAAACTAGTAAGTACCAGAGGCAATATCTATACTCAAGAATTCTTAATTCCAAGTCCAATATTCTCTGCATTTCTCTAGATTGTTTGCATGACTCCATTGAGTTATTGAATGGAAATATAATTAAAAAGTTTTCCTTTCCATCCTAAAGTAAATGTTTATTGATTGATGGATTGAAATGGATTGGCTACTTTAACCCAAGGTTCCCACCAATTCCCCTCCAGAAACCAGCAATTCCTTGTCAGAATTGGCTATAAATGAATAATTTCCCCGTTGTTTCCTTTACTTTTAAATAATATCATTAAGGTAAATCAAGAATTGGTTAGCTTCTCTAATGAATTGTACAGAGAGAAATATAGTTGATGTTTAAATAATTGAAATAATCCATTCTCAGATCACTCTTGTGATTAGTTTCCTGACCTCCTCATATACTGTTTCCCTATGCCCAAATGGTTTATAGTATAATTGAAGTATAAAATTATTTCAGTTTTTCCCACTATTGATCTTTGCGCAAATGTTCTTCACTATGTTTTCCCACTTTGGTTCTACATTTCCTTCTGTGAGTATAGCATATATTCTTGATATAGAGAGTATCTTGAAAATCCTCATGCAATTTTCTATTATTAAAATACTTTTACTAAGACAAACTTTTGGGACACCCTACATAATGCTATTTTGTTCTCCCCATCTCCATACCACATTTAACTTACCCTGTTTCTCCTAAACAAGAAACGTCCAAGGTCCTGTTCTTGTATTGGGTCTTATCCCACCAAGTCTCAGTGATAACAATGAGGTTTACTTTGCCTCTTTGTATAAGATTCTTTAGTTGACCTTGCTTGTTAGCCAAACTTGGTTCATTTTGTGTTTAGATGTATTAGGCCAGGACTTTTGAGTTACTCTCTTTTCCTGGATTTTGAATTGTTTCCATCCAAATTAGTGCTAAGATCAGGAAATGAGAAAATCTTTTTAAAAAATTTTCTTAAAAAAAGATATTAGTTGTGTATATAAACTGATATTAAAACCAGTCTAGAAGGAGTGTAGATTTGCTGTGCTTATTTGTACTTGCATAAAAGACACCTAACATTTTATTTTCCCCTATTCTCCTGTACCTTCTGAACTGGGGGAGCCATTCTTTTAAAGAGGTTAAATAAAAGTCAATTCATGAATGTATTTGGCACAAAATTAGTTTTACTTGTCCTTGTCTGATCCTGAAGAGTACCCAGTGATCTCAGTGGCAGTATCTAGGGTGTAGCTAAAAAGAATTTTGTTCACTTTATATATTCTCCATCAAAAACACATGCATATAGACAGATACTTATCAGTGTTGTCTCAAGCTGTAGCATGCCTGATACTTGATGAACTACTGAGAATGTTTTGTTGTTTTTTTCCAAAAAGAGGTAGAAGAGAATCAGGGAATCATAGGGAGAAAACTTTCATCTAATCTATTCCCCTTATTTTGCTAATGAGGAAGCAAAGAAGGCAATGAGGTATAATGGAAACATCACTGGTTATGGAACTATGGGATTAATGATAGCTTCTTCAAACCTGTAAGTTTTTGGGCACATCCTTAAATGCTTTTGTGCCTCAGTTTCCTCATCCATAAAATGAGAGAGCTAGAGTAGATTCTGAATACTAAGATCATTTCAAGTTCTAAATCTTATTATCCTATGAAGTGTCTTGGCCAAAATCATACTGTGACATATCAAATAATAAGAAAAAAAAGACTATTTTATGTACTTTGAAAATGAAGAACTTTTTGGAGTTTAAGCTATTCTCAACATTTGTGGTGTTAGCTTGATATCTTTTAGCATGACTGATATTTGGCAAGTCTTAAAAGTCTTTTGACTTCTAATCCTATTCCTATGACAAACTTGTTCTTTTCTTAGAGATTTAATGGTTCCAAACTTATTGAAATAGACTGCTGTTGATTTATTTTTCAATCATGTCCAACCCTTTATGATCTCATTTGAGGATGCTATAGTGGTTTGCCATTTCCTTCTCCAACTCATTTTACAGATGGAAACTGAGGTGAACAGGCTTATGTGACTTGCCCAGGATCACCCAGATAATAAGTATTTGAGGATACTTATGAAAAGTATCCTGGCTCCAAGTGCAGCATTCCATCCACTATACTGCCTAGTTGCCCATATCCAGATGGGGAAACCTTAATTGTTTTGAGGCCATTTGACTATTCCCATCTCATAGGTGAAGTTTTTTTCCTCTATAAGTAAATTTTGCTGCATATTTTATATTTTAAAAAAACTACTTATCCTATTGGGAAGCTCTATTTGTCATCTCCCTGTTCTGGGAGTGACAGGGGTCACATAAATCCATCCCATATAGATGATACTGAAGGCTTACAATCTCTTTATTATGTGCTATTATGATCCTTGTTTTGAGGAAACTGAGGCAAGCAGGAGTCAAATAATTTGTTTAAGGTCAAGCTAGTACGTGTCTGAATCCAATTTTGAGCTCAGGTCTTCCTATCTCTGGAACCACTGTTTTAGCCATTGTGCTTACCTAGCTGCCCCTTTAAAAATCTTGGTCAGGGGAAAAGCAAATATTCCATTTTTTTAAGTGTGGGAGAGTAATGGAGTCAATTATACACATTTTACATTAGTGAGTTTTGAATTGAATTCCTGGAAAAATTCTAATGTGCCTTATGATGCCTTCTGAGCATCTTGAAAAAGCCATAGGAATTACAAAAAAACAAAATGGCTTCATCAAAAATAGGTTATATGAGATTAGTCTCATTTTCCTCCTTGACAGAGTTAATATACTGCTAGATTTGGGAAGGTAAAAATCATAGTTTACAGACATTTAAGTGAGTTATTTGTCAAAGTTCATTAAGTAATTCTTATGGACAGACTGGAGACATATGGAGTAGATAATAGTGAATGAATGAATAGACTCAGAAAGTAATCATTAATTGATGAATGTCAATATGGATGAAAGTTTCTCCAAGAGTAACCCAGATATCTGTGCCTGGCTCTCTGCCATTTAATACTTTTAATGTTGTTGACATTTGCCAAAATGTTGACAAATTATGGCAAAAAATGGTGTGCTGATCAAATTTGCCGTTGAAACAAAACTGAACAGAATAGCTAACAGCTATTCAGTGACAGAGTTGGGATCCAAAAGATTTCAGAAGATTAGAATAATATTCTGCAACTAAAAAAATTAAATTGAATTGAAATCAATGTGTAGTTCTTCTCTTGGTTTTTAAGAATCAACCTCATAAGTGGAAGATATGGGGTAAAATACTAGGATATCATGATATAATATCAAATGGATCCAGGTTTTAATTCATTCTCAGTCAACAAAGAGACATGGTAGTCAAAAAACTTGAGTATAATTTTAGACTGCAATAGGAGAGAAATACTTAATCTCCAGAATATGAAAGGTAATTTCACTTTACACTAGTCACATTGGTATTCTGTGTTCATTTTGGGGTTGCACATTTTAGGAAGGACATTGACAAGTAAATAGGAAGACATCCAGAGGAGGGAAGTGAGAATGATGAAGGACCATGTGACTGTGCCAAATAAGTTGAAGAAACTGGTCATGTTTAGTCTAGAGAAGAGAAGATTTAAGGGTGACATGATCGCTTTCTTCAAGTATTTAAGTTTATCTGAGGGATTGAACTTGTTCTGCTCAGTCCAATGGCTAAAACTAGAAACAATGGGTAAAAAATTTCTAAATAGCCAAATTTCACTTAAAATGGAGAAAAACTAAGCTTTAAGAAGTAGGGGTTTCCAAGATTGAAAAGAGCTACTTCAAGAAGATGGAGATAACCTTTTATAATTATCAAATAAAAGGCTACTTCTGGAAGTAGGAGATAACCCCTCCTCAGAAGTTATCAAGTAGAAGTTGGATGACCACTTTTAATGTATGTTATGAAAAGTATTTTTATCCATGTATGGGTTGTACAAGATGACTTTTCCTATTCCTTCTTTATTCTGAGCTTCTGTGAACCTGTAAGACCACCCTGACAAAGGTGATACATTGCTTTTAACTCTTACTAATCACTAAATAATTGATGTCAACCCTTTCTTCCTAGTAGATTCTAACGAAAAGAGAAAGAACTTAAATAAAACTTACATGGACAGGGACAAGAATTCATGAAGGATAATTGCGGAATATTAAAGACAGTTTTTGACAATGTAGATAAAAAACTGCTAAATCTAGTCTTATTTCTTTATTTTAAATGCAATTGGCTTCCACCCAAATCTGGCATTTTGCATGTTGCTATATATGCAGAGTCTTGAATGAACTGGTAGAGAGTCTGATGTGACATTGAGCATTTGTCTCACAAATGGAGTCTGTTCCAGACCTTGGGGAAAGAGACATATGGAAAAATTTTGGAACCTGCATTCATATCAGGGAAACTGGGTCCTCATCACATCCCTAATGCTTAGCTTGCCTCCCTTGAAATTTCAAAGACTTTCCCCTTAGTTGAGAGCAAATCTTGTGATTTGAACAGCTCATCCTGTTCTCAGGAAAAAGTTCACTCTCATGAATTTTTCTGTATTTATATATATTCTAGTCCAGAGAACTTCACTTTCTTAGGGATGCTCACTAATTGTTATATATGTGATGATTTTTCATAAAATTAGAATTATTGAGGAGTCAAGGGGACTAAAGGCCCCAACTAGAAAAGCACTTTTATCCTGGACCAGATCTACATTCCTAGATTAGCAACATTTATGGACTGCAGATAGACGGAATTCTAGTCTAATTCCCTTCTTAGACAAAGGTGAGGGGAAAAAACAAACATCCTTTCTCCCTTGGAAAGAGGTGAAGCAGATTTCGGAGATTCATGTCCACCTACAAGTCACATTTAGACACTCCTTGTGAATGGGGTCTTACAGAGCACACATCCCTTAAATTAACATGACAATTGATACCAAAGTTCAGAGAAAATCAAGTGATTTTCTTAAGACCAAAAAATTAAGTTCATGACAGTAATCACAGACTTTTGGATTCCATGGCCACGATATTACCTAAGGCTAGTTTTGGAAACTATCCTGTTCAAAGCATGGGTTCTTAAATATTTTAGTGTCATGGGTATTCTAAGCAATTTGGTGAAGGCTATGACTTCTCAGAATAGTGACAGGGAGTTTTATTTTGTCCTTCTTTCCTTCCTCCCTCTCTTCCTCCCTTCCTCCCTCCCTCCCTCCCCCTCTCTCTTTCTTTCCCTTTTTCTCTCCCTTCTTTCTTTCCTCCCTCCCTCTCTCCCTACCTCCCTTCCTCCCTTCCTTCCTCCCTCCCTCCCTCCCTCCCCCTCTCTCTTTCTTTCCCTTTTTCTCTCCCTCCCTCCCTCCCTTCTTTCCTTCCTTCCTTCCTTCCTTCCTTCCTTCCTTCCTTCCTTCCTTCCTTCCTTCCTTCCTTCCTTCCTTCCTTCCTTCCTTCCTCCCTTCCTTCCTTCCTCCCTCCCTTCCTTCCTTCCTCCCTCCCTCCCTTCCTTCCTTCCTCCCTCCCTTCCTTCCCTCCTTCCTCCCTCCCTCCCTCCCTCCCTTCCTCCCTCCCTTCCTTCCTCCCTCCCTCCCTCCCTCCCTTCCCTCCTTCTTTCCTCCTTCCTTCCTTTCTCCCTCCCTCCCTTCCTTCCCTCCTTCCTCCCTTCCTCCCTCCCTCCCTTCCTTCCCTCCTTCCTCCCTTCCTCCCTCCCTCCCTTCCTTCCCTCCTTCCTCCCTCCCTCCCTCCCTCCCTTCCTTCCCTCCTTCCTCCCTACCTCCCTCCCTTCCTTCCCTCCTTCCTCCCTTTCTCCCTCCCTCCCTTCCTTCCCTCCTTCCTCCCTTCCTCCCTCCCTTCCTTCCTTCCCTCCTTCCTCCCTCCCTTCCTTCCTTCCTTCCTTCCTTCCTTCCTTCCTTCCTTCCTTCCTTCCTTCCTTCCTTCCTTCCTTCCTTCCTTCATTCTTTCCTTTTTTCTTTCTTTCTGTCTTTCTTTCTTTTTTTCCCACCTTTCTGTCTTTCTGTCTTTCTGCCTTTCTTTCCTTCCTTCCTTCCTTCCTTCCTTCCTTCCTTCCTTCCTTCCTTCCTTCCTTCCTTCCTTCCTTCCTTCCTTCCTTCCTTCCTTCCTTCCTTCCTTCCTTCCTTCCTTCCTTCCTTCCTTCCTTCCTTCTTTCTTTCCTTCTTTCCTTCTTTCTTTCTCTCTTTCTTGGCAACTGGGGTTTAGTGACTTGCCCAGTAAGTGTTAAGTGTCTGAGGTAGGATTTGAACTCAAATCTTCATGACTTCAGAGCTGGGGCTCTATCAATTATACCATCTAGCTGCTCTTGAATAGTGTTTGTAATTTTAAAAAATCAAATACATGAGATAACCATGGAAACCAAGTATATTTTAATATAGTAGTTAAAATAATTTTTTAAAAAGTTTACGTACTCCAGAAAGATAATATACAACTATTTCTATAACTCTCAACTTTGTTCATTTTATTTTAAATTTTTATCTTAAACCAGATTTAGAAAGGAAAAAAAAAAGAGAACAGGTTGTGATATGTTACAAAGAGGAAATAGAACAAAGATCACTAGGTCTTTCCACTTCTTCCATTTTAGCTCTTGTGATATGTTTAGAATAGAAGATATCATGTAAAAAGGTAGAAAGCAGTTTTATCAGCAGCTTCTTTTCCATGAAATTGTAGAGGTATAGAGCTCTGAGCTTACTTGCCAAAAGTCCTGGGAGTAGGAGGAATGTGATAGAGCAAAGAACATTCTATGGTTATTGAACTTAAGAAATCGCAAGAAATGGTAGAGGCGTTCAAAAAGCAGATGTAGTCTCAGTGTGGGCATGTTATCCACTAGTATCAGAGCTGGTCTAAGGAGAGGTAGTTCACAGACAATGGCCAAAAGAAATGTAGCCTTTTCCTGCTGGGAAGAAGCTTACTAACCATACCACTCCCCAGTGGACGGTAGACAAAAAAAAAAAAAAAAGCAAATGACCTCAAGGATAAATTGGTCTCGTAGCTGAGACCAATTAGGATACTGAAAGACCAATAGGACTTTTCTAGCAGAAAAATATTTATTAACCATAACTTCAGCAGGAGATGCTGGACAGAGTATTCAGTGACTCTAAGGATGCCAGTATAGCTGAATAACTGGAATGCAGAAGTAATGTCCAGCAGAGAGCAGCCAGCAGAGGGTAGTGCCATGACATCATCAGGAGAGATCAACAATTTTGTTGCATTGCCTTTGTACCCGTCTATCCTGACCACATATGGTCTCTTTTTGCATATCTTCCAAGCCCTAGTCATATGCTTTCCATGAGTATATGCTCCCAGCTCTAGGTTTAAAGGTTATGGTCTACTGTAATATTTATTATGTTCTTTTCACTGACTAGTGAAAGTTGACAATATCAGTAGAATTTCATAAGCAAAGTTTTGGAAAAGCAAACTGACCCATAAGATATCTAGAATGTAAGTAGCTTTCTAAGGGTTATGGGGGAGGAACAGCACAGATGCTAAAAGAGATATCTCAGGAATAATTTTTAGTGATCACAATTAATATGAAAATAGAGAAACTTACATGGTCAAATTTGTCATTTAGGAATATCTCATATAATACAATTGATACACAGCAATAACTGAAAAAGAAATTTAGTAATTAGATCTTTTTCAAGAAAAATTGAAAGTCAACTTAAAACTTGCTCTCTAGGACTATGTGACAAACTATAGATAAAACTATTTCAGGTGTTTGTAGCATAGCTATGTAGGAAAGATTATAACAACAGTTAGATTATATATTTCAATCCTATCTGCTTTGCCTATATTCATGTGGACATGGCCTACTAATCTTATTTTTTATTTTTATGTTTTCTCCCCATCTGAAGGGTTGACAGCAGAATATAGACAAGAAATGGGACGGGTTGGTATAGACAAGGTACAATCTACATTTTTGAAGGGGGCACCCTACATAAATGGAATCAAATGTCCATTAGAATGTCAAGGAATTTTCTATTATACTTATAATTTATTCTGAATAGATTTTATTTCTATATTAGACATCACCTACAGGCAAAACTCCAGGGGCAGAAAATTGGTCTTTTAAGGCAAAATGTCTTCTCTGTTGTTTATACTATGTAGCAGCTTGTTAATAGTTAGAAGATAGTGATATACTTGGGGGGAAAAATAGCTCCAAACCTTCAAAGACAGCTAAGGAGTCAACAGACCTGTATACACAGACCTGTATACTTTTAAAGGATCAATTCCTTTCTAAATTAGATTTTCAACAAATAAAGTGAATCGAGTGTCTTGTTGGCAAAAAGTGTGTGTGATATTGCTCTGAGAAGATAAATAGATATCCTAGGGTTGGCACTTAATATCCTTATCTGAAAAGATTATCATGTCTGTTCTAAAACATCAACACTATGTATGAGATATTCTTAAATAATGAAAACATAATTGTAACACAGTGCCTACATTCATGGACTTTTAAAAATAGAAAGGCCTCTAGGATGATTTAGTACTTAAAACAGATAAGAAAACTGAGGCCCCAGAAATAAAAAAAAAAAAAATGCAATATCACAAACTTTACCAGAAAAGAGCCCTAAGAAGGAGACAAAAGATCTGTCCCAGATTCCCCTGAAGTTAGTGCCTTTCTCTGAGATCACATATATGTGTGTGTGTATCTATGCATCCATGTGTGTATACAGATACATATGCAGGTGTAAGCTTTTATTTATTATCTATCTGTATACATGTATATATGTAGACATGCGTGTATATATACATCTTATATATACAAAGGTATTTGCATGACATTTTCCCCATACAAATGTGACTCCTTGAAATCAGGAATCATGTTTTTGCCTTTCTTTGAATACCAGTACTTTTTACAATGTGTTAGTGCACTTAATAAGCATCTAATAAATGGTTGTATGACTAACTGACTCGAGATTTTTATTTGTCTAGTTCTCTTTCTTAAGTTTAGCAAAATAGGTTTAATTAAGAAATTCATCTTTAATTCCCCTAATTTTAGGAGAATACTGTAAAACAAAGATATCACTGAAAAGTCCATGAAAAGAAAAGCATATATTTTAAATTCTCCTTTAGATGATAGTGACTCTCTCTCCAAACAGCAGTTAAAATATTACGTGTTCCTTCCCTACTCCTTTCCATTTTTTAGGAAGGTGACATCTCATTTTAATCTTTTCTTCATAAGAAGTAAGGCATTAAACTAACGTAACTAGAAAGAGCTATAACATAGGCAAACAGCCAAGGCTTTGCTGAGTGCTCACATGCCTTGGCATTTTAGATATGATTTGAAATTGTAATTTCATTTTACCATCAAGGTGAAAGGAGATGTTAACATGAAAGAGTTATTCACTCAGTGGAAGAAAGCTAGAGAAAACTTGAACTTTACAAATCTACTCTGCTTTCAATATGGTTGTCAGAGATCCAGTCCCTTTAGCTTTCCCATTAGAAGATCAATGGATATTTTACTAACCTAACTAATATATAATCTCTCAATTATATTAAATTAAATTATATATGATACATAGAATATATAATATGATAATGTAATTATATTAAATAATAAAACTATGTTTTAATAAAAGGAACTTGAGTCTGTGATAGCAATAACCAATTTTGTGGTCTTAGGCAAGATACCTTTTGGGTTCATGATTCCAAGGATGAGTTGATCACTTCTGATTAGGGGATCATGGAAGGATTCATAAAAGAAGTAGCATTACAATTGTGCTGTGAGAGTAAAGTAGCAGACAACTGGGCAAAGACCAGAGAAAGGGCATTCATGGAAGGAAGAATATTTACAAAGACAAGAAGCAGATAAGTTGGGATAGAAAGCAGCCCTTTCCTTTTCAGAAATTTCTTATTCCTGTCAGGGCCACCCCCATTCTCACAGTCACTTGGGTCCATAACACCTCAGGGTCATCATTGACTTCTCCCTCAAATTCATGCCCCACATCCAATGTATTATCAGGTGTTGTGGCTGCCTTCAAAACATCCCTCCACTTGTCCTCTTCTTTCAAATCACAGTTGTCCCCCTGGTTTAAGTTTTAATCTCCTCATTCTCCAAGTACTGAATTTGGCTAACCTGTTATACTGCCTCCCCCCCCCATCTATCCTCTTCTTAGCTCTTAAATCACAGATCTGACCATGTGATTACCTTCTATCCAACTAATTCTAGTATCTCCCTATTATCTATGATCAACTCAAAAATCTGCAACCTGATTCATCCTTACCCTTCCAATCTTCTCACACTTTACTCCCATCCTCAAAGTCTAGGATTCAATGACATTGGCTTTCTTGAAGTTCCTCCAATAGGAAACTCCATCTCCCAACCCACTCACCTTTTAATGAAAAGGTCATCATTTTTATAATACTCTGTGTTTACTTCTGCATCATAAGCTAACTTTCTTAGCTCAAATCCACCTTCTGCACCTGGGTCCTCCTTCTTTGCCTTCTACTACTCCATGCTCTTTCTCCTGAGATTATCCACCATTTCCACCATCCATATCTTGTAGGAACATAATTATTTGTGTGTTGTCTCCTTTGCTAAAATGTGAACTACTTGAAGTCAAAGAACAAGTTGGATTTTTTTTTTGCCATTCTTTGTATAATTAACACTTTTCCCTCAAACTCATCCCACATAACCAATATCTAGTCCAGTGTTATTGCTACCTTTATAGCATCTCTTCATGTGAACAACATCTCGGCCTCTGTAAACTTTTAATAAGTGCTTATTCCCTTTCTAAAAACATAAGATAAATTTAGGAAATGTCAGTCCAATTTTCCTGAAATACCAAATATACTAAAAACTAAGTCAAGGAGAATAAGGTACTATAAAGGAAAGGTCAAATTGTAAGCAGCAGGACCTGGGGAAGAGATGAAGTATTAAACAGTGGACTGAGTCAGCCCTGTCACAAAGGGCAGCACTAACTCATTCCAAGAGCAGTGGAGATGCCGTATATAGATACTATATTTGAAATACCACAGTAAGAGAAAGAAACCATCTTTTTTGTGGAAGCTTGAAGTACTATCTGCTGTTTTCAGAGAATGACTCAGTTCTATGGAAGTCTCTAGATATGGGGCTTGCATGGTACCATTGTAAGGACTCCCTGGAAACTTTTAGAATGCTGGCATTTTTCTGTGTATCTTTCCTGCAAACTGACCTTTAGCAAATCAGGTGGGGGATAAAAATATATATACATACTATATTTTTCTAACCCCTCACTTTCCAATAGCCGTTATGTTATATTTGGCACCTCCTCTTTGTCTGGAGTCAATTATCTTGTATTAAGCAAGCTTGTGATCTTACTTCATGTTCAGTCATTCTGAAACAGTTATACCAAATACAAAATAATTCTATTGATTGACATGTGATACACAAGCTAAAATTAGAAATATGCCATCGGGGTCACAAGTTGGACGAAGCAAGGAATATCTCTATAAAAGATGGACAGATTTCTCCTTAATTTGGACAGCAGGAAATGGTATAAGCTATCTCAGTCACTGGCCTAAGTGGTCATAAGATAATCATCTGCTCATTTTGGACAAGTGATTGGTCCAGAGGTACAAAAATATTTTGGGGGACTTTCCATGTAGTTGTGATCTCTGCCATGCTGGTCTTGGTTACCATCACAAGGCAAAACATGGGTGGAGGGACTTTAGTTAGCTTCCTGTAGTTAAGCAAGTTGAACTTAAAATCTGCAGCTCACAGCTCTAGGGCTTTATATATAGAATTTTGATGATTCTATGAAATTGCTTAATATTGATTGGAATAGAGGAGGGGTTCAAATGAATTATTTCTCTCAAATCTAACGTGGAAATCAAAATCATAACATCTTTCAACATCATGACCCTTTCGACATCTAAAACCAGAAATATATATAAGGATACCCAACTTTAAAATGAGGGCCCCACATACAGGACTTCACTTTAAAGACATGAGCCAGTATAAAAGGCAGATTCAATGGGTAAGTATGTCAGGAACAACATCTGTGTTCCTTAATATGTAGGATGGGCTGATTTTTCACAGAATTTTTCCCTGGGAAATTGGCCCCAAAATTTGATTGATCTGGAAGTGTAAAACTATTGACTGAAGCTATTGGCATGACTTCCCAGTTGCCTAGAGCATAAAATCTTCTGCTATTAGATCAATATGGAAGAAAGTTTCTGGGAATGATAGCAATGCAATCATGTCCTTCCTAATTCTGAGAGTTAGGCTAGAATCAACCAAAATTGATTAAAATTAAGATCTTAATAATTCTATTTTCATTCATTTAAAGAAATAACTTGTCTCCTTTCTTTACTTCAAAGAATCTCTGCCCTCAAGGAGTTTCCACTCTACTGGATGAATACAACATGTCCACAAGTAAGAATATACATAATTATTTGAGGAGGAGGGAAAGAAGCTTGAAGAAGATTAAAATTTAAATATTGTTCTTAGATAGTACTCCATAAACCCTGAAGGAAGGTAATAAAGGAAATTGTAAATATTTATGTACAAACATTTGTCTGGAAACATAAAATGGAGCCAGCTAAGACATTTTTATTTTATCTTGTGATAATAGAGAGACACTGACAATTCTTGAGCAGAGGAGTACACGGTATTTCACTTAAGAATATCAATTTGCATCTGTGGAAGATAGAGAGGAAAGAAACAAGGTTGGGGCACCAATTAGGAAGCTGTTATAACAATACAGTAAAGAAATGATATTTGCTTGAACTGAAAGGGTTGTTGTGAGTAGAGAAAAAGAGGCTGATGCAAGAAATGTTATCAAAGTAGAAATTACAAGGACCTGGTACCCAATTAGTTGGTGGGAGGAGAGGAATTAAAGGTGAACAGTCAAATATGACTCTCTGGGATTGGAAGAATGGGGGTCCCATTAACAGAAACTGGAAAGTTAGAGACTTTCTATTTGAGTTTGAGATGGTACAGGATGCCTAGAGATACAGATCTGAAATTTAGGAAAGACTAAAATAGGCTATATAGAACTAGGAATTATCTGTACTGGAATGGCACTTGAACCTATGGGAAGTAATAAAATCAAGAAAAGTATGTAGAGAGAAATGTGTTCATAATGGTGATGGGGAACAGTTCTAGTTATGACAGAGAGAGAATGAACATTTATTAAGCACCTAAATGCCCAGGACTATGCTAAATACTTTATAAATATTATTTCATTTAATCCTCCCAACAATGCTGTGATGTTAGGTGCTATTATTATCTTCATTTTTCAGCTGAAGATACTAAGGGAGATAGAGGTGATGTGATTTGCCAAGAGTTATATAGTCAGTAAATGACTAAGACTTGGGTCTTCCATAGTCTTAGTGATGAACTAGCCAAAGGGATTGAGAAGTCAGATAGGTAGAAGAAGCAGAGAGTGATGTCATAAAAGCCAAGGGAGGAGACAGCCTACACGGGAAAGGAGCATTCAACAATATTAAAAAAATAGCAGTGATCAAGAAAGATGCTAAATCTGATGACTGAGAAAAGATTAATGGATTTAACAATTAAGAGATCGTTTGTAAATTTGGAGAGAACTCTTTTGGTGCATCACTCTCATGAGCACACATTTTTATTATCTGTATGTCTTTGAAAATAAGGACAACCTTTATATATTTTATATTGCATTTTATATTTGTATAATGCATTTTTTGTACACAGGATGTAGTCTGATGCCTTAGTACTAGCTATGTGATTTTGGGTGAATTCTTTACTTCCCTAATACTCAATTTCTATGTCTGGAAAATGGGGATAATGTTATTTTTCACTCTCTCCCCACAGGATTGTTATGAGAAAATTATTCCTCAAGACTGGGAAATTTTAGATGGCATTATCATTGTTAAAGATATCTATTAAATGTCTGTTGAATGGATGAATCATTTGCATGGAATACAGTTTCACATTCATTCATTTCAGAATATCCTCAGAAAAATCTTATAAAGTAAATGGGCAAGAAATTATTATTCCCATTTCACATGTAAAAAAAACTTTAGCCAAAGAGAAAAAAAATGACTTGCCAGTGATTCTGCTGGTTAGTGACAGAGCAACTTAAAACAAGCTCTTGATTTTTCTTCCTGTTCACTCTTCAGCATATATAGAAAAACACACATCATCTTACTGATGGTATGCAGGTATGACTGAAAAGATGGATGTGTGGTCAGTAGTCCTTCCCACATGACATGCATGTATAACCTGTCCTTTGGTTTGTGGCTTAGCAGCTAAATGCTGACCTTGGTACTGCTGATAACTCAGGCTTTTAGATGTGTTCTGCCTGTGATCAGAGCAGCACTCCCTCCCCCATTCCACTTTCCTCACTTTGGATTCTGGTCCAGTCTGATTCCCAGAAACTCACAACTGTGCCATATCATTAGAGACTATGCTTCAGCCCATCTTTAAAAGCATTTCTCTTACTTGCCCCACTTTCAATTTTCTCACTTCATCTTCCCATAAAGCAGTTAGCTACCTGGGTGTTCAGTTATTTTCCATGGAATTATGATGTGAGCAGGGAATAAATGCAACTCAAAATGAATGAAATGTTATAGGATCATGGATTTAAAACTTAAAGTAACCTTATGTGATAACTACTGTTACTGTAACAATCAATTAACTTATAAGTAAATATATTATTTATAAATTTTAAAAAATATAAATTAATAAATATTATTTAATTTTTATTATTAAATCTTAAATGTTAACTACTATTATTTATTGATTTAAATTATTAAATTTTTATTTAATCACTATTATAAGTGAACACTATTTACAATAAGTAAACATGTTAATTCTTGTAAATATTATATTTACTTTCCTGTATATATGTTGCATATTTCAGTATAACACAAAGTTTTTGAGGACACAGATGATTTTTCAGTTCTGCTAGCCTCCAATGCCTAGCAGGTCTGATATATAATCAATGTGAAATGTGTACTGAGTTGAACTAAATATAATCAATCTTGACAGAGACAAAGACAGAGAGGGAGACAGAGACAGAGAGAGGCAGAGAGAAATACAGACAGAGAGAGTAGAGACGTAGAGAGAAGTAGAGAGGGAGAGAGACAGAGAGAGACAGAGAGAGAGAGAGAGAGACAGAGAGAGAGAGAGAGAGACAGAGAGAGAGAGAGACAGAGAGAGACAGAGAGAAAGTTAAATTTTTTTTTCAAGAAAAGTTAAGTGACTTGGCTAAGGTGACAGTGAGAAAACTGGGATTTGAATTCATATTGCTAGCTTTAAATTTTGTATTCCCTTTCCACTGTGCCATATTTTGGCTTAAAACTTGAACCATAGGATATTTTCATTTTCCTTTTTTGCTTCAATATTTCAAAATATATATAGGCTTTTTTAATTGTGGAAGAAAAATGGCAGTCTGCATTAATATCCACTTGCAAATTAATTATTTAAGTTTTATATTGGATTACAAATATCTCTTTAGGGAAAATGAGTTAAGAACAGAGAATAAAATTTTTTATTCATTAACAAGTCACCAAATTAAACTGATTCTTCTTTTATAATAAATCTTTGATAAATTCCTTTTTTTTTTCAATTACTATTGCTATTATCCTAGTTCAGACTTCTTCCACTAAGGATCTTCTAGATTATAATAGCCTTCTTGCCACCAGAGCAGACCCTATTTAATCCATTCTGCACACTGCCAAATAAACCTGCTTATAACACCACAGTGATCATGTTATTCTTCTGAACAAAAATGCTTCATTTACATCCATCTCCATTAGGATCATATCCAAACTCCTTAAACTGGTATTCAAAACTATTCCTTACTAGGTTATCTCCCTCCTGCTATTAATTCACAAGAGACCTTTATTATTTCCTCATCACTGGAAAAACAACAGCAACCAAAGCTCAAATTTTAAGGATCAGGCTACATCATAAGCTTTATAATATTTCAAACTCAAGTTCACTTTAGGCTTTTCCCCTTCTGTATCTTTGCTCACATTCTTCACTATCTCTTGGAATATGCTCTCTGCTCCATTTCATCTCTCCAACTATCTATAATTCACCTTTAATCTCATCTCCTCTACAAGAATGTTCTCTAACCACAATAATATGAAGTTATTTCTACCTCCTTTGAATTCCCACAGTATTTACTATCTGTACTATTCATCTGACAAATTACTTCCTTGTGGCCGTGTAACAACTCTTCTACTATTATCTAGAATTTTAATTTTAATTTAGTCTTATGTGTCCATGTTCAGATAGTCTGAGGACTATACTCATAGCCAAAGACTGGTAAAAGATCTTGATACAGTCTCACAGCCCAAGTAATAAATCCTCTAAGAAGCATTTATGGAAGGACATAAACAATTGCATAGGAGGTGTTAGATGAGTAGCCCTCTATACTACTGGAGAGAAAAAAACACATAATGAACCTCAGAATTTCAAAAATCCAGTTATACAGACCAACCCAAACCCAAAAATGAACCACCTTTACAATCCATCAGATAAATTGACACCCAACCTTTTCGTTAAAGACTTCCAATGAACTAGAACCCATTATTTATTTAGGGAGCTCAATCCTGTTCTTGGATAGCTCTAATTTGTTAGGATCTTTTACTTGATATCAAAATTAAATTTGCCATTTTTTTTTGGATTTCCATTCAGTGTTCCTATTTCTGATAACGAGCAGAATAATTCTACTCCTACTTACAAGTGAAAGATTTTTGTGTATTTGAATAAAGTATCACGCCTCTTCTCCTTACTCTTCTCCAAGCTAAATATTTCCAGTTCAGTTAAGTGATCCATAGATGGTATGCATTTGAAGATTTTCATCAACCTAATAGACATCCTCTGAGAACTGTGCAATTTATCAATATCTTTCCATAAACTATAATTCTTAGAACTAAACATAATACTCAAGGTATAGTCTGATTAAATTTCAGTACAGTTCAACTACTGATTTTTATAGCTATAAGCTATCTCTTCTTTTGTAGAATGGCTTTTGTGGCTGCCAAATCACACTGCTTATTTTTTTTATCATACACTTAAACTCCAATATCTTTTTATCAGACTACTGGGTAACCTTGCCTATTTCATCTTATATTTGTGACTGATTATTTAAACCCAAGGATAATACTTACAAATATTAAATTTCATCTTATTAGATTTTTTTCAATCTTTGTGGATATTTATTCTGCATAATTTTTGCATAGTGTGAAAACTTTTTGTATAATACTTCTCCCCAATGTTTGTCTTCTGTAATTTTTTTCTTGGCAAAATTATGGGAATTAATTTTAATATTTTTCTTATTATTTTGATATTTATCAACAAATATAATTGTTTCCATATACAAAAGATAGAAAGAGGATCAAATATGAAGTTATGAATCTACCATTTAAAATTTATTTTAAATGTGTATCAAATACAATATTGTAGTACCAAAACTGCCCTTTTAAACTGTCTTCTTCTAAATGTCCTTGTTTTTAATGAAATTATTTTTATTTTTTCAAGTAACAAGCTTTTTATTAATTTGTCACTGCTTCTACCTTTATTTACCATTTTTTAAAACCTGAAAAATAAATCCCAAAATATATACATTCATAGTTTAGCAAAACAGATATTCACATGAGCCATGCCTAAACATGAATATCTGCTTTTGCACTTTAAATTCATTATATATCAGGAGGTGAGTGAAATGTTTTTAGATTAATGTTTTGTTATTATTATTGACTAAAATTCTACTCCTTCCAAGCTGTTTTTCTCTGTGATATTATCATTTTATAGATTGTTTTCTAGTTGTGCTTACTTAGCTCAGCATCAATTCACAGAAGCTTTTCCATTAATAATTATCTAAATTGTCAATAGTAATAATGTAATTAATATAACAATTAATAAATTATTCCTTTCATCATTTCTTGTGGCAAAATAACATTCCATTGCTCTCATTTGCCATAATTCATTTAGTCTTTCTCTAATAAAAAAAAGACCTCATTAATTTCTAATTTTTGGCTGTGATGAAAAGAACTATTATAAATGTGTGAAAATATAGAGACTTTCTTACTTGGATTTCTTTGAGGGTATAGGCTTAGTAGTAGTAGTATACCTAACTTAAAGGGTATACATAGATAATTTTACAGGCACAGTTCCAAACTGATCTCCTAAATGACTGGCCTAATTCACAATTTCATCAACGCTGTACTAGTGTACCTGTTTTCCCAAAGCCTCTGTAATATTTATCTTGGTCTTTTTTTGTTACCTGTGACAATAAGATAGATATGAAGTAAAAGTACTTTAATCTGAAATTTCTATTAGTGATTAAGATAATTTTTTTTTTCATATAATTGTTAATAGCTTAGATTTCTTCCTTTGAAAACCATACTTGATGCTTTATCAATTAGGGTATAGTTTCATAAATTCAAATAATAATAATAATAGTAATAATTCAAATAATAATAATATTCAAATAATAATAATAGTTTCATAAATTCAAATCAATTCTTTCTGTCTTGAAAATGAGATCTTCATTTTAAAAAAAAAAGATTTTTTGTCTGTTTTTCTTTCATTTTATTGTATCTGTGCAAAAGTTTCCCTTAACTATATTTTTTATCCCTTAACTTCTTATTCTTGCCCTATTGCTGTTGCTGGCATCTGTATCACTATATTAAATAGTGGTGATAATGAACACACTTAGCTTAATTCTTGATCTTATTGGAAAAGTTTTTAATGTTTTTCAATAAAATATAACATTGTTCCTATATTTAGATAAATACTATTTACTATATTAAAGAAAACTCTATTCCTGGTTTCTAGAATTTTAAATAGAAATATACTGGATTTTTTTTTCAAAAGCTTTTTCAAAATGTAATGATATAATAATATGATTTTCTTGTTCTTTGTATTATTAACACAGTTTATAAAATTTATAACTTTTTTATGTTGAACAAAATCCTCATTCCTGTTATAAAGTCAACCTGGTCATAGTATATGATCTTTTCTAAGATATTGTAGCATTCTTACTAATATTTTGTTTAAAATACTTTGCATCTTATGTTTAATTAGGGACATTGATCTGTAGTTTTAATTCTTTGAATGAAATAGTTTTTAACATCTCCCTACTTTCTTCTCTAATTTTTATAAGAACAACTTGATTTTCCTTTTTTAAAAAAGGTACCTATTTATTTCATTCATTTTTATTAGTATTTTGTCAATGCAATGATCTTTTTTGCTTTTAATTTCATTAATCCCTGTTTTTTTTTTCATAACTCCTACATTGTTATTTAGTTGTTTTAATTTATTTTGGTTCAATATTTTAATAGTATTTTATTTATTCCCCATTACATGTCAAGATAATTTTTAGTATTCACTTTCACAAAATTCAAAGTTCCAAATTTTTCTTCCTCTTTTCCTCCCCTCTGTTCTTGTAAAAATGGCCTGCAAATTGTTATAGGTTATACACATGCTAACATGTAAAACATATTTCCCTGTTAGTCACAGTTGTAAAAGAAGAAACAAATCAAAGGGGGGAAAACTATGAAAAAATATGTCCATCAATTCTTTATCTAGGTATGATAGTATTTTCCTTTGTGAGTCCTTTGTACTTGTCTTGGATCATTTCATTGCTGAGGAGAGCTGAGGCATTCATAGTGGTTCTTCACACAAAGTTGTTGAGTTTTTCTGGTTCTTCTTATTTCACTTTGCATCCATTCATACAAGTCTTTCTAGTTTTTTCTGAAACCTGAAATTTCTGAAATTCTGAATCTTACTCTACCATCTTGGCTTCTGAAATAATCAGATCTGTTCAAATGTTTTAATTACATGTCAAATTCATTGATTTGTTCTTTCTCTATTTTGTTGTTCAAAGTGTTAGGGATATATATTTTCCCCTCAAAATTGATTTAACTGTATCTGAAAGTTTTAATTATTGTCATTTTCTCTGATGAAAATTTTTATTGTTTCTAAAGTTTTTGTTTGACCCAAAAGTTCTTTAGAATTATATTATTTTGTCTCCAATTATTTTTTAAAAATTCTTTTCTATAGGAAATATTTATTGAACATATTTATTGGACATGGAGACATAATAAGCTCCAAGTCTGAGAAGGATACTTATTAGCATAAATCCTTTAGCATTTCTTCACAGATTGCCCCTCCACACATATACACACATAAACATACAGTACATACTAGCTATGTGATGCTGGAGAAGTCATTTAACCCTGTTTGCTTCAGTTTCCTCCACTGTAAAGTGATTTGGAGAAGGACATGGCAAACAACTTCACTATCTTTATCCTAAATGGGGTCATGAAGAGTCAGATAGAACTGAAAACTATTGAACAATAATGAAAAGAAAACCTTTCTAAATAGTAAAAAAAAATAAAACAAAAAAAAAAAACAACAATGCCTGCTTTGGAATACTAATTACTTCTTCCACATTTGAAAACTAGCATTGAAGAATACTACAAATGCTGAAAAGCAAAACTGTGGCTAACTGAGGGAAAAAAGCCATCCTGATAAATATTGTAGATAATCTAAAAGTACTTCATATTATTTGCTTGCAAAGATAAAGAAATAAACCATCCAAGATTTGCTTGACAACAGGAATCTGGATTTCAAGATTTCCATTGCACATCTGCATGCTCATCTCCTAATACCCCCAATTAGTCAGGAAAATAGCTACTTTTCATGGTTACTAGGTTACCTGTTGATTGGACAGAGGGAGGAAAATAATATAGGAGAAAAAAATAGAAATATCTTATTAAGTGTCATTTTCTATAGGAGGATGAAGGGGGAAAAGTTCTCAAACTTTGCTTTTCCACTGGCACATCGTTATTATTCAATTAGCTTTCTAGAATTTGGAGTCAAGGAACTGGTATTCAAATTCCATCATGGCTCTTTACTATAGCAAGTACACATGCAGGCACACACATATGCATCTGGTATATATATATATATATATTGCACATTTGAGTGCATATATATATTATATATGCATGTATATATTTGTGTTGTGGTTCTCTCCTTTTTCAATTTTGTTCAACTTTTTGTGATTCCATTTGGGATTTTCTTGTCAAAGATACAGGAATGGCTTGCCATTTCCTTCTCCAGCTCAATTTACAGATAAGGAAGCTGAGACAGAAGGTAAATAATTTACCCTGGTCATAGATGCTGGAAGTCTCACGCTAGATTTGTACTTGGTTCTTCCTGACTTCAGGTTCTAATACTCTTATCTACTTCATCACTTACTGCATGTGTTAACTTCATTTTGTCAATTCATTTTTTAGAATTTCAACTGTCATCTGAAAAATAAGGAAAAATCAAAAAATGAGGAAACTAATTCTTTTTCCACCACCAATCCAGGCTTCTGTGGAGACTATCATTGTGATCCCCATTAAAGTTCATGGAGGACAATCATGAGCAGTTGACTCACTTACTCCTCTGGAAAGAAAATGTTCAGACCTGTATGGATAGGACTAGGATGTGACATGTGTGGAACCACACACCACAGACATGGAATAAGACAGAACTAGAGTTGGATAAAGTGTCTCCAAATGGGTACTAGTGGATAGAGCATTGGGCTTGGAATTAGAAAGACTCAACTTCCTGCGTTCAAATCTGACCTTAGATACTTATTAGCTGTATGATCCTGGGCAAATCACTTAATCCTCTTTGCCTCAGTTTCCTTTTCTGTAAAATGATCTGAAGAAGGAAATGGTGAGCCATTCCAAAATTTTTGCCAAGAAGAATCTAAATGGGGTCATAAAGAGTAGGACAAGACTCAACAACAATTACAAAGTGTCTCCTAGCAGAGAAAGAAATCCTTTTCTCTCTTCTTTGTTCAGAGATCTGCTTTATAGACAGTTCCCAGTTTATAATCTCCTTCAATGCTGAGAGTCAGAGGTGTGTTGAGCCAACAAGTACCAGCTTGTGGGAAATGATTGTTAAATTTTCAGTATAAACATTCACATCTTAGAAATTGGCAAAGGCTATACAAATCAGGGCTTAATTTATTGTTTTGTTGATTTAAGAGAGTGATGGAGAAAAGGTTCATAATGCAGATTATAAAAATTTCCCCTCCACCTTTTCTCCACTATAGTTTAAACTATAATTTTATCAAGATGGAAAGGAATGGGGAGAGTTTAACTATTTCAAGATCCAAGAGGTATACAGAATTTGTCTACCCAACCAATCTAGTTGGTCCCTTCCAGACTATATCAGAGAGATATTTCCAACTTATAAAGGATGCAGACATTGTCTTTTGACAATCAGTTTAATACCTCATTAACCCCTTGTAATTACATTGTAATCCTTCATTGAGCATATTAACTGAGGTTGGGTAGGAAATTTCCTCTTTTACAGGTGGAAATAGATTAATCAAGTAGTGAGTTATGCTGGTTTAGTGGAATAATTTTTTTGTTTGTCCAATCATTTTTCAATCTTGTCTGAGTCTTTATGACCCTATTTTGGGTTTTCTTGGCAGAGATACTAGTATGGTGTGCCATTTCCTTCTCCAGCTCATTTTACAGATGAGAAAACTGAAGCAAACAAGATTAAAAGACTTGCTCAGGCTCACACAGCTAGTAAGTATCTTGAGGAATTTTGAATTCAGGAAGAGGAGAATTCCTGACTCCAAGCCCTGCACTCCATTCACTGCACCACCTACCATATGTTGGAAAATGAGCTGGAATAAAAAATGATTTGTGCTAATATAGCACAGCAGAGAAGGTAAGGGGTGGGGAGGGCAGAAGTGTTTGATTCTCACTATAATCCTATTAGAAAGTTGTAGTTATATTTCCTCTTTTACAATTGAGTAAACTAAGGCTGAAAAACATTTATTGACTTATCAAAGTCATACAATAATTGAAACTGAGCTTCCTAACTCAAAATCAAGCTACCTGGCTACCTTATTATCATTCATTTATCTGAATCTCAGAATTCTCATCAATAAAATGAAAGAGTAAATCCTTAGTTTCCCAAGAACTCAGGGGAGTAGAGGAATTTCTTCTCCAAGGTTACCTGTATCCTCTTCCCAAATTATTTCATAAACATTTTTTAAAAGTTTTTTTTTTCCCCTTTAATTACCTCCTTCAGGGCAAAGACTGTTTTGTTTGATTGAGTTTTGGTTTGTTTTTTGTCATTGTTGCTCCAGCCCCAGATAGTCAACTCTTAAATACATATTGAATTAAATTGAAAGCAACCTCAGTTTAATCCTAAAAGATAGGTGGGTGGGGAACCAAGAAAAGATAGTTAAAATCAAATCTTGTCAATCAATCAATCAGGATAAGTACATTCTAGTTAATCTGAAGAGTGGGAAAATATTTTTTAAAAACTAGAAAGGGTGTCCCATAACTGAGCAGTGAAGAAAGATAAGGATTCTTGGGGAGTGGAGGAGAGAGTACATTCCAAACCTGGGGATTTATACAAACACACTGAGCCAGAAAAGGAAATGTCAATTTAGGAGACTATCTGTAGTAAGTAATCAGTCAGTCTTGGGTAGAACATTTATGGTTGTTCAATTGTTCGGTCATATCCAACTCTTCATGACCCTGTGAATTATACTGTCTGTGGGTTTTTCTGGGCAAGAACATTGAAGTGGTTTACCACTTCCTTCTCTAGTGGATTAAGACAAATGGACTAAGTGACTTGCACAATGTCACACAGCTAGTAAGTGTTTGAGTCTAGATTTGAACTCAGTTTTTCCTAAACAAGGTATGAGGGGAGATATAAAGACTGGAAAAATAATCTTGAACTAGTTTGTCAAAAGACTAAGAAACTTGTACTACCTCCTAGAACCAACAGGGAGCCATAGATGGTTTTTAAGAGGAAAAGGAACATGATCAAATTGTGCCTTAGGAAGATTATTTTGGCAGCTGAATGGAAGATAGTTTGAAGAGGAGAAATAGTTGAGATAATTCTGAGATAATGACAATAGTATAAATGAGAGTTGAGGTAGGTTATGTGAGCAGAAGGGAATGTCAAGAAAAATAAGACATAACACAAATTCCTCTTCCAAGGAAAAGACACAAGTTCTAAATCTTGAGAAGACTATGATTAGAAATGAAAGGATAGAGAGGAAAGGGAATGTTAGGAATCCCAGATCTCAACTCCAGACATCTTAGTAAGCATTTCTATCAGAAAGCACTTTCATGTCTTTCTCTGACTAGGATGGATTTTGGATTGCACTGATTTGGTAGTGATTACAACCTGAAACTCCTTTCCTCCTCCTTTTCATCAGCATGATTCTGGTCCTTTATGCAAATCTCTCACTCCCTGCACAACCAGATGAAGTTTTCTTTTTTTTTTTTTTTTTTAATTGCTATTTTATAGGTGATGGTAACCTTGATGTGGTTGTCTGTTATCCTTATGTGTCTGATATTTTTCAGTAAATGGTCTTTCTAGATCCCCTTCCCACCCCTCTCCCTTTTCCAGTTAAACTATTTTGATACACTCCTTCTTGCGACTTCTTTCACACTTGGATTTGGATGAATGAAGCAATCTAGAAGCAGCAAAATCTTCATCTTAGATGATGAAGGTAGGATTTTACCATTTCAGGTACCAGTGACCAGGTAGAAAGAATTTTTGGGGCATCAAAGCTTTCCTGATGCCCTTAAGATGACACTATATGGGTGTTCACTTATTCTATTTAAGGGTAAGACTAACTTCATACTCTTTATCATTGTTGTCTCTAGTTAAGAAAACTAGATAAATAACACTCTTACATAGAATGTTAGGGTTTTGAGGTATTTTTCATATAATTTCATTATTTTATGTGGGTAGCTACATACTATACTATATAATGGATAGACTATTATACCATATACATACATATAACCTGAAATCAGGAAGACATCTTTCTGAGTTGAATTCTGATCTCAGATACTACTAGTTGTGTTAACTTGGGCAAGGCACTTTACTCTGACTCAGTTTCCTCATCTGAAAATAAACTGGAGAAAGTAATGGCAGACCACTCCAGTATCTTTATCAAGAAAAGCACAAATTGGATGACGAAGAGTATGACAGAATTGAAAATTCTGAATATTATTTGATGCCTCAAGATATTTTTGTTAATGATTCTTTGATTATTAACATCAAGCAAAATGGTAAATGTTGGTGAGACAGGAGACATAGGAATGGCAAAGATGTTTGCCACTATTAGATTGGAAGTTCTGAAAGGATCTAAAGAGAGGGGAGATTTCCCATGAATAGGAAGATTCTCCAGATGTTCCTGTTTGTGAATGACATTGTTGGGTTGCACCTACGTATATATTTGTATGTGTATATGTGTTTGTTGTAGTTGCAACTTTATAGATGTGCATGTGCTTGTGTGTGTGTGTGTGTGTTTATTAGATAGCAACTACATAGATGTGTTTGTGTGCATATATCATATATCTGTATAAATAGATGCATATATGTATAAATGTATGAATATATCTAATACACACATCTATATAGTTGTAATCCCAACAAATACATACATACATATACAAATATATAAATATATATATGTAATATATTCATATATATAGTTGTAATCCCAATGAGATCATTCACACATATATGTGTGTATATGTATATATGTGTATATATACACATATATACATATATATTAATATATTTATATTGTGTATATGGTTTCAAACCCAACAATGTCATACACACACACATACATACACACACATTCAGATTATATGATATAGTGCTAGAGGGGAATGTGGAAAACATATCTAGCACTTTTTTATAAGAAAACTGATTCACAAAGATGTGAATGATTTTTCTAAGATGACATAGATAGGAAGTAGCTGAACCACATTTGCACCCAGGTCTCCTGGGTCCAGACCCAATGCTCATGTTTCCACGGCAATATGTCGCCTCTCTGGACCTGTTTCCTCATCTTATGTGCACCAGCTCAATAAATCAACAAGCTTTTATTAACAGTTCCAGGTCTTGTACTAAGTACTAAGGATCCCAAGTCTAAAGTAAACCAGTCTTTGACTTCAAGAGGCTTAAGTTCTATCAAAGGAGACAACATGCATATATAAAAATATTATAGAATAGGTACAAGATAATGGGAAGGATGGCCCTCAGGACTGGGGCAATCAGGAAAGAATTCATGTGATGCTCAGAGTTTTTAAAACATCAGGAGAATTCCAAGAATCACAAGTAAAAAGGAAATATATTCCAGACAAATTAGAGAGCTCAGGACTGGATTGTAGAGAACAGGAAGGGGGATATTATACAATTAAAAATAGCAAAGTAAGTTTTCATCAGGTTGTGAAGGGCTTTATATGTCAAATAGAGGAGTTTATATGTTCTCCTAAAAACTACAGTTTATTGATTAAGGGAGTGACATGGTCAGAGATGCACTTTAGAAAAACCACTTTTGCAGTTATGTGGAGGATAGAGTGAAGTAGGAAGAGGCTTAAGACAGGAAGACAAATTAGGAGCCTGTTGTAATAGTCAAGTCAAAGTATGAAGAGGTCTTCAAGAGGATAGCAGTGCTGGAGATGTTGTCCCCAAGGGGAGCTATGTGAAAACTCTAGGAAGGAATCCAAGCCCTGAAATTCTAGGAGCTGTGAGTCAATCTTGGGCACCTACATATGAAATGTATGTCCATTGCTTTTGTTCTCTAAAACTGAGCCCATTTTTTCTCATGGATCCTGCATAAGGTAAAGAATTTACCCAGATTTTCATTAGTAATGTTAAATTTTTGCCAAATATTGTATATTAATTTATTAAGTGCCTTTGTTAAAAATGAACTCTATTGGCTGATTTTTAATAGAAAGTACACCAGTGTGGACTCATGAACTTAAGTGAGGGCAGCAGAGTGGCACTGGAGCTAAGGAGAAAGGCTGCATAACTAGATCTAGGAGTCATCCACAAAGAAATAATAAATCCATGGTTGTTGATGAGGTCACGTGAGGGAGTACAGAGAGAGAAGAAAAGAGTGATCAGCAAAGAACTTTAGGGCAAGCCCACATTAGGTGATGTGATATAGATGATAACACAGAAAAAAAAGAGATTGAAAGGAATAAAGTATTCAAGTAGGAAAAAGATCAAGACTGAATTGCCCATGCAATACCATTACCGGGTCAATATTCCAAAAAGGTTGAGGTAAAGAATATATATATAGAACACCAGCCCTGAAGTCAGGAGGACCTGAATTCAAATCTGGCCTTAGACTCTTAAAACTTCCTGACTATATGACCCTGGACAAGTCACTTAACCCCATTGTCTCAGTAACAACAATAACAACAACAAAAAGTTTGATAGTTTGAGTTCAGAGAAACCTGAAAAGACCTGTATGCACTAATGTAGAGAAAAGTGAGCAAAACAACCAGACGAACAATTTATAAAAAACAACACTATAAAGACAAATCACTTGGAGATGCTTAAGAACTCTGACTAATGCAGTGATCCTAAGGGTTGATGAGGTACATGCTACCTAACTCCTGATAGGTAATGGACATATGATGACACTCACAGTACAAAAGCTTTCTTTAAGAACAGAGAAGTTGAACACCTTAAATGATTTCCAAAAATTAATAGGAGATATCCAATGGATGTGTCCAGTGTTAGGCCTAACTACCAATCAGCTGCAACCTCTATATGACATTTTAAGGGGAGAC
This sequence comes from Sminthopsis crassicaudata, assembly GCF_048593235.1. Lineage (NCBI taxonomy): Eukaryota > Metazoa > Chordata > Mammalia > Dasyuromorphia > Dasyuridae > Sminthopsis > Sminthopsis crassicaudata. Next base: position 69,997,141 of record NC_133619.1, on the reverse strand, counting down.
AGTGCTTTAAATTCACCACGCCAGCTTACAAAAGAAGCACAAGAGGCTTTGAGAGAAGTTGAATTGGCTTTATCCAATGTGGTTGAAAGAGTCACTCAAAAACCCTTGGAAATATCAGTTTTTGCTACAAAAGAGGCACCCACAGCAGTCCTTCATCAAGGAGACAGTGTGATTGAGTGAGTGAACCTCCCAGCACAACCAGAACAAAGCCTTACTCCTTACCCAGTGCTTGTGGCTAGAATTTTATTAAAGGCTATTAAGAGAGTAATAAAATTATCTGGAATAAGTCCTGAAAAAATATACACATTCTATACTAACGCACAAATTAATGTATGCTATGAGACCATCCCAGAATGGCAAAATTTATTGGCCACAGCTCCAAATTTTGCACATGGATCTCCATTAAAGATAACCCGGCTACTACTTAATTGGCAATGGATTTTTGAAGAAAAGGTTTCTAAGGTTCCTCTTAAAGGACCAACAATCTTTACAGACGCCTCCAAAGAAAATATTTGTGCTATATACTCTCATGATTTAACCGTAAAGAGAGTAGTCAGGACTCCTTTTCAGTCCACTCAACAGAATGAATTATTCACTATCATGCTAGCTCTTACTTATTACCCAGGAGACGTAAATATAATTACTGATTCAGCCTATTCAGTAGGTGTAGTACAAAGAATTGCCACAGTCCAAATAAAATTTGCAGCCTCTAATATTTATCAGCTCTTTAAGGAACTTCAAGAGCAAGTGAGAAAACATCCAGGCAAGATTTATATCTTGCATGTCCACTCACATAGTGGACTACCAGGTCCTATTTTTGATGGAAATTCAAAGGCAAATAGCCTTCTATCCATATTATCCAGTGCTCCTTTATTTCAGGAAGCACAAGGATCTCATTCTAAATATCATCAGGCTGTTCAAGCTTTATGTTTACAATTTGGAATAACAAGAAAGGAAGCTAGGAATATAGTAAAAAACTGTACAGCTTGTCTTCCTTTCCACTCTCCTACACTCCCTCCAGGGAAGAATCATGGTGGTCTGAGACCCAATGAAATCTGGCAAATGGATGTGACCCATTATAAATCTTTTGGTCGTCTGTCTTTCATCCACATGGTCCTTTTCAGGATTCACTTTTGCAGTGCCAACAGCAAAAGAGACAGCCCGAGTGGTCACTGAATTCCTTATCCAAGCATTTGCAATTATAGGTGTGCCACAAGAAACAAAAACAGATAATGGACCTGCATATAGTTCTAAACATTTTGCGCACTTTTGTGTGCAGTATAAGATATTACACATTACTGGAATACCTTTTAATCCACAAGGTCAGGCAAAAGTAGAGAGAAGAAACAGAGACATTAAGACACTCCTCCAAAAACAAAAGAAAGGGGGAGCCACAGGTAGCCCTAGAGAACTTCTAAATTTAGTTCTCTATACCATTAATTTTCTAATTTTTGACAAAGATGCACTGGCTCCAGCAGACAGGTTTTATAACCCACCAGAAGGGCAGTATCCAGTGCAAGCAGCTCCATTGTCCTTAGATAATCGCCAGGTGATGTGGAGAGACCCAGAAAGTGGTGAATGGAAGGGACCAGATAGGTTAACTGCCTGGGGGAGAGGTTTGCTTGTATTTCTTCAGATGGAGAAGGAATCAGATGGGTGCCAATGAGTCGTATTTGCCTTGTCCATTGGAGAGAGACAGAAAAAGAGAAAGACCTCAAAACAAAGGAGAAAATCTAAGAAACATCTGACACTGAAAGAACATGGCTAATAAGAAGACTGTTAAAGAACTTTAAAACCAGCAGGAATCATTGGATTTCCTAACACAAGATGAGACTAATGGACAATGGACTTATGGACATTTATAAATTCTCAATTTATGATTATTTGATCATGTTATTTGTTACATACTTCTAGCATGTATTATGTTACGATGTTACTATGTTACTATGTGTTTATGTAATCTATGTAATTATGTGTAATACCTCCCATATTGATGGATTTATGTTTCAAGGTTATGACCACCCTATGTTCTAAATCAAAAGAAAGGGGGAGATGTTAGGTTCTTACTACGTGCTAATGAGATATTAGGTTCTTACTAAGTGCTAAGTCGGTACTTGATAATTCTCTAGTTCCGGCCTTTACTGGGAGTTTTACTTCTGTGACCTCCTGGGGAGGAGCTTGCATGCTTAGGAGGACCAAGTTCATTGGTTGAAGTAATTTTCCCCAGAACCTCTTGTGTTATCCCACGTCCATTCTCTGGGAGGATAAAAAAGGGTGGCACTCCATAGATAGAGAGAGTCTTGTCTGGACCAGACTTGAGGTGGCTCTCTGGAGGAAAGAACAGTCTCTGCTCTAGGCCAGAGTTGAGTCGGCTCTCTGGAGGAAGAAATCTCTTCTCTAGACCGAGAACGATCGGCAGTTTCTGGAGACAACAGCACATTACACAACACTATAAAGACAAATTACTTGGAGATGCTTAAGAACTCTGACTAATGCAGTGATCACTCATAATTATTGAGGGTTGATGAGGTACATGCTACCTAACTCCTGATAGGTAATGGACATATGATGACACATACCTAAATGTGCATATATATACACATAAACATATACATACACACATATATGAACGTGGTTTACATGAAAAGTAATTTTATTCTACCATATATATAGATTGTCACAATCAGTTTTGTTTTTATTTTTTCCCCAATGCGAGAGAGATAGAATATAAATGTTGATTATTAAAATTTTAAATCTTTTTTAGAAAAGAATTATGCAGGAAAATCAAGGAGAGAGATATCAGAAAAACCCAGAAAGAAAAGCATATCCATGAGGATACTTTGATTTTTAAGATCCCATCCAGCTCTAAACCTTGTGATATTATGAGGCTATAATTGTCTAAAATAACAATGCTATAAACCTCTTCAGACATGGAAAACAAGTGTTTTATTGGCATTATTATGAGTAACTTAGAAATCTCTAGAGTCAACATTATACACTCCCACTGCCAAACCACTCAAGTCTGAATACTTCATTTAATACACCAGCCATCACCCCACATTTGCTCCTAGGCTAAGACTTGGCCAAATTTCATTTTGAAACATTTGGTGGCAGAAGTTCAAACCCTCCTACAGTAGAGATTAGATGTTAATGGTATTGCTATGATTTAAAACTGTGAAACTCAGTCTGTTTTTCAATGGAGGAAAAAGAATAGCCACAAACAATTTTAGTTTTGAACCCTCCCCAAAAAGTTTCTTTTAGAGCTTTAATCTTTAAATCCCCTGCTGAGGAAAGGATGTTCTATAGACCTACATGGAAAGCTTTGAATTGGCCCCATTCAGGCTGATACCCATATTTGCAAAATTCCAAAGTGAAGTTCTAAAATTTAAGCCATCTTTTAGAAATGTACTTTCCCTCTTATTTTTTGTTGAAGCTTTTTATTTTCAAAACATATGCAAGGATAATTTTTTCTTTTTTTTTTAAAACAATTTTTTAAATTAATTTTATAATTATAACATTTTTTGACAGTACATATGTATAGGTAATTTTTTTTTTTTACAACATTATCCCTTGTACTTCTTCTGTTCCAAATTTTTCCCCTCTTTCCCTCCACCCCCTCCCTTAGATGGCAGGCATTCCCATCCATATTAAATATCTTATAGTATATCCTAGGTACAATATATACGTGCAGAACCGATTTTTGTTGTTGTTGTTGTTGTTGTTGTTGTTGTTGTTGTTGTTGTTGTTGTTGTTGTTGTTGTTGCAAAGAAGAATTGGATTTGGAAGGTAAAAATAACCTGGGAAGAAAAACAAAAAAAAATGTTAACAGTTTACACTCATTTCCCAGTGTTCCTTCTCTGGGTGTAGCTGATTCTGTCCATCATTCATCAGTTGGATCTGAGTTAGATCTTCTCTTTGTTGAAGATATCCACTTCCATCAGAATATATCCTCATATAGTATTATTGTTGAAATGTATAATGATCTCCTAGTTCTGCTCATTTCACTCAGCATCAGTTGATGTAAGGCTCTCCAAGCCTCTCTGTATTCATCCTGTTGGTCATTTCTTACAGAACAATAATATTCCATAACATTCATATATCATAATTTATCCAACCATTCTCCAATTGATGGGCATCCATTCATTTTCCAGTTTCTAGCCACTACAAAAAGGGCTGCCACAAACAATTTGGCACATACAGGTCCCTATCCCTTCTTTAGTATTTCCTTGGGATATAAGCCCAGTAGTAGCACTGCTGGATCAAAGGTTATGCACAGTTTGATAACTTTTTGGGCATAATTCCAAATTGCTCTCAAGAATGGCCGGATTCTTTCACAACTCCACCAACAATGCATCGGTGTCCCAGTTTTCCTGCATCCCCTCCAACATTCATAATTATTTTTCTTGTCATCTTAGCCAATCTGACAGGTGAGTAGTGGTATCTCGGAATTGTCTTTTTTTTAACATATTTTTTATTAATTTTTATAATTATAACATTTTTGACAATACATATGCATAGGTAATTTTTTTTTTACAACATTATCCCTTGTACTTTCTTCTGTTCCAAATTTTTCCCCTCCTTCCCTCCACCCCCTCCCCTAGATGGCAGGCATTCCCATACATATTAAATATCTTATAGTATATCCTAGGTACAATATATATGTACAGAACCAAATTTTGTTGTTGTTGTTGTTGCAAAGGAAGAATTGTATTCAGAAGGTAAAAATAATTTGGGAAGAAAAGCAAAAACAAAAAAATAATAATAATGCTCACAGTCTACACTCATTTCCCAGTGTTGCAAGGATAATTTTTTCAACATTGACCCTTGCAAAACTTTGTGTTCCAATTTTCCCCCTTAAGCCCCCATACCTCTCCCCTGGATGGCAAGTAATCCAATATATGTTAAACATGGTAAAATATATATAAATCAAATATAGGCATACATATTTATATACAATTATCTTGCTGCAAAAGAAAAATCTGATCAATAAAGGAAGAAAAATGAGAAGAAATAAAATTCAAGAAAATACAACAAAAGAGTGAAAATGCTATGTTGTGATTCACATTCAGTCCCCGCAGTCCTCTCTCTCTGGGTGCAGACAGCTCTCATCATCTTAAGATCATTGTAACTGGCCTGAGTCATCTCATTGTTGAAAAGAGCCATTTCCATCAGAATAGATCATCGTATAATATTGCTGTTGCAGTGTACGATTATCTTCTGGTTCTGCTCATTTCACTTAGCATCAGTTCCATAGATGTATAATAGTATATAGAGATACAGATCTATATAACTATAGGTCTTCTGAATGATAAGTCCAGTGAACCGTAATACATAGGTAGCTATACAGATTCACCCCCTGTTTATCTGTCTATTTAGACATACACTAGATATACTTGGCCAAATTTCATTTTGAAAGCCTGGAATGGGGCAGCTAGGTGACACATTGAATCAAGAACTGGCTCTGGAGTCAGGAGGCCAACAATTCAAATATCCCAATTGTCTTAAGAAGGAAGTAAAGGAGAAAGAGAGAGAGAGAGAGAGAGAGAGAGAGAGAGAGAGAGAGAGAGAGAGAGAGAGAGAGAGAGAGAGAGAAAAGGAGGAAGGAAGGAAGGAAGGAAGGAAGGAAGGAAGGAAGGAAGGAAGGAAGGAAGGAAGGAAGGAAGGAAGGAAGGAAGGAAGGAAGGAAGGAAGGAAGGAAGGAAGGAAGGAAGGAAGGAAGGAAGGAAAGGGAAGGGAAGGGAAGGGAAGGGAAGGAAAGAAGGAAGGAAGAGAGGAGGGAAAGAAAGGAAGGAAAGAGAGGAAGGAAAGAAAAAAGACTTGGAGTTAGAGGTTCAAACTCTCCTATAGTAGGGATTATATGTTAAAGGTACTGCTATGAAATTTGTTTTCCAAAATGTTTTCTAAAAGAGGAAAAAGTTATAGATAACTCAATCTGTAATCAATATGTAATATATTACATATATTAGAGTGTATACATATACATCTATTATTTACTAGCATACTTCATTATTGTAATGTATTTGTGATGTAATTAATGTGAGTCCTCAATCTAAGCTTCTCTTATCACAACCCATTAACACTTTTATATCCTGTGCAAACTCTATCATATCTTCTCTGAATAGTTCATGGGTTTTTTCCTATGAAGGGAGTCTTCCTTTCAAACCTTGACTTTGCCTAGGTACAATATAACTAATACAACCCATCTATCACCCCTCACTTCTTTTTAGTTTATTTATTTAGGAAATAAATATCTCTGATAATTTCTTTTACTTCAAGCACATAATTCATCACGGGCTAATTTATAATTCACTAGACTAGGTCTATTACCCCAGGATACCTGGAGAGGGAAGGAGAAACAAAACTAACTCCAGCTGAATGCTCAACTATATCCTTCAGACTTAATGGAGTTCTTCAGTGCTCTCTATAGATCTCCATACATGTTGCCCTGTTTTGTGCATTGTGTTCCTCAGTTCCCTGGACCAACTAGGATGGTTTCTGTCATTTTGATTTTGATCTCTGAAGTTCTGAGAGGAGGAGGAAGAACTCAGGGCATAGACTTCAATTTTATTTCAAGCCAAGAAATGTATCCTCTCCATTCTTCTGTTACTCTACAGAAATCTTGTAGCAGAGCACTGCCTATAATGGCTTTTGAAAATTTCTGCATTTTGGAGCTTGGGTCTCTACAACAGGGAAAAAGAATGCATTTTGTGTGAAGCCTCTGGGTTAGGGCAGCATCACTGCCAATAGCATGATGGGCAGTGGAGGAAAGGATATTGAATGAGCTCAAGATAAATGATAGTTCATGAAGTGTAACCCCCTTTGGGGGGAGATTACTTTGTCATGGACCATGGAGACAGCTGATGTTACCTAATCTTTGGTACAAAATTTGTTTTGAAGTGAGAGCTTGTGAAGATCAGAAAAAATGTCTAGTTCTCTGTCTTGGTCACTCAACCTCCTCCATTTGATTTTTAAGCATGAAAAGTCATGAAAAAACTCTTATGAGTAATTATGAATCTCATTCATTTAGGAAATTCTGCAGTTTTTGATACTTGATGCAAACAAAATGTCATTTACAAGAAAGTATCCTTGGAGAGCTTGGCTTGGAGAATCCCTTTGGATTCTCCATATCTCTATGACCATTCTCCATAATAATGGCAAACACCTTTTGCCTGTATGTTTCCTCCCTCTTCTATGCCCTTTTTGAGATTCACAAAAAAAGAAGATCAGCAATCCAATGGGGTGTGTGTATGTGTGTGTGTGTGTGTGTGTGTGTGTGTGTGTGTATACTGATATAGGGCTCAGTTGATTATCTATTCACTGTTTAATACATGCATCAGTGGTGTGTCTGAGCCAGTTCAAACCAGTTCTCAATCAGACCGTTACTTACAAAGTGAGCATTCCCACTTTCAAAAATCAATAACTGCCATAAATCAAGATTTGATTTCTTGTTTAATTGATTGTCTAGACTTGAGAAAGTGATGGGAAAAATGTTAATAATGGAAATTAGATTTAAGGTATGATTGTACATTCACACACACAGTAAGAGCTGATGGTTAAACACACTCCTAAATTACCAGCACACTCCTAAATATATATTAGGCTAAATGGCTATAAGTTATGGCCAGAGCTAATAAGAGAATTGGACTAGGTGATCTCTAATGTTCCTTTCAGTTTATAAAATTCTATGATTTTGCTGTCTTTGTGAAAATAAGATAGAAGACAGTACATTTTGCTAATAAATTTAGTAACCATCCATATGGACAAACCAAATAAAGTAGAGGTTGGTGGGGAAGAGCTGTTCTGCCTGAATTATTTAGACTAGTTATTTGCTAGGCAATTTTACTGTAAATGTGCTCGTTTTTCAATTCTTTTTTCTGTTTTCTTCTCTCTCCCATCCTTTTTTCTTTCAACACGTTCTCTCCCCTCTTTTATCTGTCTCTCTGTATTCCTGTGTCTCTGTGTGTCTCTCCATATCTCTCACTCTGTCTGCCTGCATGTTCTCTCTCTCTCTCTCTCTCTCTCTCTCTCTCTCTCTCTCTCTCTCTCTCTCTCTCTCTCTTTCTATCTCTGTCTCTCTCTATCTCTCTTTCTATCTCTGTCTCTCTCTCTCTCTCCCTCTTTGTCTCTCTCTCTCTCTCTCTCTCTCTCTCTCTCTCTCTCTCTCTCTCTCTCTCTCTCTCATTTCATTGGAGAAGAAAGCAAAAGCTTCTGATGAGGAACTTTCTCTACCAATGCAGAGCCATTTCATAAGTATTAAATTCATAAGTATTAAATGTACAGCTTAAATGCAGGTATTCCTAACTCTAAGGATAGCATCCACTTTCTATAATTCTTGGCTTTCACGTTCATGAAATGGAAACGTTTTCATCTACTTTGCAGATGCTTTGAGCAAGGTGAGAGAGATACCTCTCTGGGTCTTAGTTTCCTTCTCTGCAAAATATGGGAGCTGGGTTGGGTGATCTCTAAGATCTCTTACAACTTATTTCACAAATGCAACAAATTTATAAATTGTCTACTGGATTCAGATCACTGATTTTCTGATTCAGGGGAAATACAAAGCTTAGCCAAGAATGGTCAGTACCCTACTAGCTTACAATCTAGGAGAATGATGTGACATACGCAGAGGAAACTATAAAATCATAGAATGCATTAATGAAATGGGAGGAGGGACATGGAGACTGTGCCCAATTTAGATGGGGGAAAGATTCATGGAGGAGGTACCACTTAAGCTGGGTTCTAAAGGAGAGACTGGAATTCAGTATTAAAGAAGAACACAGAAAGAGTCTAAAAACACAAGGGCATATAGAGAGCAGCAGCTAGTACAGTTTGTCTGCAGTGTAGGTACCACATTTCAAGAACACTGATCAACTATAGTGTGCAGAGGAAGGTGATATGCATAATGAAGGGGCTACAGATGGTGCCATATGAAGGGAGGTTGAAGGGGCTAGGAATTTTTAGCCTGGAGAGGAAAAAACTAAGGGGGGAAATGATAGTTGTCTCAAGAGCTGTTGTGTGAAAGAGGAAATCAACTTGTTCTAGTTGGCCCCCGGAGGCAGAACTATGACAAATGAGTAGAAATTGGAGAGAAGCCAATCAATGTAGGCTTGATTGAAGGAAATATCAGAAGTGGAATGGGCTGCCTCAGGAGCTCAGATGGTAAATGGTAGATTTACCATAATTGGAGACCCTCAATTTGAGGTTCGGTAAGCATTTGTTCGATATGTGGTAGGGAGGATTCTAGTTCAGGAGACCCCTTCCTATTCTCTGATTGTATGATAGGTGATGGGGAGCAATATGAGATGAGGCTAGAAGATATTCTGGTGCCAAACTTGTAGAAGGCCTTGAATGCCAGCCAAAGAAAATTTAAATTTATTCAGTAGGCAGTTGGGAACCATCAAAGTATTTTGAGCAGATTGCTATGTATGACCAGATCTACACATAAGGAAAATTAATCTGCCATCGAATTATAAAGGATTGCTCGGAGAGAGGCTATGCAAGGGTAGGGAGAATGGAATTGGGAAGCTCTGTTAGGAAGCTGTTGTAGTAGTCCAGGTAGATGTAATGAGGGCCTGCACTAGAATGGTGACAGTGGAAATAGTGAGGAGGAGACAGATGCAAGACAGATTAGAGAGGGAGAATTGACAGGACTTCATAACTGGTCAAATATAAGAGACAAGGAAAAGGAACAGTCACCAAGGTTTCCAACACAAGAGACAAGGTGACTGGTGGTGCCATGCATAGAAATAGTGTAGTCGGATGTTAACAAGACTGCTCGATTTTCTCCATCAATTATTTGACTACCCACATCCTTCCACCAGAAACTATTAACAAGGCTTCAGCACCCCAAATCTGCTTAAGGTCAGTATTTTTTCTCTTAGGTATCTCTGTTAGCAATTGTCTGACAAGCTAAATCTCATAAAATAAATACACAATTTTGCTAAAGAGAAATGATTAATTATCAAGCACTATCAAGGGAAATTTCTAAGTACAACTTAACAAAGACATTTAGAAACAACAGCTGTTTAATGAAATTAAAATCTCTATGAATAATTCTAAAAATGTGAGATGTCATAATTTCTAAAGAGAAAATGGCAATGGATTGGACCTGGCTGGACTTACCTTGTCATGAGGCTACATGGACTTTTAAATTCCTATCAAGGAGAGAAAAAGAGCCAAAAAAACTGCTAATTATTCCTCTATTCTTCAGAAAAGGAGGAAAGCATGACTAATTAATTGTCCTTTACCCACTAAAGTACAGCTGCTATTTCTTTGCTCAATTTCTTCTTCATTTGTAAAGAAACTCCCATTCATTCTAACTCTCCTAATTTCAGTGATACTGAAGCCCTTCCTCCTGACCTCCATTTGCCATTCTCAATTCCCCATGCATCTCAGTCCTACCCCCCCTGAAATGAGACTATCTACTGTGAACTTTGGAATTTATGTTCCATAATCAACAAGTTTACACTTTATTTTTGGACCTCTTCTACTCTGTCTTTTGTTTTTCACAGACATCTGGATTCCTCAGTATGACATCACGTCCCTGGCTATTTTTTCCAATACTAATTGTACCTTTTTTTTTTTTCACACATATTGGTCCTCAGGGAGAAATCAAATTATTCCTTACTCTTCATTGCTACTTTCATTGCCAACCTCTTCTATACTCTACCTCTCATTCAGGAAGCTGTTTGCCACCAGCCCCTGGTCATTCTCCTTCCCTTCTTGAGAATTTCAATATTTGGCTAACAGTGTTTCTCTAGACCCCAAAACTCTTGTCTTTATAACAATTTCAAAGTTATTCCTTCAAATACTTTTGCCTCCCAATTCATCAGTCCTCTGTCATAATATAGCCTTCTCCACTTTAGTTGTGAAACAGGGTGGCTAGACTCTTGATTTCACCATTACTCTCAACTATTACACTTCCATGATCAAGGACTCTGAAATTCCTGATTTAATCATCAGTTCATTTCATATTTCCATATACCTGGCTTATACTATCTAACTCTATTATTTGTCTTCTCCCTGAATTCCAGTCCCTTCACTTCATTTCCAGTTCACTACTTCTTCTCTGTCTTTGCTTTCCTCCCTTCACATTCACTAGATACTCATTAACCCATTTCAATTCTATATTATTTTCTACTTTTGAATCTCTTGTTTCCTTGTCCTACTTGCCAAACTCCTACCTTGGATTATGTCTACCCTCTACCTCCTCAGTTCCTATTCACATGTTATTGAATGGATCAGGAGAAAGTCTTATACAATGATGTTGACTGAATCCATTATAACTCTATTTAATGTCAATTGTTGTTAATAGCAATTGGATCCTCCTTTCAGCAAAGTACTTTATTTCTCCTTAATTTTTTATCACAATTTTTACAATGATTGTTTTAGTCAGTCAATCAGTCAGTCAACTAGCATCTGTTAAACACCTTCAGAATACCAGGAACTGTGTTAAACAATGAATATACAAAGAAAGGGAAGGATAGTCCCTACTTTGAAGAAGCTCACAGGGTAGCATGCAAACAAATATATAAACATATGCTTCAATATATAAACAAGCCATACAGGATAAGTTGGGAGTAATTTCAGAAAACAGATATTAAGATGAAGGGGGATTTGGAAGAGCTTCAGACTATCTGAAATTTGAAGGAAGCTAGGAGGCAGAGATAAAGTATTAGAGTTCTGCTGGGAGTCAGAAGCGGAATTAGGAGATGGAATATTTGCAAGGATCAGCATGGAGGCAAATGTCATTGGATCAATGAGTATGGGGCTTGGGGAGGATGAGGAATGGCATAAAGTGTAAAAAGATTGGAAAAGTAAGAAGGGCTTTCATAGATGATTTTATATTTTATCCTGAAGGAAATGGAGAGCCACTAGAGTTGACAAAAGGGCAGCTAGGTGGTGCAGTGAATAGAGTACCAAACCTGAAGTCAGGAAGATTCATCTTCCTAAATTCAGATCTGGCCTCAGACATGTACTTGCAAATTGTGTGACTGGGCAAGTCACTTAATCCAGCTTGCCTCAGTTTCCTCCCCCATACAATGAACTGGAAAAGAAAATGACAAACTACTTCATACCCAGAAAACCCCATGTGAGATTACAAACAGTCAGGACACTGAAACAATTAAACAAGAGTTGACAGAATAAGGGGGCAGATTTGCACTTTTAGAAGATCCTTTGATAGCTGAATGGAATATGAACTAGAGTGGATAGAAACTCAAGACTGTGAGGTCAATTAACAGTTTATATCAATAGCCTGGGCATAAAGTGATGAGAGCCGGGGCAGGATAGTACTGGCGTCTATGGAAAAAAGGAAGCACATGCAAGAGAGGTTACCAGATTAGAAATAATAGCTTTTGGCAATTAACTGGATATGGGAGTGAGAGTGAGAAGTTGAGGATAAACACTTTGATCATGAGCCTAAGTGACTGAGAAGAAAGTGGTAAATAACAGGGAAGGATGGAAGAGGAGAAGGTTTTAGCAGAAAAAAAAAACAAGTTCACGTGGGGACTTATTGAGTTTGAGGTGTCTATGAAACCTCCTTTTTGAAATTTACAGTAAGCAGTTGAAGATATGAGACTGGAGAGGTTAGGGCTAGATGAATAAATATGAGAATATCATCTACACAGAGGTAATAGTTGAATATATGGGAACTAATGAGGTCACCAAGGGAAATAGTTTAGAGGGAAAAAAGAGAATCTGGGGGGCACACATAGTTAAAGGGAACAACCCAGATGAAAATCCAGCAAAGGAGATTGAGAAGTAATAATCAGACAAGTAAGAAGAGAACAGGTCAGCATTGTGTCAGAAACAAGAGAAGAAATTACCAAGAAGAGGGTGATTGATGCGTAAAATCATTTTTCAGGCTTTTCTTTTCTCCTTTCCCTCTTACACCATTCTCTGCATGATTTTATACTATCTATTTTTCTGAAAAACTTCTGGTTTTTCATTAACCATGAGTTTCCACTTTCCCCTTGTCTTCATCACATAATATCATTCTCTCCTTTACCCTGATGCTTGATGTCTCTGGCACATAGAAAGTGACTCTTTTTTTTCTCCTCTTTAACACATGCAATAATCTGGCTTCTGACCTCATCAGGAAACTGAAACTGCCCTTTCCAAAGCTAATAGAACAGTCTCTTAATGCCAGATCTAAAGGTCTTTTCTCAACCTTCATCTATTTTTTTAAACTTCTCTGTAGCATTTGACATTATTGTCCACACTCTCATACTCTGTCCTCCTCATATCAATCTGAGTCTTCCCTTTAAGTCTCTTTTGCTCAATGCTCATTCACAGAATATCCTCTAAACTCTGGGTGAATCCAATGCTTTGGATCCCTTTGCTTCTTACCCTCCATTCTCTCTCTCTCAGTGAACTCAACAATTCCCTGGAGATTAATTTTCATCTCTATTGATGACTCTCAGATGGATCTTTCCAGCTCTAATCTCATCCCTGAGCTATGCTACATCAACTACCCAATAGACATTTCCAATATATAACATCTCAAATTCACCATGCCCAAAACTAAATTCACTATCTCCCTTTGCCCCTTCCTTTGCCCCATTCTTTTGACTTTATTTTTTCTTTGGGGATATGATTTTTTTTAAGCCATTCAAGTTCATTCTCAACTCCTTGCTTGCAAATATAGTACATCATAAGCCAGTTGTTTCTCCCATCATAAAATCTCCATCCATTCACTCCCCTTTCCCTCTCACACAGCTACCCTGCTAGTTCAAGATCTCATTGCATTATATCAATGGCTTCTAACTGACCTCCCTGCCTGAAGTATCTCTTCTCTCCAATCACTCTCTCATACAGCTGCCATGTTTATTTCCCTGTACAGAAAATCTAACTATGTCACTCACCTAATCAATAAACTAAAGTACTTCCTGTTACATCAACGATCCAATATAAACTCTTCAGTTTGACATTTAAAGGTCTTGGTCCCAACCTATATTTCCAGATCCAAATGAATATTATTATGCTCAGTATACAATGTAATCCATCCAAACCAGTCTTCTTGTCCCTTACGTACAACATCCCATCATCTACTTCCAGGTCTTTGTACGGGTCATGCTCCATGCCTGGAATGCCTTCCCTCTTCACCTCCATTTAAAAATCTCTAGTTCAAAAGACACTTTTCTTCTTCTAGCTATATTAGATCTCAAATTATGAAGCAATAATCATCAAAACTGTTTGGTACTGGCTAAGAAATACAGTGGCGGATGAGTGGAATAAAGTACATTAGAAACAGTACTAAATGACCAGAGCAATCTACTACTTAATAAACACAAAGACCAAAGCTTCTGGGGCAAGATCTCACAATTGACAAAAATCTGAGAAAATTGGAAAGCAGCAAAACAAGAACTAGATATAGACTAACAATTTATATCAAATATCCCTAGGTAAGATAAAAGAGGATATATGATTTAGACCTAAAGGGTGATAAACTAAACAAGTTAGGAGAACAAGGAATAATTTACCTGACAGCTATTCTCAGCAATATAATAATCCAAGGTAGTGCCAAAGGACTCATGATGAAAAATGTTATCTACATCCAGAGAAAGAAATGATGAAATTTGAATGCAAATCAAAACACTATTTTTTCACTTTTTCACAAAAACTACCCTCAAAAAAACTGTACTAAGCCAGAAAGAAAAGATTAGAACAAAACTAATTTCAAAGACCTATAATCTTTACAAATAGCTAGTAGATAGTAACTATTCATTTCAATATTTACAAGAATGGCTAAGCAATCAGGTTCTTAACATAGAAAGGAGCAAGTTGTGGGGAAATTTATTAATCATTAATCATTAATATAATCAATCAACAATTATTATTACTATTATGTGAAAGGCCCTATATTAGATGTTGGTGATTCACAGACAAAAACCCAAAGTACTTGCAGAGCTCCCATTCTGTTGGGGGGAAACAACTTATATGCATACATATAAATATATGTATAAGGTAATTGGATGGTAAGAAGGCAGTTGTGACTGGGAGAGTGGATCCCAAAAGGACTAATGGTACAAAAGGTGTTTGAGCTGAGCTTCTAAATTTGCTTCATTTTCCTTTCAGTAATTCCTCCTACTTACTATGACTTTGAGAAACATTCAAAAGATATTTTTAAATAATTGAAAAATAAAAGGTTTATATATAGGATTTAGTTCAATCACAGTCATTCAATATTCATTTATTCAATAATATATATTGAGATCTTGTGGATATTCATGAATTTGTAGACATACATTGAGGTCTTCAATGTACAAAAACTGGGCTGAGTAAGATGCAAATATGAATGAAAGACATTTTTGCTCTTAGGGAAATAAGACATGGGTACAAATTAACTATAGCCACAAAAAAGAATGTGATACATTTATAAAAATTATAATGCACCAAGAAGTCAGATGAAGACTGCACAAATGAATGAATGAAAAGTATTTATAAAGCACTTACTATGTGTCAAGTACTATGCTCAAAGTACAAATCTAAGAACCAGATAATCTCTGCCTTTAAGAAGTTTACAAACCAGCCAGGGAAGATAAGACAAAGATAAGACAAATAGTGGTGATTAAGTAGTGT
Organism: Sminthopsis crassicaudata; assembly: GCF_048593235.1. Lineage (NCBI taxonomy): Eukaryota > Metazoa > Chordata > Mammalia > Dasyuromorphia > Dasyuridae > Sminthopsis > Sminthopsis crassicaudata. Next base: position 69,981,562 of record NC_133619.1, on the reverse strand, counting down.
TGATGGAGATTGGTTTTTGTGGGGATGTCACAGGGATAGGTAGCTATACAGTGACATAGTATTGTAGACTTGGAGGTCGGAAAACCTGAATTCAAATCCTTCTTCAGACCACTGTTAGCTTTGTGATCATGGGCAAGTTACTTATGCTGTGTAAGACTCACTTTCCTCATCTATAACATAAAGATAATATATTGGATTATTATTATTTTATTATATATTGTGTCATATAGTATATAAATACATATAATTATTATAATTATAGAGTTGTGAGGACCAAATGAAATAATATATGTAAACTGATTTGCAAACCTTAGAGAATAATATTAGTTATTGTTATTGGCATTGATTTAATTAATTCATTTATTGTTATTGTTATCAATTTAATTAATTTTCCTAGTAGAAAGATGGAGAGAAAAGGTCAGTTCATTTGCAGACCACATGGCAGGGACAAGGTAGATGGTCAGACAGCTAAAATGCAAACAATACTCTAAGGCCACTTAGATAGAATATTCCTATGTATCAGTGCTAATAAACTCACTATTCAGAAAAACATAGTCCCAGGGCAGTAGTTCTAAAACTTTGAAAATCATTACCTAGAACAGGGCTTCTTAAACTTTTTCCACTCCCAAAAAATTGTTATGTGACCCTAGATATAAAGATATTTAAAATAGGTAAACAAATCAAACATTTGCTCTTTATAAATCACAATTTTGCCACCCCCACCTTCAGTTACAAAACCCTACATGGAGTTGTGACCCACAGTTTAAGAAGTGGGACCTAGAGAATGACTTCAGAAATCCAATGGTCTAGAGAAAGTCAAACTTGAGAGGTCAATCCAATAGAATATGAGGAAGAGATCATTCCTGATCCCATAGGCGGATCACATGAGACTTCAAGACTTCACAAAAGACCTCATCATAGACTGAGGAGTGGAAAAAGCCATGGTTAGGAACCAATGAGCAATTTAATTAACTAATATGTAGGTTGTATAAAGAACAGTTATGAAAAATAGGATTGAAGAAATTAGAAGAGCCCATTTGTAGAGATTTCAGGTATTAAGGTAGGGAACTTAAACTTCATCATGTAGATACTAGGTAATCACCGAAGGGAAAGACATGATCAAATAATAGGAAGATTAATCTAGTGGTGATTTCAGGATATTGGAGAGGAAAGAAATACTCTAAGAAAGGAGAAAAGTTAATCAGCTATTACAGTAATTCAGGAGAGAGTCAACATTGGCCTGAACTAAGAGGGTTATAGCAGGAATGGGAAGGAGGCAGTGTATTGAAGAGATGTTTTAATAGTGCAATGGGACAGGACTAGATAAAAGGGAAGGAAATGGAAGGGAGATGGGCAGATTGAGATAGATCTTGGAATACTGATAAATTTTGAATAGGCAGAGAGAAAGAGATTCCAGGCAAGAGAAATAGCATCTTGGAACTATGCAGTAATTTCATTATGAAGGATGAGTGGTTATACACTATATATAAACTCATTGATTGTCCTTCTATTTTTGATATGCAAGGCAATGTTAACTCATAGCTTAGTGGTGAAAATTTAAACACATTATTATTCACTGACTCTAAGGCAAATAAAAAAATTTCTATTTCTGTCAAAAGATCCATTGTCAAAAAGATAAGTAGTTGAATTTGTTAATTTGGTTTTCCCTATGAGAAAGGTTTCACAGAAATAATGTAAAATGTATTGAATTTTTTTCCCTGAGGCAATTGGGGTTAAGTGACTCACCCAGGGTCACACAGCTAGGAAGTGTTAAGTGTCTGAGACCAGATTTGAACTCAAAAACTCCTGACTCCAGGACTGGTGCTCTATCCACTGCACCACCTAGCTGCCCCATATTGAATCTTTAATGGAATAAATTGGGATCTAGGTTTCAAGGGAAGTTTCCCTACAAGCAATATTGTTGTTGATATCTAGTCATTTTCAATCATATCTGAGCCTTCCCCCCCCCCCATTGGGGTTTCTTGGAAGAGATGCCAAAGTGGTTTGCCATTTCCTGATCCAGATCATTTTATAGATGAGGAAACTGAGGCAAGCAGAGTTAAGTGACTTACTGGGATCACACAACTAGTAAGTTTCTGAGGTTAGATATTCCTGACTCCAGACACAGTATTCTATGGATCATGGCACCTAGATCAGTATACATACTGAAAAAGGAAGGTATTTGGAACTGGCAAATTTTAAGACACAACACAATGGAAAGAATATTAGAAACAAAGAGGCTTAAATTTTAGTCCTATCTTTGCAACTAATTGGGTGATCTTAACTAAATCATAACAATTGCAAGCATTTAGTTTTAGGACCCCTTTTATATTCTTAAAAATTGAGAATTCCAAAGAGCTTGCATTTATGTGATTTATTTCTATTAATATTTATCATATTAGAAATGAAAACATCTTAATATTATGATAATAGTTTTCACCTCATGAACTCAGAGAAATGGTCTTGAATCTTTGAACCTTTGAAAACTGCTGTGAAGTTTTCACAGCAGTGAAATATGAAAATAAGAAGATGAATTAGGATTCTAGTACACAGAGATGATGGGACCTATTTAAAGGAATAAAGAGATAAAACTGGGAACACAGGTTATGAGCAAATCACAGGTGACCTTGAAGGTCAGGCTAAGTAGTTTGGTAATATCTTTATTGGTAGATAATATGGAGCCACTGTAAGTTTTAGGAAAGTTAGATGAGCAGAAGAGGTGATATGCCCTGAAATGTATGTAGTAAGATTCAATGGTCCTCAGGTCTGGAAGTAATGTGCAGGCTGAATTTGATTAATCTACCATATTGTTGGATTGTGAAAGCCCAGGAGTACCCTGCAAAGAGATTCAAGAACTCTAATCTGCTATCACAGAGTATATTGGAAAGCTTATTGCTCCTCTGGAATCCTGAAGAGTGAATTTCCACTTTCAAAAGGATGCCCCCTGAGGTGTGCAGCTTTGGGATGCTGAATAAATAGGATAACAGCCAAACATGAAGTATGAACTTAGATTTCCTCTTGGTTTTGCTATTAGATACAGTACTTATGTTATTAATGTTTATACAACCATCTAATTCTTTAAGCTCAACTAAATTATTTGTATAACTATTTCCTACAGTATGAATTCTGTACATTATTTAATATTACACATCCACTCTAGTTACTATTAAATTTATCCTCATGTAACTTCAGCAAATATTCTCTTGTCCTTTTATTATACTGAGTCGATTCAAAATATCTTATTTGAAAATAGCTCTTTCTGATGTTAAATTGCTGAATTCAGATCCCCCCTCTTGGTATAGCATGAAGTGATTGAAAGGCTTTAATCACTTTCCCGCCTTATGTTAAATATATTCTTTAGGATGAGAAGTTCTCACATTATATAGATGTAACAGAAGGAGGCTTAGTCCTCTGAAAAAAGAACTAGGAAGCTATAAAATAAACAAAATCCATTCCCATATGGCCGTGCAACAAGGGTGTGTAGGCAATGGGAAAACAGAGGGACTTTTGATATAAAGAACATAGTAGGGACTTAATGTAAACTTATTGGATGATCAGCTGAATATCAGGGAAGAATGTTATTTCTGAGTGCTAATGCTCAGGAATACCGCCTAGTAGAACAAAGCAGCTGCTGCCAGGGAAAATGGGTGATAAATTCCTAAGTCAAACTAGGCATTCTTAAAACATGCTTAAAACAAACAAACAAACAAACAAAACAAAACAAAATAAAAAATAGAGACGACCAAGAACTGGTATATAGATGAGAAAAAAAGAACATAGATTCCTAAAAGAAGAAAGTGGCATGGACAAAGGGACTTTAGTTCTATATAAAGATGCCCAATTCTACTAAGGTCACATCTTGCATGGATATTATGAATTTAACATGATCCAAGAATCCCTCTAGAAAAGAAAAACTAGCGCTGGTTTCTTCATAACCAGAATTAGGTGAATTTCCTTTTCTTCTGTTCTTTGCATGCCTCATAATAAACTTGTTCTCTGTTTAAATGCTCATTGAGAGACATTTGCAAGAGTTGCTAAGTATTCCTAGGAGAGCTAGCAACGGGCCCAATTCAGATATTTCCATAACTTTAACCCTGAGTATGCATGTGAGAGTGGTAGGCAAGAAAGGAAAAGGAGAAGTGTAGGGGATGACAGTAAACACACTGATTGTTTTTAGTGATACCTCAAAAATAAACCAATTTTCCCTATAAGAGGAGAGAGATCCAGCTGACCTACAAATGACACAAATATAGCCATAATCTATCTTACTGAAAATTTTAAAAATATGTTCTGTCTTATCATTACCTTATAACATTTATCATAGCACTAACACACACACACAGAGACACAAATGTATGCACACAATATATCCATATATTCTATGGGCTCTGTCTTCAACCTTCTTTTGTTTTTTCTCTGAGTTTAATTATCATCTGTATGTCAATGACTCTTAGCTCTCTATCTTGTTTCTCTGTCTCTTTTCTCTCTGCCTCTCTCTGTCTGTTATTGTCTCTGTCTCTCCTTTCTCCCTTTCCCTCTCACCCTCTCCCTCTTCTTCTCCCTTCTCCCTTTGTCTTTCTATCTACTTATCTCTATCTACATTTAAGAGACTATTTATAGCCAACCTATGACAGAGCATTCCATATTTGTATTGGACTGGCCAGCCATAGTCAGACAAACTGTAATCCAAATATAACAAACTGATATCATTTTGGTTCTCTTCAAAAATGAACAATAACAACCATGTGTGTGTGTATATATATTTGTATGTATTTGTTTACATACTTACCTGAAAACATCCTCCCTCTCTTCCTTGAACCCCAACCCTGTGTCATCAGTTGCTTAGAAAATTTAAATTAGCTGTCTCAGCAACATCTCAAATAACATGTCCAAAACAATTCATTCTCTCTCGCCTCAAACCCATGCCTTTTCTAAACTTGGGCATTTAGATACATATCAGATATTTAATTCTTATCAAGTATGTATATATATATATATATATATATATATATATATATATATATGTGTGTGTGTGTGTGTGTGTGTGTGTGTGTGTGTGTGTGTGTGTATATATCTTTCTTTCTAGGTCCAAATAAAAGACAAAGTGAGAATATATAAAAAAGTACTATTTTTGGAGTCAAGATCTTCTTTCAAATTTCAGTGCTACTACCTACAAGCCTTCACATGCTATTTCTTCTTGGTGGGTCTCAGTTTTCTTATCTCAGTCTATGAGGCAGGTAGGGAACACATTCATCGTGAACTTAGAAGAATAGTTATAAAATGAGTCATGTTTGAGCCTCCATAAGGAGCAACCTTTCAAAGATGGGCTAGAGGTTGAACTCTCAGCCCTACATTAGGCAGGTAGGCTGGCTTTCCTATGGGGCTTCCACATCAGCTCATCTATTAAATGCTCACTGTGTGCAAATTGCTGTGCTAAACACAGGCATATAAATAGGAAAGCAAGCTAAGGCACTGTCAAGAAACTCATTTTCTCATAGAGGAAGAGAGCCCATGAGAGAAGGTTTCAGCTTTAAATCAGGGGGAAAAGTCCGTGATCCTTAGATCCTAAAGAGCTAAGTGATACAGTGGATAAAGTGCTTGACCTGAAGTCAGAAAGATCTGAATTCAGATGTAGACTCAGACACTAGCTATGAGCAGCTCTGTTTGGGTCAGTTTCCTTAATTATAAAATGGAAATAACAATATCACTCTCCATGGTTACTGTGAGGTTTAAATAAGATAATTTTTGTAAAGAGTTTAGCCCAGTGCCTGTCATATATTAGGTGCCATATAAATGCTAGCTAATCAAAACACATGGTCATTCATTTCCCTTAAAGTTATTTCCATTAATAAAACCATGTCCATTTATGACATTAAGCCATTTGACACTGCCAATGACTTTTGTGACTTGAACCTTCTTCCCTGAGACTTTGGTCTCTATAGCTACAAGCAAACAGGATGTGCAGAAACAATAACTAAGTCCCATTCTCACATGTGCTCCCCTCAAAGATGGCTGTTGGGGTGGGATTCATGCAGCCCTGGTGGGAAGCCTTGGAAGTACTGCTGCTTCTAATGCTCAAGGTTATATAGACTATCTCCATCCAGACATGAAAGAAGGGGAAGGATCTATGTGGTGGTGATAATTTGACTCACTTGGCACATACCACTCCTTTTCTCTCCTTGAGGGTGTCATGATGGTTCAACTAAATTAATCAGTGTTGAGATGTAGGACAGCTGGTAGAGAGGGATGTCACCTTTGGCTAAGGAGATTGTCCCTTGGACTGGCAGAGAAAGCTGAACAAAGAGTGGTCTGGGAGGCACAGCTAATCAAGGGATTCTTGTGTTGTACTAGAGCTAATAAGCTCAAAGTGCTTCTTTCTACACAATTACTCCCAGGACTGAGCCCAAAATATAGTTAGCCAGTTTCTTCTAGGACTTTTCCTCTCTTTTTTGGGAGAAAACTCCTAAAGTGAGAGTCAACATTGGAATTGAGCATTTCTGTGCCCACCACTAACCCTTTTTTAACATAAAATAACGATTTTTTTCTTTTTTTTTTAAAGAAGGGTGCATTTTTAAAGAAGAATCTCTTCATCTGATTACTCCCAAATGCCATTTTCTGCCAGCAGATTCTTAAATTTAAGTAATTTCTTCAAGTTCCCAACCTAAGAACACCCCAAAAGATAGTCTTAGAATGTTACCTGGGACTAAGTTAAGTGATATTCATGAACAGGGTATAAATGTCAGAGGCAGGATTAAAATCCAGTTCTTCCTATCTATAAATTCAATTTTCTATCAACTCTGAAATGTTCTTCCCTATTCATAATCTCCTCTCCTTTCATTTCCTTTGCCTCCCTTCTCCAAAAATCTATTCCTCTTCCTCTCCTTCTTTCTCCCTCTCCCTCTTCTTTCCTCCTTCACTCCTTCTCTCCCTCTCCTTTCTTCCTCCTTTTCCTCCTCCTTTTTCTTCTTGTTCTTGTTCTTTCCTCCCTCCCTCCCTTCATTCCTCCCTCCCTTTTTTCTTTTCTCTGTCTGTCTCTGTCTCTGTCTCTGTCTCTCTCTCTCTCTCTCTCTCTCTCTCTCTCTCTCTCTCTCTCTCTCTCTCTCTCTCTCTCTCTGTCTCATTCTAATTCTGTTTCTGTCTGATTCTTTCTTTCTGTCTCATGTGTTTTTCTCTCTCTTCCTACAAACTTCAGATTCTCCCATCCATTTCCTTAGCCTTATTTTCTGACTACTCCCCATTCTACTCACTTGCTTCTCCCAAAAACTTGTAAGCTACATAAAGTGAACTTCCCTTGGAATTTGCTTTAGGCTTCTGAAGTTTTCAAAGATCTACTTTAATTATTCATTTCAATAGTTTGAGCTCTATCAACAATATTTCAACACTACAATACCTACTTACTTAACCCCTTTTTTTTAAGTGCTAGCACCCATCTTTGGAACTACCATCTATCAAGTACTTTCCCCTTTCTGGGGCAAATACATACTGGACTGCTTTTTATCATTTCACTGAGTTTATAATCTGCCACAGGACATTCTGTCCTATCCTTCAGTTATTTATATTCCTTAGGCATCCTTTGTGAGATGCCATGTCAAAAGCTATTAGAAAATCCCAGTAAATTATATCTCCTAGATTTCGTTAATCCACTATTTTGTTGACTCGGAAGATTCTAACAAGAGAGAAAAGCATGATTTACCTCCATACCATGCTTGATATTACAAGTTTAGGCTTATCCAAGTGTTTTATTACTGGGCTTTTATATGTCCAAACAACTTGCCTGGCACTAAGGTGGGGCTCCCTTATCCTTCATTACTTGTTAGAAGATGGGCATGTTGTTATCCATTTTCCAATCTTTGGGAATGGAACTGGTTGCTTAGGATGCATCATCTGATATATTTTAGCAACCAGTCCTACTGTTTTGTATTCAAAGTCCTTCAGAATATATGGCTGATACCATCTGGTCCTGATGATTTATTGCCTGTAGGTTTCTCAACTTGTTCCATTACCTCTTCGTCAAATAATTTTATCTCATCCAATTCAATGCCATATTTCTGTGCAAAGTGCACTTTGGATAGGAATTTCCCCAGAATGCACTGGAAGAATGACAGATGAAAAAAATCCATTTCATTTTACTTCTCTATGGCCTACACAGTTTCTTAAGAGTCTGAAGAGTCCCAGTCGCTTTTACCCAGCTCTTTCTTGTCTTTTTGCATTAAAATAACTTAATTTCTCTAATATGAAGGTACATTAAATTTGGAAATTTCTTTTTGCTATTTGTTGTAGAATTTCATCCATTTGAGTGAGCTTAATTCTTGTTCCACTGTGTCAACAAGCTAGATTTCACATTTTGAAATGTGTTCTAATGATCCAATAGAACTCTTTAGAGTAGCAAGATTATGCAAGCTTAATTTTCCCACTTTTTCTTCACTAGCTGTAGAGGAAAGAATAATGACAAATATGTCTATGACATGTAACCCACACATGTACTACTTTTCAGCGTGGCTTTGCCCCTACAATTATAATTGAGCAGGTGTAAAAGATAAAGAGGGAGACAAAATACAGACTAAAAACACTGGGTTAAAAAATAGTTCAACTATTTTTATCATAAAGTAATGATTAATAATACATTGGGATCAAAAAAAAAAGCTTCTTTTTCTTCCAGGAGTGAGACAAAACCACAGAATTGCAAAGAGGGGCATAAATATGGACAGGCTGATGGGAATAAAACCCACTTTCAACTTAGTAGCTCTCCCATGCTCTTAACAGAGTCCTCATAAGACCACAAGTCTTTGCATGCCAAGAGAGACTCCACAGTACTGTCATATAGCATAGCACCATCTGGTGACCCTAAGAACCAAAAACACTAAGGCATTTGATCAACTATGTAGATAATTTTCATGTATACCCTAAGGTGAGGAGAGGTGGGGGGGGGAGCATCTTTCTGAGAGATAAAGGTGTTCTGTTGGATATCTCCATTTTTTCCTATTTCAAGTTTAGGCTTATCCAAATGTTTTATTATTGGGCTCTTATATGCCCAGACAATTTGTCTAGCAATAAGATGGGGCTCCCTGATTCTTCATTACTCAGGTATGATGTTATCCATTTTCCAATCTTTGGGAATGGAACTGGTTGCTTAGGATGCATCATCCTATACATTTTGGCAAATAGGCTATATCTCCATTTTCTCTATTTTCAACAGTTCTCTTTCAATCAATCAACTAATCAATAAACCAATAAGTATTTATTAAGCACTCATTAGAGTATGTGTCCACTTTTGATATTATACTATGGTATGTGACCTTCAAAGCAACTGAAATCTCAAAGTTCTCAGGTACTCTCTAAGTTACAGAGAAGATACAGACCTGAATGGGAAAAAAGGTTTTCCTCCTCAGGGAGTACCTATATTAATGAAATCACAAGTCTAAGTCTATCCCTTCTTTACTATGTGCTAATCTTTTGGGACAAAAAGACAAAAATGAAACAGGTTTTGATGTCAAAAAGTTTACATTCTAATGTAACTTATCTATCTCTATATAAATGAATACATATATGGGGAAGCACATAAAAAGAACATATATAAGTATATAAATAGTACATATATAATTAATAAATGAATATGAGGTTTTGTATTTTGTATAGCACATGTAGGAACATATATAAGCATATAAATAATATATAAAAATGAATAAATGAATATGAGGTAATTTCTTTCTCTCTTCAAACTCTTCTGGGATGTACCAGAGAAAAAATTGTCAAAGAAAAATTTTTAAAGAACTTCTAGAATAAATAACCTCTTATTTCTTTATTGGAAAAAAGATAATAAGTGGATATATTTTGAATGGTGGTTACAGTATATAATAACCTCTTTTAAAAATTTCATTAATTCCACATTTTCTCTTTCTCTCTTTTTTAAAACAGCATGATACACTAGAAACATTGCTATATTTGGAGGGAGAGGACATAAGTTCAAATACCGACTCTGACATTTCCTACCTTGATGGACCTTAAAAAATCAATCAACCAATAAACATTTATTAAGTAATTACTATGTGCCAGGCATTTGAGACTCAGTTTTCCCATATGAATAATAAGAAGTTGGCCATGACTGACCAACAAAATGCAACTTTAATTCCAAATTATTGATAGCTTCTGTGAAAAAAAACAACAAAACAAAAAACAAAAATAAAAACAAAAACAAATACCTGATCAAACATTTGTGAGTGCAATTTTTCAGGATATTTTATAATTTGAGGTTGAAATCTGGTCCATATCTTCAGGATTTTTAAAAATTGCTATAAGTTTATTTTTAATACATATTGCTTCATGAATCATGTTGGGAGAGAACAATCAGAGCAAAAGGGAAAAATCATGAAAGATATTTTTAAAAAACAGAAAAAAGAAGTGAACATAGCATATGTTGATTTACATTCACTCTCCGTAGATCTTTTTCTGGATGCAGATGGTATTTTCTGTCCAAAGTCTATTAGAATTGCTTCAGATCACTGAACTACTGAAAAGGACCAAATCTTTCATAATTGATCATCACACATTCTTGCTTTCATTGTGTAAAATGTATTCCTGGTTCTGCTTATTTCACTCAGCATCAGTTCATGTAAACCTTTCTAGGTCTTTCTATAATCAGCTTGTTCATCATTTTTTATAGAACAATAATATTATAATACTTTCATATATTACAACTTGTTCAGCCATTCCCCAATTGATAGGTATCCATTCCTTTTCCAATTCTTTGCTACCACAAAAAGAACTGCTACAAATATTTTTGCACAGGTGGGGCCTTTTCCCTCCTTTATGATTTCTTGGGATACACACCAGTAATGGCACTGCTGGGTCAAAGGGTATGCAGAGTTTTATAGCCCTTTGGGCATAGGTCCAGAATGCTATCAAGAATGGTTGGATCATTCCATAATTCCATCAACAATGCAATTTTACACCTACAACTTGGGGCAAGGACTTTTGCTTATCCTGACAAGGACTTATTCTGAGCCCTTCAGAGGAGCTAGCCCGGACCTTGACATTTTGGCGCCCGAACAGGGACCGACAAGATCCTGATTCCAGTGGAAAAGCCTCTGATCCAGATCTCAGTGGAAAAGTGTCTCTGACCCAGAAGCATGAGTAACAAGGAAACTTTGTTAAAGAGCTAAAGTAGAATTTCAGTGAAATGGGGCAAATGCCTTCAATTCAAGGAAAATGTTTAGAGAGCATTATCAAGGTAATGAAAAGCCAAGGATTGATTATAATTTTGGAGTAAATTACTGAACTTTTAAAAACTGTGCAGGTCATATGTCCTTGCTTTTCTCTGGAAAAAGAATTGGATCCAGATGAGTGGAAATTAGTAGGAGAGCAATTAGGTGAACACTGCAATTCCAAACCAAACTCAATTTCCAAAGATACACTTCATACCTACAATTTAATCCAAATGGCTTTAAAAATTGTTATTCTAAAGGAAAAGAAGAAGGAATAAAATGGGGAGGTGTCAACTAAACTAGGTGAAAAAGATGAATCAGATAACAATGAAGTTAAGTACAATTCTGAGCAACAGGAGCATTTCCCATCCTCTCCCTCAATTAACCTTCAGGGGTGGAGCAAGAAGGAGGAAGAGAAGAGGCAGAAATACAAACAGAATCACCTGTTAAGCAGCCTATGACAAGATTATAAAAAGTATTGGTTAAAGCTAAGATAGAAGAACAGGATATAAGTGATTTTATACATGCATATCCTGTGATTGAAGATATTGACTCTTTAGGTCAAAAAAGGAGAAGATATACACCTTTAGATTTGAATAAAATTAAAGATTTGAAAAAAGGTTGTACCCTTTATGGGGCTACATCAGCTTATGTTAAAATGTTACTAGATGGTTTGTCTTATGAAGTCCTAACCCCGAATGATTGGAAATCCATAGCAAGGACATGTCTAGAACCTGGACAAAATCTGTTGTGGCTTGAGGAGTTTCATGAATTATATAAGAACCAAGTCAGATGCAATTTGGAAACAGGAGTTAACACACAATTAACTTTTGAGCAATTAGCTGGTGAAGGTCAGTATGGAGAGAATTCAGAACAGGTTAAATATACCATGACAGTGTGTGAGCAAATTGCTAAGGCTGCAATAAAAGCTTGGGGTTTCCTCCCCAGACAGAAAGATCGGGGGGAGGCTTTCACTAAAATAGAGCAAGGTCCCAATGAACCTTTTGCGGATTTTGTGGGACATTTGCAAACTGCTGTCAAAAGAACTATTGGAGAAAATGCAGCTACAGAAATAATGACCAGACAGCTGGCTAAGGAAAATGCCAATGAGATTTGCAAGAGAATTAAATGGGAACTAGACAAAGATGCTTCTTTAGAGGAGATCATAAGATGCTTTGCTACAGTAGGAACAAATGCTTTTTATGCCCAGACTATTATGAACATGGAAAGACAGGGTCTCTCCTGGCAAGGGACTTCTAGAGAAATTCATTGATTTTTTCCAACGTGGAAAAATTGGACATCTAAGAGCTCAGTGTAGATATGGAGATAGAATGAAAAGACAGCATGAGAGAAGACCTAAAACCCCATGTCCAAAATGTCACAAGGGCTTCCACTGGGCTTCTGAATGTAGATTGTTCCAGGGAAATGAGAGGCGAAGCCCAGCTCCAAAAAATAGGTGGGGCATGATGGCAGCTGAGGTTACACCCAAAGAGCCTTTAGAAGGTCAGGACTCTGATTTGATCAACCAGCAGAAAAGCAATCACATGGCAGAAAGGGATTACCTCATAAGTCAACCAAAAAGCAATCAGATAGCAGAAATGGATTACACTTGGAAAGAATGCAGATCTTTTAAACCAACAGGGCACTGTCCAATGCAAACAGCAGTAACATAATTGCCAGATGATGAGAAGAGATTAAGAAAGTGGTAAATAGGAGGAAATTAGATAGGTTAACTACTTGGGAGAGAGGGTTTGCTTGTATTTCTTCAGATGGAGAAGGAATCAGATGGGTGCCATCAAGTCGTATTCGCCTTTTCCATCAGAGAGAGACAGAAAAAGATAAAAACCTCAAAACAAAGGAGAAGATCTAAGAAACATCTGACACTGAAAGAGCATGGCTGATAAAGAGACTCTTACAGATTCCCTAACACAAGATAAGACTATTAAAGAACTTTAAAACCAGCAGGAATCATTGGATTTCCTAACACAAAATGAGACTAATGGACAATGGACTTATGGACATGTATAAATTCTCAATTTATGATTATTTGATCATGTTATTTGTTACATCACTTCTAGCATGTGTTATGTTACTATGTATTTATGTAATTTATGTAATTATGTGTAATACCTCCCATATTGATGGATTTATGTTCCAAGGTCATGACCACCCTATATTCTAAATCAAAAGAAAGGGGGAGATGTTAGGATTACAAGGTGAGAACTCAAGTTGTCTAAACAATTCTCTAGCTCAGAATTCACACCTTTGGTTCAGCCTTTAAATGGAGTTTACACCTTTGGAATTCTGAGGGAGCAAGTTCATTGGTTGAAGTGTTTCTCACAAGCTTCATTGAGTTCTCACTATAATCTCTGCGAGGATAAAAGAGGGCAGCATTGGGTCTAGTCTGGGATTAAGTTTAGATGGCACAGAGGAAAAGATTTTACAGAAAAGAGATCTTCTCCCAGAGAAGGACTATAATTGAAGAGACGACAGGACCTTTACACATTAGTGTTCCTGTTTTCAGGATTAATAGTAGAATTGAATTTTCTATTCTAAGGATGCAATTTTAATTGTATAATAAGACACTGCATTTTTGGAGAACTAAGGTCAAAGTCTTTTCCAGTACTAAAGCCTCTATTCCTAAGGTCTTAAAGTAAGGAAAACGTCAAAGAAATTGGTGGAAGTAATACAAATAAGGTTCAAAGAATAACCATTTCCCAAATTAAGTGAACACATGAATGTTTTATTATTGGTGTTGAAATCCATCAAAAGTCATAGGATCACAACCTATAATAACCTAGGGACCTTAGAAGCATCTATTCAAACCCCCTCATTTTAAACATAAGGAAACTGAAGCCCAGAGGACAGTGCTAGATATAAAGGCAAAATCCTCTGACTTCAAATGCTAACAGTAGCTGACATTTATATACTCAGATCACTTTGAATATATTATCTCATTTGAACCTCAAAACAATCCTCACAGTTAAATATAGTCATGTCAGACACTTTGTGATACTTTTCTTGGTAAAGATATTGGAATAATTTATTATTTTCTTCTCCAGATCCTTTACAGATGAGGAAACTGAGACAGACAGGGCTAAGTGACTCACTTAGGTTAATAAAGTGTCTGAGCCTGGATTTGAATCCTGATTCCAGGCTTGCCCTTCTATGGGCTCTACTATGGCCCCATTTAGCCATCCTTCCATTCTAAATCTGTTTCTTGATCATCCTGCTACAAGCCTCTGTGTATATAACAAAACAGGAGGTACCAGAGAAAGTCTAGATTACATTAGGGTAAAGTAGGGGCAAGGAAAGAGAACAGGATGCTTTTGTTACACTTAATGGTGGTTCCTGGCATGTCACCTTTGCAATAATAAAGGAGAATTAGACATTGAAAAGAGGCTTTTTACTTGGTGTCTTGTCCCTTTAAAAACCAATAGCTCTTTTAAATTCCTTGACTGACCCCCAAATAAAAAATTCTGAAGGAGGTGGTCTAGGCTCTCCAGAAATCCATTAGGGGCTACATGACTGATCTAATCCTGTAAATGTTTTACTGCCCAGAAGAGGTGTGGTGGCTTTAGTGGATTACTATTTAGCAGCCCTAATGGAATTCCTGTGAGCAGACATGGGGGGGAGGAGGAGTAGGGAGAGAGGGGTGTTAAGATTTTCTGCCCCAAAGAATGATTTGTCTCTATGTAAAGTCTTGGGAATCTGGTTTGTTTTGTTTTTTGATTTTTTTTTTCCTGCCCTAAAGAAACTGGTCATTCACAAATTTCTTTGTTAAAACACAGAGTCTCAGTAAAGCATATACAATATATAAACTCTTTAGTTAGCTTTCTTAATGGCTCTATTAAATGCCTTAGAGCAATGTCATTTTTGAAGAGGTTACTCTTTAAAGAATTCCCCTTGCTTTCTTTGTGCTGAAGAGAGGCAAAGTATGAGACAGACCTAAGATGCTTAAAATAAACTTTTTGCAATCATAAAAGCCATTTTTCTTGCTATCAAACAAAAGTATATATCTCACAGGTACAGTAACTTAATGGGCAACTAGGTGGTACAATGGATAAAATGCTGAGTCTGGAATCAGAAAAATCTGAGTTCAAGTCCAGCCTCACTAACTGTGTGAATTATGCAAGTCATCTAACACTTCAGTTTTCTCATCTGTAAAATGAGTTAGAAAAGGAAGTGTCAAATGACTTTAGTATTTTTACCAAGAAAACCCCAAATAGAGTTACAAAGAGTCATATATAATCAAAAAGCTGAAGAACAATACAGTAACTTAAAACGTCTACTTCAGGCCACTTGAATAAGAGAATTATATTATATTATTATTCTATTATGTTATATTATAACAATCTTATAGTATATTATAAGTTTCTTCTTTTAATTTCCTTCATTTCCCAAGATGGGAGATGATTTCAAAATGATATTATTTATGTATCATGTTAAGAGCTGGAAAGTTTTCAGAAACAAAATGAGTGCTAACTACTGACTTTGGAAAGCCAGCTAATCTGTTGAGGTTTCAAAGTTCCTGAAATTTAGAGCTAGAAGTGATCTAAGCAGTTATTTAGTCCAAACACCTCATTTTCTTGATGTAGAAACTGAGTCCAGACAGGTTATATAAGTTGCTAGGCAAGTGTTAGAACCAGGATTTGTACCTGATTCCAAATTCCTTTAGCTGCTACTACAGACTAGATCAAAAGTCAGAATCCTTGGAGTATTTACCCATATTTGTCATTAAATATACTCATATTGTGTCGGTGGGAATACTAGAACCAGAGATGAAAGTTAATAAATTCACATACTACTTGAAATTTAGAAGTGAGAACAAAGATCAAAAGTCTCATGATTCCCTTAAGCAATGCTCTTTTTACTGTAAATTTGACTGTATGATGTCAGCAAATATGAGCCTTGATTTCTTCATTTGCAAAATGAAGAGTTGAGTTTGATAAACTAAAAGAACTCTTCTGGCTCTATTAATTAGTTGGTATTAATTAAACACTATTAATATTCTCTTCTAATATGATCTTTCATAATCATTACTTTTTTCAGCACTTCACCTAGATAATAACAATGGTTCAGATCACATGCTATCAGATAAATGATAATAGCCATTATTTGTTTAGCATTTAAAATTTAGGGCTCTATAAGCACAGCATTTCATATGAAACTTGCAATAACTATAAAAGTCAATAATATAAATGCTTTTGTCCCCAATTTTATAAATGAGTAAAATGATGCTAGAAAGCTTCAATGTACCATTAAGTTGAGAGCTGAATGAGACTTCTCATCTTTCATTTTTACAGATGAGCAAAGTGAGATGCAGGAACAAATTTAGGGGACTTGCCCAAGATGACACAGCTATTAAATAGCAGAAAAGACTTTGAGTTCAGGTCCCCAAAACTCTAGAACTAATATTCTTTTTATTATCTTCTTACACCGTCACTATATTTCCCCCCACAAACTTTTTTTTTTCCCCCTGAGGAATCCACTTTTAAGAAAACACTTTAATCACATTCTATACAATAGGATTTGGCTGTTCCATACCACATACATGTGGGAAAAGGACCCACATGTGCAAAAATGTTTGTGGCAGCCCTTTTTGTAGTGGCAAGGAACTGGAAACTGAGTGGATGCCCATCAGTTGGAGAATGGCTAAATTAGTTATGGTATATGGATGTTAATGGAATATTATTGTTCTATAATAAATGATCAGCAGGATGATTTCAGAAAAACCTGGAGAGACTTACAGGAACTGCTGTTAAGTGAAATGAGCAGAACCAGGAGATCATTATACACAGCAATAACAAGATTATAAGATGATCAATTCTGATGGATGTGGCTCTTTCAACAATGAGATGATTGATGCCAGTTCCAAAGATCTTGCGATGAAGAGAGCCATCTACACCCAGAGAGAGGAATGTGGAATCTGAGTGTGGATCACAACATAGCATTTTCACTCTTTTTGTTGTTTGCTTGCATTTTGTTTTCTTTCTCATTTTTTTCCCTTTTTGATCTGCTTTTTTTCTTGTGCAGCAAGATAATTATATAAATATGTATACATATATTGGATTTAACATATATTTTT
This sequence comes from Sminthopsis crassicaudata, assembly GCF_048593235.1. Taxonomy (NCBI): domain Eukaryota; kingdom Metazoa; phylum Chordata; class Mammalia; order Dasyuromorphia; family Dasyuridae; genus Sminthopsis; species Sminthopsis crassicaudata. The sequence goes on along the minus strand of NC_133619.1, from coordinate 69,964,273 downwards.
AACATGTTTAACATATATTGAATTACTTGCCATGTAGGAGAGGGGCTGGGGGGGAAGAGAGGAACACAAGGTTTTGCAAGTGTGAATGTTGAAAAATTTATCCATCCATATGTTTTGAAAATAAAAAGCTTTAATTAAAAAAAAAAGTTTTACCTTTAGTATTAATGCATTGTGGCTTCAGAATATTTACAGGAATAGCAAGAATGCTTTCTTGCTCAGTATCTTCTAAGCCATAAGTGGCAAATTAAATGAGTTGTTCATGATTATTTTGAGTAAAAGGCTTCATTGTATTTTGAAACTAATCAAATTTTTACTTTAAATTTTGTGTCTTTTGTAAAAAAAAAAAAATTGTTGTTTTTTTGTAATTCTGAACTTGAGAAATACTACCATGAAATTTTCCATAAGCAAGGGAACCCAAAAACAATATATTTAAAATCAACTTTTTAAATGCATATATATGTTGATTTTATTATATTACATTTTTATTATATTATTTTATTATATTATATTATTATTATATTATAATATTATTATATATTAATATTATATATTATCAATAATATATAATATTATTATATTATATTATATTATATATATTATATTATATTTATTATATTATTAGTAGTTTCAAAGGTGTCAAGTTTCAGAACCTATCTCTCAACTTCCTTCTATGATTTGCATTATTTTAAAATGATTCACTGATTTTTTTTTCTCTTATTTTTTTGGAGGAAAGTATCAATGTTACTTCTCTCCCTGTTCCTCCCCAGACCTCTCTCTAATAACAAGTAGGCATAGACAGTTAAAAAAATTTTTTTTCACACATTGGCTATGTACAAAAATGTATCTGTCATACTATACTTTTAGTTCTCTCAGGAAGTGGAATGTATGCTTCATCACTGATCTTTGGGAATTGTGGTTAGATATTACCTTGAGTTCTTAAAAGAGCTGCTATAAACATTCTTTCAAAGTTGTTTTTCTTTATATTGTTGTGTAGTCATTATATAAATTGTTCTCCTGATATAAATATCTCTACTTTGCTTAAGTCTATACAAGTCTTCCCAAATCTCTCTGAATCCTCTCCCCATCCTGCTTTTTAAATTTTTTTTTTAAAGAAATAGATATATTTTGTCAAACATTTATCTATTTCTATTGACATTATTTTTTGGGGGGGTTGGTTTGTGTTAATATAATCTATTATTTACAGTTGTACTAAGATTGAACTAACCCTGCATCCCTGCTGTTAATCCAATCCGGTAATAGTGTATTCTTTTTTAAAATATGGCAATGCAGCCACTTTATTAATGCCTAATTCACAGTTTTTTGCATTAGTATTCATTAGTGGTATTGGTCTATAGTTTGCTTTCTTTGTTTTGTATCTGGTTTAATATCAAGCATATATGTTTATCATCAAAAGGATTTGGTTCAGATTCCTTTTTGTCATAGAATTTAATGTTGGAATTAATAATTTTTTGAATATTTAATAGAATGTATTTTTCAACCCACTTAGTGTTCTAGAGCTCTTTCTACTATATCATGTTATTCCTATCAGAGATATTCTACTTCAGATAGTACATGTAATATTATTAGAAATCACAGTTAGAGAATTTTATATTTGGAAGAGACATCAATAGCCATGTAATCCAACTCATATAAGAAGACCATAATATCCAAGTTCTGTTTGAAGACTTCCTTGAAGTCTTCCTTTCCCCATAGAAACATAGAATAGCTTTAATCATAAGTTTTCCTTCCACTGAAACTAAATAATATTGATTTCAATAAATCATAGAATTTGTGATTTCGTGGAAATCTCAGTCTAATCCATACAAGAAATAAATCTTGACTATAACATGCTAGATAAGTCGTCATCCAGCCTCTGTCTCAAGACCTTCAAGCAGGATATAATTACTGCATCTCTGGATAGTATATTCTATTTTTCAACAGCTCTAATTATTAGGAAGTTTGCCTTGATAGCAAAACTATCCTTCTTCCCATTATTCCTGGTTCTGTCCTATAAGATTGGATAAAACAACTCTAAGCTCTCTTTCATGTGACAGTATTTCAGATACTTGAAGACAGCTATCATTTCTCCTCAGAGACTTCTTTTCTCCAGGCTACTTCAATCAATCCTCACATGACATAGACTGAAGGATTTTTACTATCCTGATTACCTTCTGCTAGACTCTATAGCTTATCAACATCCATCTTAAACCATGAGGCCCAGAACCAAGCATGCTATTTCATGAAGTTTTTGTGAAGATTCAATGTGAGGTTGCTCATAAAGTGCTTTGTAAACTTTGAAGTGCTATAAAAGTCAGCTTTCATTGAGAATGATAATAAGAAGGAAAATAAGATGATAATTAAATAATTTTAAACAATGAATTTGAAGTTAAAATTAAAACAAGAAGATAGAAAAAACAAATTGTAGGATGAAGGCAATGGTTTGACAGAATTTCATATAAAAAATTCCACATATCATTTTTCTCTCAGAAGCTCTGCTTCTGGTGATAGCAGTGTCCAGTGAGAGGCAAAGGTATAAGGAGAGATCTCCAAACTAAAATAGGTCTATAGGCCTATGAAGTGAACATTGGTCCTTCGTCTCTATATGTTCTTTTCCATTTTAGGTGAAGGGATTGGAGATTCTGAACCTTGTGAGTTTCAAAAGGACAGTAAAAGGAACTTTTTTTATGTCAGGTTTTGCAGCCAGTGCTGATAGATATTCAGAAGAGCAAGGAGTAATCTTTGGGACTCAGGCCATAGTTAGCTGAGACAGAAATGCATCTGGCAGTTACGTATTATGGATGTGAACTAAGTGGGACCAATACCATGAAGGAATTCAATTAAGACTCAGCTAACTCTCCCCAAATACCAAGGCAGTATGAAGCAAGTGTGTCCCATAGCATTAGAGGAAAATGTTTGTATTTATAGTTTTGCTATATCTATTAATGAAATATTGTGTTGTAAAAGCTCTTAAAAATCCTTTATGTTTGAAATGATTGAGTAGTTACCAAACAAGAGAGGGAGGTAACAGAAGGTAGGATTAAGATAAGTATGAACTATGCTGATAGAAACAAATAAAAAAAAGTTCCATCACATAAGGTCAGACAACATCTCAATTGTATTCAGTTTGGGGAGTTACATTTTAAAATAGACATTGAAAAAATGTGAAAATGTCTACAACAAGGCAACCAGTGACAAGGATTTGGAAACTTCTCTTAATGAAGAATAATCAAGGAACTGAGAATGTTTTTGACTTAGAGAAGAAAAGACAGGGTACTTGTGATAATTATATTTAAATATTTGGATGCAGGTTTAGAATTATAGTTTTGAAGGTGGAACTAAAGAGTAGAAATGAAAAAGAGACTTCAATTTAATCTAAGAAAGACTTCTACCAGTTAGCATTGTCTATAAATAAAATGGGATGAAGCATGAAGTAGCTTGAAGGATGAAGCATGAAGGATTCCAGTTGAGGCTGAGTAATTATCTGTGAGGAAAATTGTAAGGGGGATCATAGAAGCTATCTAGAATAGGAGCCCCCTCATTTTATACAGGTTTGATGACTTATACAAGGTTTCACAATATGAAGTAAGCTTCAGAAGAGTTTTTCACATAAGTCTTCTGAATCCAGAAAATATATTTTTATTATTGTAATACACTTTGGATGAAGGATTAAATTAAATGACTTAGAATTAAAGAATTATAGATTTTTTAAAGATTAAGAATGGGATTTAAATATCTAGTCTAAATCCTACATTTCAGATATGAGGAAACTAAGACAAAACAAGATTAAACTAAGGGTACACAGCTAAGTTGCATAGCATGTATTCCAACCCAGGGTCTCTGATACAAAATACAATAACCTTGCTGTTCTTTTGGATTTCCTTTTGATTCTAGGGTTCTATGACTTTATGTCCCTAAAGTACACAGACTAATTTCAGAACCCTTTCAGTTTAATGTTTAAGTGAACTCTTGGACCTTTGTTACTAAATATATATTGAATAAATGACTCAAATCACTCTAAATAAACATCACTGTCCCAGGGAAATAATAAGAATTACTGTTATTCATAGTGACTGACTGGAATGTCAGCAGTTAAATAAACAAATACAAAAATCTAGAATGTCATAGAATCTTGAAATTATAGATTTAGAATTGAAAAGGGCCTAAGAATTCACCTAGTCCAATCCCCTCTTACAATAAAAGGGGAAAAAAAAACTGACATTCAGAGAAGCTAAATAGCTATTTCAGGGTCACTTAGGTGGTAACTATTGGTCAGGAATCAAGGCTGGGTCCTCTGGCACCTGATCCAATACTCTCTGTTCACTATACTGCCTTGCTTCAATTTTATTCAGCAACCATCTGTTAAGTGTCATCCATGTTCTTGATGTTATGCTCAATACTAGAGACAGAAAGAAAAAAATAAAACAATACCTGGCCTCAAGGAGCTTACATTCTACTCAGGAGATACAGCATGCAAACAGATAAGTAAATTCGTAGTATATAGTTATCCAAGGTATTTTCAAGAGGGAAAGAGCAATAATAATAATTGGATAATGGAAGATCTTAAATGGCAAATGAAAGCATTTTATCTGAAAGGGAGTTGCTAAAGATTTTTGCATAGGAGAATAACATGGTCATATCTTAGTTTGAGGATTATATTTTTGGAAGTTGGGTAGAAAATGGATTAGAGAGAAAAAAAGAACAGAAGCATAGGAAACTTCTGGCCCAAAGGCCAAGTTTGGTCCTTTGTTTGACTTCATATGACTTAAAATATACTACTCTACCCATCACAATCCTACCACAGATAATTTCTCCCCAGAAAGCTACTATGATATTCAGATCATAAAGATACTGTATTGATTATCTCCCTATATTAAGTATCTGGACTCTCAAAACACCTACAAGAATCAGAGTCTTAGAAGCAGTGCTGTATCAATAATGTATCAAAGCTATCCAGACAAGAACTCTTCCTCACAGGCTCAGACTGTAAAACTGACCCTTTTACACATGAAGATAGTAGCAAGCCCTGTCATAAAACATCAGTCACCTAGAGATGAGACATAGAGCAGTTTGGTCATTTCAGTCACATCCAGCTCTTCCCGATTCCATCTGGGATTTTCTTGGCAAAGATGCCAAAATACTGTGTCATTTTCTTCTGGAGCTTATTTTACAGATGAGGAACCGAGGCAAAAAGAGTTAATTGACTTGCCCAGGATCACAGAACTAGTAAGTGTCTGAGGCCAGATTTGAAATCATGAAGGTGAGTGTAGCTGATTCCACCTAACTGCCCTGGAGACACAAAGATAATATGTAAATTGGGGACCTTTTTCCAAAACTTAAATGACGAAATAACATTTTTCCCAAACATACCCTTAAAGCTCACCTAATGGGTGTAACAAAACATTAAAAGGAGGAGACCTATTGAGGAGACCTCTAAAACTAGTTCTCCACCATAAATTAACTTCAATGGGCTGCTCTAGAAACAGTGATGGGTTCCCATTGAGTTAAAAAGCAGCTGAAAAGTTGGAAAGGTGAACTCTCTAAACAGTAGTAGTAAAAGATAATGACACTCAGTTCAAGTTAATAACAAGATCTAACATGTAGTAAGTGTGCCCAATGATGTATGGATTTTTCTTGTCCTCAATCTTTGCTGCCCCACTTTAGTTCTTGCACAAATTCAAGGTCATAAGTAGTTCACATACCTTATAATATGACAGTGAAAGGGAAATGTGTGATTCTTCTTAAGTCAATCAAATTGAACACAGATCAATGGGGAGTCAAAGTCAGACACACACTAAGACTTGAAGAATACCAGAAAAAAGTTGAGGAACTTGGGCTAAATGCATACGAGACCCCTGGGAAATGAGAAACTGAATAGAAATATGGAAGGAAAAAAGTATAGACACACCAGAGTTGCGAATCAAATTTTCACTGCAAATTACTGAGTCACAGCAATTATAGGACAGTAGTATAAGTCAGGAGGAAGTTCCTCAGTAGATAGATGTAATGATGGGGCGGGGACTCTAGAATATCTAGCAAGCTTTCTATCCCTTTAGAAGGAAGAAGGGAAGAGTTACCAAGAATATTATTGTAAAACCTGTATAGATCCACACAAAAGGCAAGGCTCATTACCCATGAAAGGAAAGTGGTTTAGCTTCTATTGTGAACCCCTTTTATTTTGGTTGGGTTAAATAAAATCTGTCTTATATAGTTAATGTTTTGTTAGCCTTAGTGCTTGTGTGCAAGTTAAGGGTCATTGTAGAGATGTGAGTCAGATTCTTTATTTTTATATTTATTTATTTATATTTTTACTTTTAAATAAACTTTTGTTTTTTCTTTTCTTTTTTGTTGTTTTATTTATTCTAATTTTTCATTCCCCTTTCATCTTCCTCACCTCCCCCCAAACAGGCTACAATTAAACACAGATATATTTATATGTGTGTGTATGTATATATTCACACCCATCCACAAACCCACAGGCCTATATTATATTTACATATTCTCAGACACTTATATAAGCATATGCATTTGCCTATATGTAAACATGGATCACAAACAGTATAAATATGACTGACATAGAATGTAGCCCTCTTGACTGAATCTTTAAGTTTGACTTCTTTTAAATCAATGAATACTGATTCTTGTAATATTTGTGTATATCTCTTATTTCCCATCCCTGCTAACTCTTCTACTTTAATTCTGCTCCTTAATTTGCCTGGTTATTATTTAACCTCCCCCCACCCATGGATCTCTCCCTTATCTTCTCCCCCACCCTTTCCTTTCTTCGTTATCCCATTCCCATTAATCTATTCACTTTATCTCACACCAATTAATCTAAATGCCCTTCCCTCCCTTTATCCCTTTCCCATTATTCTACATACCTTGTCCCACTATCATTACTCTATACATCCTTTTATTCCCCATCTTATCATATTCCTTTTTCTATTATTTCTTTATAGATTTATACATAATATATGTGTGTGTGTGTGTGTGTGTGTGTGTACAAATAACATAGTACCCTCCAAAATCGGTTTAATCCAATCCTGTGAGTAGATTTTCAGAACTATGACCACACCCCCATGCCTCTGTATCAGTTCTATTTTTGCACCTCATTTATATAATATAATTACTATTTTTACCTTTTCCTGGACAGTAATGCTTTTTTAAGAATCAGATCATATTCAATTCTGCTCCAATCTTTTTTTTTTTTGAGTTACTGAGCTACTGACATCAATCATAAATATATGTTATACATTTTCCATGCTCTATACATAAATGATTTGTCCATGTTGAGTTTCTTGAAATTAATCTTTGACATCTTTTATATGTTAAATTTCCTATTAAGTTCAGATTTGCTTGAGACAAAGTCCTAAAAATCTTCAAGTTTGTTGAATGTTCATTTTTTTTTTTTCATTCAATATTATAGGTAATTTTGCTGAAGATGATATTTTTGGCCACAGGTCTAGTTCTTTTGATTGCCAGTATATATTATTCGAGGACCTATGGTCTTTTATTGTAGCTGGTAATAAGTCCTATATAATTCTGATTGTAACTCCAGTATATTTGAACTGGTTTTTTGTTTGTTTATTTTGTTTATTTCTTGCAAAATTTTCTCTTTGGTCTGGAAGTTTTGAAATTTAGCAATAATATCCCTAATGTATTTTCCACAAAGAATCTCTTTGAGGTGGTGATCAGTGGATTCTTTCTGTTTCTACTTTCCCCTCAGGTTCTATTGATGGGGGTTGAGGTTCCTTTAAGATTCCTCTCTGGCTGACCTTAATTCACAAATCCTGGTCAAAAGAACCTTTTGAATATCCGGACCTAGCTCCACTATCAGCTCAGCTTCCCCCAGCCCTCACCTGATCTGAGCTAACTTTTCCCCTCCTTCCCCTCACCCCTTCCCCAGAGATGGCAGGTTGACCAATATATGTTGAATATGTTAAAGTATAAGTTAAATAGAATATATGTATACATGTCCAAACAGTTATTTTGCTTTACAAAAAGAATTGGACTTGAAACAGTGTACAATTAGCCTGTGAAGGAAATCCAAAATGCAGGCAGACAAAAATAGAGGGATTGGGGATTCTATGTAGCGGTTCATAGTCATTTCCCAGAGTTCTTTTGCTGGGTGTAGCTGGTTCCATTCATTACTGCTCTATTGGAACTGATTTGGTTCATCTCATTGTTAAAGAGGGTCTCATCCATCAGAATTGATCATCATAGTATTGTTGTTGAAGTATATAATGATCTCCTGGTCCTGCTCATGAACCAGCATTGGTTCATGTAAGTCTCTCCAGGCCTTTCTGAAATCATCCTGTTGGTCATTTCTTACAGAACAATAATATTCCATAATATTCATATACCACAATTTATTCAGCCATTCTCCAATTAATGGGCATCCACTCAGTTTCCAGTTTCTGGCCACTACAAAGAGGGCTGCCATAAACATTCTTGCACATACAGGTCCCTTTCCCTTCTTTAAAATTTCTTTGGGATATAAGCCCAGTAGTAGCACTGCTGGATCAAAGGGTATGCACAGTTTGGTAACTCTTTGAGCATAGTTCCAAATTGCTCTCCAGAATGGCTGGATGTATTCACAATTCCACCAACAATGTATCAGTGTCCCAATTTTCCCATATCCCTTCCAACATACTGCATTATCTTTCCCTGTCATTCTAGCCAATCTGACAGGTGTGTAGTGATATCTCAGAGTTGTATTAATTTGCATTTCTCTGATTAATAGTGACTTGGAGCATCTTTTCATATGGCTAGAAATAGTTTCAATTTCTTCATTTGAGAATTGTCTGTTCATATCCTTTGACCATTTATCAATTGTAGAATGGCTTGATTTCTTATAAATTACACTCAGTTCTCTATATATTTTGGAAATGAGGCCTTTACCAGAACCTTTGACTATAAAAATGTTTTCCCAGTTTATTACTTCCCTTCTAATCTTCTCTTCATTGTTTTATTTGTACAAAAACTTTTCAATTTGATATAATCAATTTTTTTTATTTTGTGATCAATAATGATTTCTAGTTCTTCTTTGGTCATAAATTCCTTCCTCTTCCACAAGTCTAAGAGAAAAACTATTCTATGACCTTCAAATTTATTTATAATCTCATTCTTTATGCCTAGGTCATGAACCCATTTTGACCTGATCTTGGTGTACAATGTTAAGTGTGGATCAATGCCTAGCTTCTGCCATACTAATTTCCAATTTTCCCAGCAATTTTTGTCAAACAGTGAGTTCTTATCCCAAAAGCTGAGGTCTTTGGGTTTGTCAAACATTAGATTATTGAAGTTATTGGCTGTTTTGTCCTTTGAACCTAACCTGTTCCACTGATCAACTAGTCTATTTCTTAGCCAATACCAAATGGTTTTGGTAACTGTTGCTTTATAATATAATTTTAGATCTGGTACAGCTAGGCCACCTTCATTTGCTTTTTTTTTTTCATTAATTCCCTTGAAATTCTTGATCTTTTTGTTTTTCCATATGAACTTTGTTGTTATTTTTTCTAGGTCATTAAAATAGTTTTTTGGGAGTCTGATTGGTATAGCTCTAAATAAATAGATTAGTTTAGGCAGCATTGTCATCTTTATTATATTTGCTCATCCATTCCAAGAGCATTTAATATTTTTCCAATTGTTAGATCTGACTTTATTTGTGTGGAAAGTGTTTTGTAGTTTTGCTCATGTAGTTTCTGATTTTCCCTTGGCAGAGAGATTCCTAAATATTCTATACTATCAATAGTTACTTTAAATGGAATCTCTCTTTGTAGCTCTAATTGTTGGATTTTGTTAGTGATATATAAGAATACTGATGATTTATGTGGGTTTATTTTGTATCCTGCAACTTTGCTAAAGGTGTGGATTATTTCTAATAGCTTTTTAGTAAAATCTCTAGGGTTTTCTAAGTATACCATCATCTCATCAGCAAAGAGTGATAGTTTGGTTTCCTCATTCCCTTTTCTAATTCCTTTAATTTCTTTCTCAACTCTTATTGTCAAAGCTAGCATTTCTAATACAATATTGAATAGTAATGGTGATACTGGGCAACTTTGTTTCACTCCTGATCTTATTGGGAATGGTTCTAGTGCATCCCCATTACATATGATGCTTAGTGATGGTTTTAAATAGATGCTACTGATTATTTTAAAGAAAAGTCCATTTATTCCTATACTCTCAACTGTTTTTAATAGGAATGGATGTTGGATTTTATCAAATGCTTTTTCTGCATCTTTTGAGATGACTATATGGTTTTTGTTATTTTGGTTATTAATATGGCCAATTATACTAATAGTTTTCCATTATTGAACCAGTCTTTTATACCATTCCTGGTATAAATCCTACTTGATCATAGTATATTATCCTGGGGATGATTTTCTGTAGTCTTTTTGCTAATATCTTATTTAAGATTTTAGCATCAATGTTCATTAGGGAGATTGGTCTATAATTTTCTTTCTCTGTTTTTGTTCTACCTGGTTTAGGTATCAGTACCATGTCTGTGTCATATAAGGAATTTGGTAGGACTCCTTCATTCCCTATTTTCTCAAATAGTTTATATAACATTGGGACTAATTGTTCTTTAAATATGTGGTAGAATTCACATGTAAATCCATCTGGTCCTGGGGATTTTTTCTTAGGGAGTTGATTAATAGCTTGTTCTATTTCTTTTTCTGAAATGGAACTATTTAAAGCAATTTACTTCCTCCTCTGTTAATCTGAGAAGCCTATATTTTTGGAGATAGTCATCCATTTCACTTAGGTTATCAAATTTATTGGCATAAAGTTGGGCAAAGTAACTCCTTATTATTGCTCTAATTTCCTCTTCATTAATGGAAAGTTCCCTCTTTTCATTTTTAAGACTAACAATTTGATTTTCCTCTTTCTTTTTTCTAATCAGATTTACCAAAGGTTTATCTATTTTGTTGGGTTTTTTTCATAAAACCAACTCTTAGGTTTATTTATTAATTCAATAGTTATTTTTACTTTCAGTATTATTAATTTCTCCTTTTAATTTTAGAATTTCAAGTTTAGTATTTGATTGGGGATTTTTAATTTGGTCTTTTTCTAGCCTTTTAAGTTGTAAGCCTAATTCATGGATCTTCTCTTTCTCTGTTTTATTCAAGTAAGCCTCTAAAGATATAAAATTCCCCTTATTATTTCTTTGGCTGCATCCCACAGATTTTGGTATGATGTCTCATCATTGTCATTATCTTGAGTGAAATTATTAATTGTGTCTATAATTTGTTGTTTCACCCAATCATTCTTTAAGATGAGATTATTTAGTTTCCAATGACTTTTTTGGTCTATTTACCCCTAACTTTTTGTTGAATGTAGTTTTTATTGCATTGTGATCTGAAAAGAAAGCCTTTACTATTTCTGCCTTCCTGCATTTAATTTTGAGATCTTTATGTCCTAATATATGGTCAATTTTTGTATAGATTCCATGAACTGCTGAGAAGAAAGTATACTCCTTTCTGTCACCATGCAGTTTTCTCCAAAGATCTATCATACTTAATTTTCCTAATATTCTATTTACCTCTTTAATTTCTTCCTTATTTGTTTTGTGGTTTGATTTATCTAATTCTGAGAGTACGAAGTTGAGATCTCCCACTATTATAGTTTTGCTGTCTATTTCTTCTTGCAACTCTCTTAACTTCTCTTTAGGAAGTTAGATGCTATTATACCACTTGGTACATATATATTTAGTATTGAAATTGCTTCATTGTCTATGCTACCCTTTAGCAGGATATAGTTTCCTTCCTTATCTCTTTTAATTAGATCAATTTTTGCTTTTGCTTGATCTGAGATAAGGATGGCTGCCCCTGCTTTTTGGACTTCACCTGAGGTATAATAGATTCTGCTCCAGCCTTTTATCTTTACTCTGTATGTATCTCTCTACTTTAAATCTTTTTCATGTAAACAACATATTGTAGGGTTCTGACTTTTGATCTAGTCAGCTATCCGCCTCTGCTTTATGGGAGAGTTCATCCCATTCACATTTACAGTTAAAATGACTAATTCTGTATTTCCTGCCATCATATTATCCCCAGATTATGCTTTTTTTTCCCCTTGCCTCCCCTTCCCCCTTGTTAGGTTCTTACTAAGTGCTAATGAGATAATGAGATATTAGGTTCTTACTAAGTGCTAAGTCGGTACTTGACAATTCTCTAGTTCTGGCCATGACTGGGAGTTTTATTTGTGAATTTCTGGGGAAGAACTTGCATGCTTAGGAGGAGCAAGTTCATTGGTTGAAGTAATTTTTCTCAGAAGCCCTTGCATTATCCCATGCCCATTCTCTGGGAGGATAAAAGAGGGAAGTCACTACTTTGGATGAGAGTTAATGGCAACTGTCTGGAGACAACGGTTCTCTACAGGAAGAAGAATCTGTCCAAGAAATTTGAGTTGATACAGTAGATCTCCTCCCAGAGAGCGATGGGCAGCTTCTGGAGACAACAGTACATTACACCCCCCTTTCCCAGTATTAAACTTATGGGCCCTAGTTGCATCATATAGCTCTCCCTCTTTAGGATCCCTCCCTCCTCCCTTTAAATCCCTTCCCCTTTCTTGTACCCTTCCCTTATTACTCTTTTCATTTTCCCTTTTCATCTCCCACTTTTTAATGAGGTGAGAGAGAATTCTCTGTAAAACTAATATGTCAATTATTTTCTCTTTGAGCCAACTCTGATGAGAGTAAGATTCACACAATGTTCCTCCCCCTCTCTAAATTCCCTCAGATTGATAGGTTTTCTTTGCCTCTTCCTGGGATGTAGTTTCCCTCTTTTTATCTCCCCTTTTCCCTTTTTCTGACACTATCCCTTTCCATTTCTACTTCCCTTTTTTACATTATATCAGTAAAATCAAATTATACATGTGGTCTTTATGTATATCCACAACAGAAATACAGTTCTCAAGAGTTCCTTTTACCTTTTTCTGCTTCTCTTGAGTCCTATGATTGTAGATCAAATTGTTTGTTTATATCTGGTTTTTTCCTTAGAAACAAATGGAATTCATCTGTTTCATTAAATATCCATCTTCTTCCATGGAAGAAAATGCTCAGCTTAGCTGGATAGTTTATTCTTGGCTGCATTTCAAGTTATTTTGCCTTTTAGAATATCAGATTCCTGGGCCTTTGATCCTTTAATGTGAAGGCAGCCAGATCATGAGTGACCCTTATTGTGGCACCTCAATATTTGAATTGTTTTTTTCTGGCTGCTTGTAATATTTTTTTCCTTAGTCTGATAGTTCTGAAATGTGGCCATAATATTCTGTGGAGGGCATGAGAGGAGCTAAGAAAGTTGCATGTGTCTTCTCTGCCATCTTGGCTCCATTCCTCAATACCATTTAATCTTAAGGGACTTTAGAAATAAATTACTAGATTGATCTGAACCTCTATGGAAGAAACAAGTTGCTGATCAGTTAATAAATCTGTCTCATAATTGTGTCCAAAGAACAGCTGGGCACAACTTACCACAATTGTTGATGTTCAGGAAGTAGCTCCTCATGTACTCTTCATGGAGACAATTCAAGTTTTTTGGCAGAAGAGCAATTAACCAATGGGGCAAATGCCTTTCTTTGGTAGAAGACACCACTCCATTTTAATTATTTTTTAAAAAATTTCCCAGAGTTTTCTAGTAATTAGAATGTACCATTTCATAAATCAAACTAACCTGAAGGACAAGTATAACCCTGATCTTATTCAATCATTTTAACCATATAAAGTAGCTTAAACACATGATATATATGGTAACTATCATTTTGTTATGATAATGCTGAGATGGGAAATAGCATTAACTTTGTAACAGAAGCTGTAATTAGCTTTTTTCTTTCTCAAAAAAATTTATTTCCTTTTGGGCTTCACTATTTTGAGAGGATACTGAACTCAAATTTACTTCAAACAATGGATTTGGCATTTGTTAATTTTGTTTTGATAGCAGAAATAGTCAATGGGAATACTTATTCATCCATCCTTTGAAGAACTATGGTCCCATGCCAAACCCCATTTGATCATTACTTGGGCTCAGATTGGCTCAGAGTGAATGTAAATAGCAATTGTTTCTGTTTTGGCCAGAAAATGAGGGTTTTTCCACTTCCAAATTAATGCAAATCCAGATAGACTGAGAGAGAGAGAGAGAGAGAAAGATAAAGATATACATATATAATTTAGTCTATATAGATGAAACAAAAAACAGTTCCTGTCCTCAGAAACTCATGCTTCCCAGGACAGGAAATAAACATAAAAACATATCAATATGCATGTGATAATTTGGGGAGAGAGAAAACTAAAAACTAGGGAGAGCAAGAAAGGTTTCTGATAGGAGGTGCACATAAACAGCTTTTGTAGAGTCAGGGGCTAAGGACAAAAAATACCAAATTCTTCTTCAACTTTACATTAATTGAAATGGAGACACCAAAGGAAATTTTGTTCAGATATAAGGCATGGCTTTCCAATCAGATGTCTTCCAATTTAGAGTTATAAGAAGAGTTACAAAGGCCTTCCTTCATGTGAAAAGATGATGATGATACACGAAGACTAGGAGGCAGTTACATTCTCTGACCTCTCTCCTCTTCTCTCTTGCCTTCAATTTATTTCATTCCCAAACCACAAGAAACATCTTTGAAGGCTGCTTTGCAACTCCTTCAAGTTTATTATTCACAGATGTGGAGGCTCTGGGAGAATTGACCTGCCCCTTTACCTAGGCATCCTCCACTTTGCATTTTGCAATTTGATTCCAGTTTACCTTTGCTGCCCATTAATCCTTTTCATCTATTTTATGTTCTAGCCCAATTGGTTTGCAGATCATAATCCCTTGAATCTGTGCTCTATCTCCCTTCTGTGCTTTTGAATAGTCTACTCCTTTCTTTCTTATCTCCACCATTTAGAGCCCCTAGTCCAGCTATCAGAAATTGTCCCCAGACAATAAATACAACTCTCTGTCTGAGACAGTCATAGGATTTTGGGGGACTTATAAGACTGAGATAATTTTTTTTTTTTATTCATTTTTCCAAATT
The DNA here is from genome assembly GCF_048593235.1 of Sminthopsis crassicaudata. Taxonomy (NCBI): domain Eukaryota; kingdom Metazoa; phylum Chordata; class Mammalia; order Dasyuromorphia; family Dasyuridae; genus Sminthopsis; species Sminthopsis crassicaudata. The sequence continues at coordinate 69,949,258 of NC_133619.1, read as the reverse complement.
ATTCCCTCCCTCCCTTCACTCCCTCCCCCCCCCCGATGACAGGTAATCCCATACATTTTACATGTGTTACAATATAACCTAGATACAATATATGTAAATACCATTTTCTTGTTGCACATTAATTATTAGCTTCCGAAGGTATAAGTAACCTGGGTAGATAGACAGTAGTGCTAACAATTTACATTCACTTCCCAGTGTTCCTTCTCTGGGTATAGTTATTTCTGTCCATCATTGATCAACTGGAAGTGAGTTGGATCTTCTTTATGTTGAAGATTTCCACTTCCATCAGAATACATCTTCATACAGTATTGTTGTTGAAGTGTATAGTGATCTTCTGGTTCTGCTCATTTCACTCAGCCTCAGTTGATTTAAGTCTCTCCAAGCCTCTCTGTATTCCTCCTGCTGGTCATTTCTTACAGAGCAATAATATTCCATAACCTTCATATACCACAATTTACCCAACCATTCTCCAATTGATGGACATCCATTCAACTTCCAGTTTCTAGCTACAACAAAAAGAGCTGCCACAAACATTTTGGCACATACAGGTCCCTTTCCGCTCTTTAGTATTTCTTTGGGATATAATCCCAATAACAGCAATGCTGGGTCAAAGGGTATGCACAGTTTGATAACTTTTTGGGCATAGTTCCAAATTGCTCTCCAGAACGGCTGGATTCTTTCACAACTCCACCAACAATGTATCAGTGTCCCAGTTTTCCCACATCCCCTGCAACATTCATCATTATTTGTTCCTGTCATCTTAGCCAATCTGACAGGTGTGTAGTGGTATCTCAGAGTTGTCTTAATTTGCATTTCTCTAATCAGTAGTGATTTGGAACACTCTTTCATTTGAGTGGATATAGTTTCAATTTCATCATCTGAGAATTGTCTGTTCATATCCCTTGACCATTTATCAATTGGAGAATGGTTTGGTTTCCTATAAATCAGGGTCAGTTCTCTATATATTTTGGAAATTAGATCTTTGGCAGAACCTTTACTTTTAAAAATATTAGACTGAGATAATTTTTAAAGCTCTGAGCAACACCTTCAACTTTTTTTTTTTTTTTTTTTTTTTTTCCCCTCTGAGGCTGGGGTTAAGTGATTTGCCCAGGGACACACACCTAGGAAGTGTTAAGTGTCTGAGACCAGATTTGAACTCGGGTCCCTCTGAATTCAGGGCTGGTGCTCTATCCACTGCGCCACCTAGCTGCCCCCACTTTCAACTTTAATAAAATATTTTTAAAAAACTATGCATTGATCCTAGGTTGAACTACTTCTGTGATAGGTGGTGCAACTATTGGGGGGAAGTTTGAAGGATGGGGTCCCATTTAGAGTTATAAGAAGACTTACAAAGGTCTTCCCTCTATGGTAAGTGGTACAAGTATTGGAGGGAGAGAGAGTTTGAAGGAAAGGGTCCCATTCCCTTATTTCATTAGTTATTTCCTGATGAGCAAATTCCTTCTACCAAGACTGATTGGCATCTGCTTACAATATGTTATACCACTAGCCTTCCAGTTACCCAAGTTTAGAAAATCAATGTAATTCTTCACTCTCCCTCACTCCATAGATACCATCATCTGTCCTCTTCTTTCTATTAATTTGGCTGCCACAGAAGTTTATCCCATTCCCAAAATGTACCTTGAATTTGTCCATTCTTATTTATATTCATATTGCCTCTCCTGATAAAATTTAAGTTTCTTGAGGGCAGGGACATTTTGTTGTTGTTGTCAGTATTCATAGGCTTAACATATGCTTGTTGATTGATTGAATGAATGATTGATTCAAGACTCTGAAGCTGACTTCCAGTGCAACCATCTTATAGAAAAAAACAAAAAACAAAAAACAAAACAAACAAAAAAAAAAAAACTGAGGCTTTAGAGAGATTAAGTGATTGTATCAGTCAAAGACCTAATAGGCCAGAGCCAGGCATACCTAGTTTAATACCTGTTCAAATCCAGGTAGCCTCATTCTAGCTTTGTTCCTTTTCACCTTTCTTCCTTCCTTCCTTCCCTCATTCTAGCTTTGTTCCTTTTCACCTTTCTTCCTTCCTTCCTTCCTGTTAAGGCATTGAAGATTGATATTAAAATATAAATGTATTAATGTGAAGTTTAATTTTAATAGCCTTTAAACCTGAACTTAATTTTAACTGTGCAAGCTTTAACAGCTATTAAAAATAACCATTATTCTAATTACAGATAACATTTACAAAGCCTAGAAGGCTTGAAAACTTCTTTTACATATCTAACAGTAGCTGGAGATTGGGACTCCAGCCCTGAATTGGGAAAGGTCTTTCTCCCCTATATAGCTTCTGGAACTGTCTAGCAGTCCCTTTTATGGACCAAATGAAAGGGACTCAAGAAACAGAGGAAGTCCAAATCAACTACAGGTGTTTAATAGAAATGAGATTAGAACCACTAGGTATAGTCTTGAACAGAATAAAAGAATGACTGGAAATGAGTCTAGTTGAGAAATGAGTGCCAGAAACACCCATCTTAAATAAGGGGGAAAGGGGAAGGGAACAAAGACCACCCATCCCAGCAAATTGTGTGATCTTAGTTTTCCTCACAGCTTTAGTCCTCTGAGTGAGCACTGAAGATTAAAACTGTCTCTCTGTCTGTGTGTCTGTCTCTGTGTGTCTGTCTGTCTGTCTCTCTATCTCTGTTCTCTGTAGACAAGAGTAGAGTCTGGGTCTGTCTCTCTCTCTCTCTCTGTCTCTCTCTCTCTCTCTGTCTCTCTCTCTCTGTCTCTCTCTCTCTCTCTGTCTCTCTGTCTCTTTGTCTCTCTCTGTCTCTCTCTGTCTCTCTCTCTCTCTCTCTCTCTCTGTCTCTCTCTCTCTCTGTCTCTCTCTCTCTCTCACATACACACACACACACACACACACACACACACACACACACACACACACACACACATATCTTTCTACTTGGGCTCTTGCTTCTCCATTCTCCCAGGAAAAGAAGTATAATTATGGCAATGAGCTGCTTCCATGGACCATGTTTCATGGAAACCCTGACATCTCTTCTCTGCTCTTTGACTGTTTTCTTTCCTTTCTCTCAAGAGATCATTAAAATTCTTGATGTGAAGGGAAAATTGTCTTCTACTCAGGGGTATGTTAGCAAATATTAAACAACCAGGAAATTAAAGCTGTGAGATGCTGTGGCTTACAAAGAGCTACATAGTCTAGTAAGTTTGATTAGTAGAGTTGTTAATTGTTGTTGGGGGCGGGACCCCAGTTAGGATTTCTTGCAAAGACACTGTCATTTGTCATTTCCTTTTTTCAGCTCATTTTACAGATGAGGAAACTGAGGCAAATAGAGTTAAGGGGCTTGTCCAGGGTCACATAGTTAGTAAGTGTCCAAGGCAGGATTTGACCTCAGGTCACCAGACCCAGAGTTCCTCTGCACCACCTAGCTTCCTGGCCTCAAGTCATGGAAATCTGATTTAAAGTCCTGCCTCCCACCCATATCAAGCTAAATGACTCTAGTTGATTTTGAGTAATTCTCTGGAGCTCTGTGTCTGTGTCCTTAGGCAACTCTTTCAGACTAGAAGTTATAAGGCATTGTTGATATACATTGGTAGAGGGAGTTTCTTCACTAGGAATCCTCTATATGACTGAAATCACAATCCGAAGGCAGAGCAGGGAAGGGCAGTATTGGGAAGATCAGGGAAAGAAAGGGAAAACAAGGCAAAGGAAGAGAAAACAAAATAAAATGAGGCAAGACAAGGTAAAGGAAGAGGATTATATAATGGATATATACCCAATGAAATATGGAAAAGAAGGAAAAGCACCAGATCACTGGGAGATCCTTAGAAGAACACTGTATGGAAGAACCATACTGGTCATTCATTTAAAAGGCATTTATTAAGCAGCTACTATATGCTAAGCATTAAAAGTGGGGCAGCTAGGTGGTTCACTGGATAGAGCACCAGCCCTGAAGTCAGGAGGACCTGAGTTCAAATGTGGCCTCAGACACTTAACACTTTCTTGCAGGGTGACCCTGGGCAAGTCACTTAACCCCAATTGCCTCAGCATAAATAAATAAATGAATGAATAAAACAAAGCTAAGGCAAAGGTCTAAGGAAACTAAGAATTGGCACTGGATCCAAAGGGAACCAGGGAAGCTAAAGAAGTTTTCTACAACAATGATAAACAAAACTGGTTTCTAATTTGTGATTTTGCCAAAGTCTAGCCCTACTTTGGGAATGCCTTATAGGCATCTCATCTGAGCTTCATTCAAAGCAAACAGGCTTGGTAAGGAAGCACTCTTTCACACCTCCTTGATAACCAATCTAGGGCTTAGAAAAGAGCCTTTCCAACTGATGTCAGCAAGGATCCTGAAGGTTTGCCTATTTGTGCTCTCAACAGCAGGCACTGCTATGTTGGCAGAGGACATGATCAAAATCTGCCATTTAATTTATTGGGATTGGGATTCACCAACAATTAACTCCTCATAGAGTCCTATGAAAACCTATTTCCTAGGTTTTCTTTCTCAAGTTTATTTTATAGCTGAGAAAACTGAGACAAAGAAGATTAAGGAACTTACCCAGGGTTACACAGCTAGTAAATGTCTGAAAACACCTTTAAACTCAGGTCTTCCTGATTTCAAACTTGGCACTCTATCCAATGCACTATCTAGATGCCTATGTTTCAATATAGCAGTACCTAAACACTATATAAGCCTAAGGGCTAAAGGCTTGGGATTTGATTTTTTTCTTAATTCTTTTCTTATCTTCTTTTCTTTGTGTCCCATAATATTTCATCTTCAATGATAGATTTCATAAGGCAAAAAGTGAATTTTTGGAAATGAGTATATCCATATGTGAAAAATATAAAGCCATTAATTTGAACAAGATGATGGGTCTCTACAAATGTCTGATTGCTGAGTAGGATGATTTTAAGTTTGTCACAATATGGATTCATATCCTACCATTTCCTTTTGTATTAGCTCTGGACCACTAATTTCTTATTTCTAGGGAACTCATAGTGTGGCAATTTCCCTTCATCAAAGCAACTTGGTAACTGATAAGTAACTTATAATCTCAGTTGTACTAAAGGGTACTGAGAGGTTGTGACTCACCCATGGACAAGGATGTATTGGAGACAGGTCTTCCTGACTACAGGCCATCTTGCTCTTCCCAATACTCTGCTATTTCTAAACATTACCATTACTCCATGCAAGTTTTCCTTTGGTTTCAGGGAAGATTACATTTTTCTCTCCTTTTTTTTCCCCCTGAGCCAACAAATAAACTTACAAGTAACATGTCACTCCCTCTAAGGAAAAGTAGATAACTTAATAGCAAAAACATCAAACTAGATAAAAATCTAAATTTGGTTGTCATAACTGTCAGGCCATTTAGAAACCAAATAATTCACACCCTGCTAATTGCTTTTATGTTCATTTATCCAAAAGACATGAGTCACCTTTCATAGATTCCTTAATTATGAATGACTTACACCTTGTTGATGTCAGAGCTGTATGTTATTCTTGTAAAAATTCTTCAAGAAGAATTTTTCCCCCAAAAAAGAGATCAATCTTTCTCAGATTTTAATTTATGTTAACATCTGATAGACCTGTGCCTTTTTTCCAAAACCTATAGCCCAGAGGCCATGATATTCCTCCTCATAAGTGCACTGGCGCTCACCTCATCTTCCTTTCATGGAGTTGTTCAGAGGCTAGGGAAACTGAGTTTCCGAATCTTTTGCTTCAGGCCTTTGAGGGTTCTTTTTAACATGATGGATTGATGTGAGATACTTGAAAGAAGGATTCAAAAGGCTTTCATTGACAAAAACCATCAATGAGACAGCACAGAAACCTATGTAATGTGAAATAGAGTCTCTGTGAGTAAAAATGGGTCAGAAGCATTGGAAAGTTGGTGTCACATTCCTATTAAGGGCCTTAACTTATGTCCTCTTATGAAAGAAATGATGTTAAGTGGATGAGACAGCAGCAACTTTGCTTAATCCTTTCGTGCCAAAATAATGCAGTGTTTCCTGCCCATCCCCAGGTCAAAGCCCTTCCTGGCAAACTGAAACAAGGGATTTTTATACCTACCATCCTATTCCTTTGAGCAGCAATTATATTCCTTAGATAACTCTCCTGTCATGATGTTGCCTCTTCATGATAAGAACTAACAATCTGACATAAATGATGACACCAAAAGCTGACCTATGGGACTCTGAATGAGATGAATGTTATAAGCACCAATTCATTCGGACAGCTTTATGCTGACACAATGGATGGGAAAACCTTTGCACCAACATGGATGGGAGTTTCACCCTAAGAAAAGATTGGCAGTCCTAGAGCGAGAAATCTTGTCTTTATTCAGCATTGGGAGTGGTAGGACAACCTGTCTAAAACACTATCCCAACTGGGAGGTTCCATCCTTAGGAATGAGAAGGTAGATCAATCTCTCTGCTGAGTCAAATATTGGCTTATTTGCCAAGACTACTAACATGGATGTCAACCATGGCTTTGCACAATGGTAGCTTTCATTTCATGTTACAAACTATTTAAACTAGTAATATATATTCTGTTTTGTTTTTTCTTTCTAGAGATCATGCATGTTCCTACTCTCATCCTCATTAATTGTAGAAACTGATACCTTGAAAGCAAGCAACTCCAGTTTTTTAGTTTGTTTGTTTGTTTTTGTTGTTGTTGTTGTTGTTTGTGGGGGTGTTGGGTGTTTATTTTTTCCTAAGTGAACTATGAAATTCTTGTTTTATGTATGTGGAAATAGCAGTAAAGGGCTAGCCTAAGGTCATATAATTTAGTGGCAGAACCAGTAACAGAACCCCCCCCCCCCAATGACCACAAGAAGGCACATATTTGGGAAACAAAGAAAAACCTGGACTTGAACTCAGAGATCTTGTCTTCAGAAGGATGACTCATGTATAGCCAAGCCCTCTTTCCCAGGTGAAGCACAATGACAAGTATAGCCATTTTCAGCAATCTGCAACCAAGACCCCATGGGATAAATTGTATTATGTGACAGCATCTTGGAAACAGCAAGATATTTACCAGGAAAATCCTGAAGCAGCTCAATGACTTTCCCCCTCTCTGTTCCCTACCTGATTAATGGTTCCTATGGGAAGTGAATGGTTTCTGTTGGTCCTATAATGTACACAGAGAGGAAATCGGATTACATATATTTAAAAAATGCTGCCAGGTCAAGATACCACATCATTAGAGATTCCCATATTCATGGTTTGAAGTATAGATTCTCTCCCTCAGAATCCTACTCATTCTTTTTCTCCTGTCTCATGTTTAACCAAAGCAAAACCAAGAAATAACCACTACCACCCCCAACAACAAACGCATCACAATGTTAAGGTAATAACTCTTCTGTAATGCACACAATCTTTCTCCAGTTTGTACAAATGTAAATTCTACTTTGAGGAGAGAAGTTTATGACAATAATAAATCTAGGAAGTTATCTCATCTACTAATATGCATATCTATAAGTGTACAAAGAAACCATATTGTGACTCTGGACATTCAAGGTATAGTGGATAGCATGGTAATCATGTATAGGTTCCATGAACCACTCAGAAAAAAGTAAACTTTTCTCCAAAGATCTATCATACCTACCTTTTCTAAAATTCTATATACCTCCTTAACGTCTTTCTTATTTATTATGTGGTTCGATTTATCTAGTTCTGAGAGAGCAAGGTTGAGGTCCCCCACTAGTTTAGTTTTGCTATCTTTCTTCTTGCAGCTCTCTTAACTTTCCTTTAGGAATTTCCATGCTATACCATTTGGTGTATAAATATTTAGCACTCGCATTGCTTCATTATCTATGGTACCCTTTAGCAAGCTATAGTTTCCTTCCTTATCTCTTAATTAGATCTATTTTTACTTTTACTTGGTCTGAGATCAAGATTGCTACCTCTGTTTTCTTAACCTCACCTGAAGCGTAATAGATTCTGCTCCAGCCTTTTACCTTTACTCTGCATATATCACTCTGCTTCAAATGTGTTTCTTATAAACAACATATTGTAGGATTCTGGTTTTTAATCCAGTCTGCTATTTGGATAGTGTGGTAATCTTAAAGTCAGAAAGATCTGGGATACAATCTCACTTCTGACACTTACTAGCTATATCCTAGCAGAGGTACTTCTCAGAATCTCAGTTTCTTCATGTGTCAAACAGGGATAAAAATGCTAATCATACCTCCTAAACAGGGTGAGTTTCTTGTAAAGTTTTCTTGTTGTTGCTTAGTTGTTTTCAGTTGTGTTCTGACTTGTCATGAGTTTGGAGTTTTCTTGGCAAAGATACTGCATTTCCTTCTCTAGATCATTTTACAGATGAGGAAACTGAGGCAAATAGGTAAGTGTTATCTGGGGCAAAAAAGTTAAGTGACTTGCCTAGAGTCAGATAACTAGTAGGTGTGTGGGGTCAGATTTGAATTCAGGAAGATCAGTCCTCCTGACTCCAAACTCAGGCACTCTATCCATTACACCAGCTAGATGTTCCCTTGTAAAGCTTAAATAAGAAAAAAACATTTAAAGTGCTGTACAATTTCTGATTTTTACTATTATTTCAGTGTCCCTTTCTTTTTCTTTCATAATTTTCCTCTTGGGTCAGCTTTCTAAGAGCAATGTAGAGGGGCCATATAAGAGATGCCAGTTGCAAAGTGGCTGGCAAGGTTGGGATTGGGGTGGGGGATTCTTTAATTTCTTAGAATTAGACTCAAATCTTTTACTGACCCTATGCTTTGAGCAAGTCACTTAACCTCTATGAAAATCAGTTTCCCCATCTGTAAATGGCAGAGGATGATACATAAGATTTGGGGAGGAAAGTGTTTTGTAAATTAAAAAGTGTTTTTCATATTTTCTCTGCTTCTCTAGCTGTGCTTTTAGGTACACAATGATGATGTTAGAAATTCAGGCATACAGCCTTTGAAAGTAGGATGATAAGGGGCGGCTAGGTGGCACAGTGGATAGAGCACCAGCCTTGAAATCAGGAGGACCTGAGTTCAAAAATGGCCTCAGACACTTAAGACTTCCTTGCTGTGTGACTTTGGGCAAGTCACTTAACCCCAACTGCCTCAGGAAAAAAAAAAAAAAAAAAAAAAGATAAGAACAGTAGGATGATAATTGGCTGTTTTGCTAAAGTGGGGGAAAAAAGGTCATTTGCGAACTGAGAAATATCAATCATTTGCAAAGCAATTGCATTAATTACTAAACTTAATAGACCTTCTAGGTTCGATTCCTGTGTACATTTCACAAGTGAATGAAATAATATTTTGTAACATAGGGACAGGAAAGCTAGAGACCTATCATGATCAGGTTTTCCTAATTAAAAAATAATCTACTTCCTGGAGTAAAAGGTCATTTGGATTTATAAGAGCTTAAATACCAATTTGTAGCTAGGGTCAGGAACCAGGAAACTGAGAGTTAACCAGCCTGGAATCTTCAGGGCAGGACTTAGGCCCAGGCATCAGGGCAGGATCAGACAAGCTGAATTGTTGGAGAATTTTCTGAGCTCTCTGCCTTCTTACCTAGCCAGTCACCAGGGATAAAGGGTGGGATCAGTCAAAAGGGCCAAAGACCCAAGTCCTGGTCTAGTCATGGAATGGGACCTGCATATGAAAACAATATCCTACCAACAAACGTGAACTCTGAAACCATTAGTAAAAGGTGAATGGCTGGGTTGAACTAATATATCTATTCAACAAAAGGTAGCCTGGATTAGTGGAGAAAAAGCAAAACTTGGGCCTTAGAGTGAGAAAGACTTGGATTCACATTTCACCTCTGGTACACATTGGTTCTGTGACTCTGGGCAAGTCTATTAATTGTCAAGGCACCATGTAATTCCCTAATATTCTAAATAGCAGCAAAGTTGTTTGCCTATATTAATAAAAGGGACTTCCTTATTGAGAGGTCTCTATGTCAATGAATGGCAGATCAGATAGATTCAAAAAAGTTAAACTTTTAGGCAGTTTAATTTTCAATAAGCCTTATGACAACCAATGTCAATGTGAGCTGTTTTTCTAGCATAATGAATTGAGAACAAAAGTTAGACTTAGAAATAGGAAGGAAAGAAGGGAGGAAGAGAGGAAGGAAGGAAGGAAGCAAGGAAGGAAAGAAGTAAAGTTAGTAAGAAGGAAAGGAAATAAGGAAGTGAAGGAAAGAAGGAAGGGAAGAAGGGAGGGAAGAAGGGAAGAAGAGAAGAAAGGAGAAAGGAAGGATTGAAGAAAGGAAGGAAGAAAAAAGGAAGGATTGAAGAAAGGAAGGAAGAAAAAAGGAAGGGACAAAGGAAAGAAAGGAAGAGAGGGGGAAAGAGAAAGGGGAAAAGAAGGAGGGACAGAAGGAGGGAGGAAGGAAGAAAGGAACATAGGAAGGAAAGAAGGAAGGAAGGAAGAAAGAGGGAGGGAGGAAAGGGAGACATTTGTTGAGTACTTCCTACATGTCAAGTACTAGGCTAAGTGCTGGGGAAACAAAAAAGAAAATGAGACAGTACCTGTTTTCAAGATTTTCACACTCTAAAAGGAGGAAAAACACAATGTAAAGAGGTCAGTTGCAAGGCAGATGACAAGGCAGGGGTCAGGTATCAAATTCCTTAGGAGAACTAGGTTCAGATCATTTATCAATCCTATATTTTAAGCAAATCAAGAAACCTCTGTAAGTCTCAGTTTCCCCATCTGTAAAGGGGGGTAAATAATACCAACATCTACTTCAGAGAGTTTGAGGAGGAAAGTGTTTTGTAAACTGAAAAGTACTTTCCAGTGTGAATTATTTTTATTATAAAGATGAAAAATCTTAGAACTGAAATGAAAGGCACGTCACTTGTCCAAGTCTAGTTTGTTCTGGAACAGAGGCATATATGCAATGTGTTATTGCTGCCAATAAAGAGAAATCTTTTCTTTTTTTGGGGGGGGAGGAGGAGGAGTGAAGGTAAATACATTTTAGGCAACATTAAAGTTGCCACAGTTTAATTTAGTAACAAGAGTGAAATATTATTAAACAGTAACAATGTCCTAGGCATCTCTACTAGGTCTGAGATACAAAGATAAGAGTGAATGAAAAAGCATTTATTAAGTGCTTGCTATGGGTCAAGCACTATTCAAGAATTGTGGGAACAAATACAAAAGCAAAGACACTCTCAGTTTCCAAGGCACTTATACTTAAAGAAGGAGATAATTCACAAAAGAAAGTGGTAGCCAAGGAGGGGCACTTTTGTCCATAAAGTTACTAGGGTGTTTCCTAAATTGTAGGAGAGATAGTAAGTCTGTTAGTCTAAGTATTTATTAAGCACCTACTGTATGCCAGACGTGCTAGATATAGTATCCTTGAGATGAGCATTAAAAGAATATAAGAACTCTGACAGACAGAAATGAAGAGGGAGCACATTCCATGGATGGGGGACAGCCTCTGAACAGACATGAAGACAAAGGTGGAATGTCAAGTTCAAGGAATAGCTCATGATCCAGTTTGGCTGGAATTTAGAGTATGTGTAATGGAGTAACACAAAAATTAAGACAGAAAAGTAAACTTGAACCAAATTATAGAAGGTTTAAAATGCCAGACTACAGATTCTGGAATATATCTTAGAAGCAATTGGGAGCTTCTAAAGATTTTTACAAAGCAAAGAATGTAATCTGACCTGTGCCCTTGAAATATTATTTTAGCAACTATGTGGAGGTTGATTTGGAATGGAAAAACGGATGGAACTACAAGACTATTTAGGAGGCTTCAAGATGAGGGCCTGAGTTAGGCTGGTAACAGTTTAGGTTGAGGAAAAGGAATTGATGCAAGAGAAATTGTAATACATTTAACAGAGCCCAGTTTGGGGATCATGCAGGAGGGACTACTAGTGCCAGCCCATATTGAGCATTTGGTCAACCTATTTTTGGAAATATTTGATAACTAAGAAAGTAGCCTGTCCCTGATAAAAACATTGCACAGGTATTCTGTGGCTGTTTCCTGACAGCTCACTCTACAGTGAAGAGATTTTTTAATTGGCTGCTAAGTCAGAACTGAACACATATACAAAAAACAAAAACAAAAACAAACCCCAAAAAACCCTACTACAGAAGAATTGGAGCTCTCTTTCCTGCTGTCCATGAATTGTAAGGACAAGACTACTCACTAATCAGTCAGCAGATGACATCCTAATAAGTCTGTGCTGCTTTCCATGCCTTATCTTTGACCCAAGTTTTACAAGATCTCAACTGCCACAGGTTTAGAAGTCAAATTGAGGAAGGAGCCAATGTGAGAAGTTACCTATTTCACCTATTCCAGAGATGAATGCATCCACTAGCCACCATGTATATCCTACAAGCAATGGATTGATTTGTCCACATTCAGAAGTAGACAAGTAAACTTCAGGTGTTTAGTAGCATATAGTAGTAGCAACTTTAAATTTGAGCCTATTTCCCTAGAAGCCAAGATAAAAGGGGAATATTGTACACTAGGGTGTGTCTCTGTGTGTGTGTGTGTGTGTGTGTGTGTGTGTGTGTGTGTGTGTGTGTGTGTGTGTGTGTGTTGAAACAGGGGGGAGGCAGAGTTTTGTTTTTTTTTTATTTTGCCTCTTGCTTTATCTTTTCATTAAATATTCATTTTTCATTAAATATTCCATTGCTAATTGATCCTAACTGGCTTACCAGTGATCACCAGATGTCAATCGACTAAATCATATTGAAACAGCAATTGCTAATTAGTAATTACTGATTTGGGGAATTTGGGGAAGAAATAACAAATGATTCCTTGAGTCAGTTGTAGTAAAGGAAGTCCATTGTCCCTCAGGGTTACATCTAGAACCCTGTAGATTTCACTCACTTTGGGGTGAGCTTTGGCCAACCTACTCTAGAACTCTAGAAAACCAACCTACAAGTATATGAGTAAGTTGGGAGAATAAATCCAGAATTTTTAATAGTTATTTGGGTGGGGAAGAAATCAAACTTATGGTATTTCATCAGCGTAGGGAACTGACAGTAAGAAAACTTACTCTATCATTTCAGGTAAATAGTTAGCATCCAACCTCTAATCTTAAAGTAGTATTTGGGGGAATGAAAGGTTTAACTACTTTTCCAGGATCACACAGCCAGCATAAATCAAAAGCAAAAATCGAATCCAAGTCTTCCTGATTGATTTGGAGTCCAGATTTCTCTTCACTAATTTAGGCTACCCCTCAAAGTAAATTTAAGTGAGCATAAATATGGATATATACTTGTCTTGGCAAATTCTGAATCTATTCATTTAATATTTATTAGTGTTAGAGTTTCTAAGACAGAATAGGAGCAGCAGTTCCAAGGAATAATTCATAATAATTTAAAGTAAGGTATAAATGCAATTCATTTTCCTCCAGGATTTTTATCCACATTAGGTTGGGGGATTTTGTTTATTTTGTTACTTGTCTTTCTTTTTTCATATTTATTCCATTTAATTTTAAAGAGTGAGCTGTCAATGGCACTATGCACTTCTTTGGGGAGAAATAAATTATAATAAAATAATTCATATCCATATTGTATTTTAAAATACAATAAACATTTTTTATTGGATCCTCACAACAACCCTATGAAGTAAGTGTCACTAACTAAGGCTCAAAAAAGTTAAATGATTTGTTTGGTAGTCTAAAGGGAGGGTCAAAATCAGTCTTCCTAACTCCACATCCATTAGTCTCTACCTTAGATACATAGAACTTAGAGGTCCTTCCTTCACTAAGAAACTGATGCCTACACAGGTCCAGGGAAAAATTGGTAATAAATGAGAAAACCAGATTTTCAACCCAAGATTTCAAAGAACAGAGAGAAGAGTGGAAGGAAGGAAGGAGGGGAAGGGGGAAGAAGGGAAGAAAGAAAGAATGGAAAGAGGAAGGGAAGAATAGAAAGAAGAAAAGAACAATGGAAATAACAGAAGGAGAGAGAGAGGGAAGAATAGAAGGAAGGAAGGAAAAAAGAACAGAGGGAGAGAGGAAAGAAAGATGGAAGGAAGAAAGGGGTGGAGGAAAGGAATGGAGGGAAGGAGGCAGAAAAGAATAGAAGGAAGGAGTAGAAGGAGGGAGGAAGAAAGGGATAGAAGGAGGGAAAGAAGAAGGGAAAACAAAGAAGAAAACAAGGAAAGAAAGAAGGAAAGAACAGAGGGATAGAGGGAGGAAAGAATAGAGAGAAGAAAGAAAAGAAAGAGGAAATGGAGGGGAAAATGGAGGGAAGGAATGGAGAGGAGGAAAGAAATAATGGAAAGAAGAAAGGGAGGAGAGACAGGGAGTGATCTAGTGATCATAGTGGTAAGAAGCTAAAATTCCCAAAGAATTTCTTTCTTTCTTTGATGGATGAACACTGAAGAATAGTAGCAAGTACCAAGCCTATCACTAAAGTTATAGAGTAAATCCCTTCCAAACATTGTACATTCTTTGTGCTTTTTAGCTGCACAGACTAGCTGGCTACATACAGGTTGATAATGCAGTGATGTTAAACATGCTGTTCGTTATTAACAGGCAGATAAGCATCACTTCATTTCATGAGAGAAAAGATCTTGTATCTGAGCTTTTCAGTGAGGACTGTGGGATCAGTTCCTCCCATGTGAATCACTTTGACATTTAAAGAGTTCATGGAATCAAGAGAAAGGTAAGTCCTATTATCGTAAACGGAAAATGCTGTAACAATCATGGAATGTTCCTGGATTTCTGCCACACCGAGCAATGGACTTGCATTGGATGGCAAAAAGGAATAATAGGCACCGCGATGATGAGTGGCCCATCCAAGTGACTTAAGGTTTGTGTACATCAAGGTCATCAGTTGTCAAGTTCTCCACAGGTTGGGCACCAGTACCAGGAGTCTTGGCTAGGTCCTATAATCATCTCCCCATTGCCTGATCCAAAGGAATTAAGAGAAACAAGCCTTCCTTTGCTCACTCCCCAAAAAACTAAAACAGACGCTGGTAAATATTTGTTCAAGAAAGATCCTTTCTGATAACAGAGCTGGATGCCTTTTCAGGGTAACCACAGAAGGAGGATTAGGGTTGTCTGGGTGGACTAACAGGAGGTGGTTAGAGAAGTGAAGCTGGGCGTTACCATGGAAAGCTGGAATCCTGTTCTACTGGTGTGTTGGCCTCTGCCACTTTGGAATCTCTTAATTGCCACAAAGTGCCATTTCTGTGTAAACACAATGAAACTCATTTTAAAAGGAGTGGGGGGAAGGCAGAGAACAGAGAAATTGCCTTCCCCTTCAGAGAGAAAGATAGACAACCTATCCTCCAGTGTCTAAAAAAAAAAAGGCTTTAAATTCCTGAGGTCTGAAGGTTTGTCAGGGCCCCTGTACAAAGTTTTATTCAGTTGGTTGCCTGAGAAAGAAAGAAAGAAGATGGCAGCCCTGAAGTCCCTTAGGATCATCTTTTAGGACTTAACCTAGTTCCAAGGCTGATTCAAATAAAAAATATTCTAAGAAAAAAGGGGACACCATTTGTGGAGCATATCTGGCTGTTAAAAACTCCACTGTCTTCCCTTTCTCTTTCCAATAACATCTCCCCAAGAGGTAACTAACAGTCCATTTTTTTTTTTTTTTTTTTGGTCAACTCCACCCTGGCCCACAGGCTAGAATAGAAGAATATGGCTTAGCAGAGTGCCACTGGCTAAAAGTAACAACCTGGCTTTCATGTTTCCCTGTGTGAAGGTGAATTACAATCAGAGGTGCTATGCTCTAGTTTATTTAATCTGTTTTTAATTGTAGCATAAACACTATGCACACAGCTATGGGCTTATTTCTATAGATTCTTCTGGCAGGTACCAACTTGTGTTCCATTCGAATGTCTTTTTTCTCTTCTTTTTTTCTTCCCCCTTTTCTCTTTGTCTCTCTGATTCTCTCTTTTTTCTGTTTCTTTTTTTCTCTCATTTTCTGTTTCTCTTTCTTTTTCTCATTTCTTTTATTATTATTGTTGGTTTCTTTTCTTTCTGGATGAACATCATATATCAATATCCTCCTTGATTATATTGCTTTTTAAGACATATCAAGGAGGATTTTAAAGGTAGAAATCAAGTAAAATAACTTAAATAGCTTAAATCTTAAATCTTAAAGTCATTGCCACCTTAAAATACTATATGAATGTTGCTGTTGTTGAGTCATTTCAGTTGTGTCTAACTCTTCATGATGTTTTGGGGATTTTTCTTGGCAAAGTTACTGGAATGATTTGTCATTTCCTTCTTTAGATTATTGTACAGGTAAGGAATTGAGGCAGAATTAAGTGACTTGTGCAGAGTCATACTGCATAGTGAGTATCTGAGACCAGATTTGAACTTATGAAGATAAGTCTTCCAGATTCTAAGTCCAATGTTCAAGTCATTGTATTACATAGGTGCCCAAATGAATAGTTAGCCACTACTATCATTAAACCAAATAGTTCAAGATTAGAAAATATTATAGATGTTAAGTAGAGAGGGCCTTCATAGTTTAATCCAAATTCATTTTACAGATGGGGAAACTAAGGAAAGATCAATGTCTTGCCCAAGATCCCCTTGTAAATAAAGAATATAAGCATTTGAATTCTAGAGCTTAAACATTTTCCCCCATATTTCGCTGCATCTTCATCAAGATTTCATAACATGATTCGAGATATGGAAAATGAGTGCAGAGTTTCAAAGGTACAAAAAGAGTTCCATTCTTTCACCTCAGATGCCACCTCTTCCATAAAAGTCTTCTAGGATACCCTCCACATCTCTAGGTGAAAATGATATCTCTCTCCTCAACTTTCTCAAGCACTTTGTCAGAATCTATCCTTTGCATCTATCTCTTTTTCTACTATATCATAAAAATTGTTGTGTCCTTTAATCTCTTAAATTGTGATCTCCCTGAAAAGAAGATCTGGGTCATATTTATTTTGTAGAGTCTACAACAGTCAATATGCTAGAAGCTTCCTTACTCTTGTTATAAGATCAGCAGTGCATCACTCTGTTTCTTGCTATGTGACCAGTCCATTCTGTACTATTTTCCTAAATTCCTCATTAGTTATATGCTATAATCTCTTTATACCTACCATGTGCATTTCTCTTGCCTTGTGTGTGATATTCATTTTAAGTCCTTCAGAGACTGCTATATTCCATATTTTGCTACCACTAACACCAGTGGAATGTTGTATGGAAAGGAAAAGCCTTTGCTTCCAAGGGGAGTTTGAAGTCATTAAAGAAGCTTTGCAATTTCCTGATATCATAGACTTTAGGATAGATCAGAGTCTATTCTCTTCCTTCTATTCAACTCTCTGTCAACTCATGTGTACTGTCTAACCCAAATAATTCTTAATGATGGATAAGTGCTAGAAGTTATCCATCCAATGCATGTTAAAATGCAAGCAGTAAACATTCTTCATCCACTTGGTCTTTCCTATATATATGGACAGAGAAGTATCCTTTGACTATAGAATTTTTCCAGATGGCTCTTCAATATATCAAGAACTGATGAAATCATCACAAAGCCATCTACAAACAGGGTATCTAAAGGACCTCACCATGCACAAGGAATCTCTCTTATCAACTTGGTCTCTGAGTTGGATCTCCTCCATCACCAGGGAGAAGACCCTTGGAGAATATAGATCTCCCTATTTTATACCTCATCTTAATTTTATGATTATAACCAGGGCTAATTCTCTAATTATGATTTCAACATATTTATGGGAAGTATTTAGTTGAAAATGAACCCTTGAGGTGACATTGTGCTTCCCTGAGTCAAATGCTTTTTTTCTTTATACCCAGCAGACAATAATCACAACGTTTTATTTTCAGTTTAATTGTGAAATGGCAAATATAAATATATGTATATATATTTCATTATTTAATATCCTTGTTTCCCCCAAAGCCAATATTATACATTGCATAATAGATCATTCATAAACTATGAATCTTTATTATTTAGAGCTTTTTTTTTTAAGCACAAAATAACTTTAATGTTCATCTTCCAAAGCAACCCTATTTGATCATGATTCTTTCTTGCTTTTGTTTCTTTTTTTGGGGGGAAGCAATGGAGTGTGGGAAGGATGAACAGTATTAGTGACTCTCATAAAGATTTTGTATAGATGGGAATGTAGGCATATAGTCTGATAATTAATGATATTCCCTTGATCTCCTTTTTGGGTAATAGTCTGAGATTTTCCTGCAATTTTGGTATTTTTTCTGTTCTTTCTATATCTCATATTAATTGGGAGGAGGAAAGGGGAAAAATCATTAAGCTCTTAGTATATGCTAAACACTATGTTAAAAGACAGGGATATAAATATTTTTTAAAAGAGACAATTATTGCCCTTAAAGAACTTACCTTATAACAGGAAAAGACAAATATACATATGTATGTGCATATACATACATATGTATATTTGTTATATATGTATTATATATATATATATATATATATATGTGTATATATATAATGCAGATAGATAAGTATACACACCTATGTGTGTGTACTTGAATACATGTGGGAATGATGACCAGGTAGAAGTGTTTTGTTGGAGGGGAGGGATGATATATGAGTATTGATAGGAAGATGGTGGATGGCCAGATGAAACATGGTACTGAAGCATTGTCTAGTATCTGTGACCAACTTGTAGATAAAGTAATCTAAGTGACTTAGGCAGCATATATTTAGTCTCTAACCAATTTAGGCTTTGGGCAGCTGTTGTAAAGATAAGTGAGCTAACTTTCTCAGGGACCAGACCGTAGATTCTGGAAAACTATGTATAGAAATCCAGATCTGAGATGTCAGATTCAATGTGGAAGATGTAAATCCATCCTCACAATCATATCATTTCCAGCAGTTATGTATATTCTTGGACTATTCCAGCTGCTTTTCCCATCTTTATTGTGTTTCGAGTCTTTCCTATGTCCTCTGTAAACATATCTGGGACTATGATGTTGGTCCAAGTATTGTTTTTCCCATTGTTTTTGATGCATAAAATAGTTTGTTAAATAGTTTTTACAAATATTCCCTATTGTTCTTTCATTTGTTGCTATTTTTCTATTCTGGACTATGTCTTTAATAATAATAATAATAATAATGTGGGACCACATTAGCTATTTTGGTTGCTGTATCACAAAATACTCCAATTTTTTTTTCACATGAATAGTTCTTGTCATACCTTCCCCATATTATATTTGTGCAATTAATTTTTAACCTCACATTTAGGACTTTACATTTACCCCACTGGTTTTTTTCTTTTTCTTTTTCTTTTTTTTAATCTTATTAAATCTAGCCCATTGTTATAGTCTACCAACATCCTTGTAGAACCCAACTTTATCATTCATTATGTTCTCCACTTACCCACCTTTGTGACTTCTACAAATTTGATGTTTGCCATCTCTGCTTTCATTCAAATCTTTTTTTTTTTTTTTTTTTTTTTTTTTTTTTTTTAATGTTGAACAACATTGGGTCAAGGAGATATACCTGCGACACTCCACTAGAAGCTACACTTGAGTTTGACATTGATATATTCATCACTACATTGTAGATCTAGGCACCCGACCAATCCTGAATATGCCTAACTGTATGATCATCTAAGTCATATCATTCCATCTTTTCCACAAGAATATCAAAAGATTCTCTGTCAAATGCTTTGCTGAAATTCAGGCATCCTGTCTACAGCATTCTCTTAATCTATCAGTAACCCTATCTAAAAAAGAAAACAAGGTTAGCCTGTTTTGACAAGTTCTTGAAGAAGCCATATTATCTCTTAGAGATCTCTGCTCTTTCTTCTAAAAGCTTACAAACTTTACCATCTCTTCCCGGATTTTTTTTTTCCCCCGAAATATGTCTGACTTAGATTTCTAAGCTAATCTATTTCTAAGTCAAACTCACAGATCTATAATGGAACCTAGATTTCCTTTAGTGAGTGGGGCGAGGAGAATATTAATAAAGTCTGAAATGGTTTTTGAATGAATTAGGGAAAAACAGTTTATTAAGCATTAACTATGTATTTCATACATAGCTTCTCATCTCTAGTTCTTTCTTTCTTTCTCTTTCTTTCTTTCTTTCTTTCTTTCTTTCTTCCTTCCTTCCTTCCTTCCTTCCTTCCTTCCTTCCTTCCTTCCTTCCTCCTTCCCTCCCTCCCTCTCTCTCTCTCTTTCTCTCTCTCTCTTTCTCTCTCTCTCTTTCTCTCTCTCTTTCTTTCTTTCTTTCTTTCTTTCTTTCTTTCTTTCTTTCTTTCTTTCTTTCTTTCTTTCTTTCTTTCTTTCTTTCTTTCTTTCTTTCTTTCTTTCTTTCTTTCTTTCTTTCTTTCTTTCTTTCTTTCTTTCTTTCTTTCTTTCTTTCTTTCTTTCTTCCTTCCTTCCTTCCTTCCTTCCTTCCTTCCTTCCTCCCTCCCTCCCTCCCTCTTTCTTTCTTTCTTTCCTTTCTTTCTTTCTTTCTTTCTTTCTTTCTTTCTTTCTTTCTTTCTTTCTTTCTTTCTTTCTTTCTTTCTTTCTTTCTTTCTTTCTTTCTTTCTTTCTTTCTTTCTTTCTTTCTTTCTTTCTTTCTTTCTTTCTTTCTTTCTTTCTTTCTTTCTTTCTTCCCTCCTTCCTTCCTTCCTTCTTCTTTCTTTTCTTTTCTTTCCCCCCCTTTTTTTTTCTTATCCTGATATAATCTATCCAAGGAAAATAACTCTACAAAATGATATTAGTCCCTGACATTGATTTTAGTTTAAAGGTTCAAAATGTGCTTTATCTGCAGAATTACATTTGATTTTCATAAAAACCCTTTGAGGTAGGTGCTCTAGGTTTCCCATTTATGGATGAGGAAACAGAGATAAAAGGACTTGCCTAGGATCCCAGAATAAGAAGTAAATGCCTCAGCAACAACAAGATTATATAATGATCAACTCTGATGGATGTAGCTCTTTTCAATAATGAGGTGATTCAGGCCAATTCACATGGATTTGTGATGGAGAGAGCCATCTGCTTCCAGAGAGAGGACTATGGGGACTGAATGTGGATCACAACATAGTGTCTCCACCTCTTTTGTTATTTACTTGCTTTTTTTTTTTCTTTACAATTTTAATTTTCTTTTGATATGATTTTTCTTGTGCAGTATGATAACTGTGGAATTATGTTTAGAAGAATTGTGTGTATTTAACCTATATTGCATTCCTTGCTGTCTAGAGGAGGGGTGGAGGGAAGGAAAGGAGAAAAATTTGGAACACAAGGTTTTGCAAGAGTGAATATTGAAAACTATCTTTGCATGTGTTTTTGAAAGTAAAAAGCTATTATTTAAAAAAAGAACACTCAAAAAATGAGTGCTTGGTACAGGATTCAAACCAGTCATTACTTAAATTGTTTCAAATCTCAGTGATACTTGTTATCATTCAATGATGTAAACCACTCAGTCTCTCTCTTTCTCTTTGCCTCTGCCTCTTGTCTCTGTCTCTCTATTTCACACAGTCTTAGGGGTAATTCTTGTGTGGAAAAGATAAACTTCAAGGGAATCTAGGTGATGCTGCACCTAGTGCTGGACCTAGAGCCAGGAAGATTCATTTTCCTGAGTTCAAATCTGGCCTCAGATACTTACTAGCTATATGAACCTATGTAAGTCACTTAACCCTGTTCACCCCAATTTCTTCATCTGTAAAATGAGGTGAAGAAGGAAATGACAAAACAATACAGTATCTTTGACAAGAAAACTCCAGATGAGATCACAAAAAGTCAGACATGATTGAAAATTACTGAATAACAAATCATTGCTTTTGTTCTCAAACCCCTACCTATGATCTTCCCATTTGTGAAAAAATTAGTCATCATTACAGCACTGGCTCTTAAATTTAAAACATTTTCTTAATAATAAGACAAAAGAAAGAATACATATAACATTATTCAAAGAAGGCAAGAGAAGAAATAATTGAAATATGGCCATCCACCTATTATCCTCAATCCCATCCATGCACACAGAATGGATGAACAACAGTGAGAATATACAGAGATCTAATAAGTGGGTTCATGAATAGGGAAGCATGCACCAAGGTAAACCAGTCATTTTGAATAGCAGGCCTTGACATTCTGGATCTTCCTAGTCAGTAATGCATCTAAGGAGAGCCATCCCCTAACCTTCCCTGCTGAGCAAAACTGTTGTATGCTATCATTTTAGTTCTGATAGCTCTCCAGCTGGGAAAGATGATTTCTGTGTAACCCTTGGGTTGATGAAGCAATAGGAAGCTTTTTAAGAACACAGACACCTTTGGCAGTGTGGTGAGAAAATTATACTCTTTCAATGACAGATATTCTTCAGCTAGAAAACTGAGATGCTCTTCAGATCTGCTCAAGGGTGGAGTTTCTCCCTTTCAAAATGTAGACACAATAGAGACAGGATATCATTCCCAAGTTGTCCAGTCATTTCCAAGTTCCTTGAAAAAACAAATGAAAAGCCTATCTTCTAGTTTTTCTTCCTTTCAACCAGGAGAAAACAGTAAAGGACAACATTGGTATCCCTCAGAGGTGAATTCTCTCTGAGGCTGTAGAATGGAGTGAAGGGTAAATTCAATTCTCTTCCAAGAAGTCTATAGCTCTCCGGAAGGAAATGATGTTCTTGAATAGGACTAATTCAGATTAGTCTTCTCGTAATTGGAACAAAATGAAACACTCATTTGCCGCTCAACATTTAATAAAAAGATATTTATCCAACCATAATAGGAGAAAGAGATCTAACAAGGATAGGTATTTTAAAAAGCTTCAGTTGATTCTGAGCTGCCTAGATTTCTACCAGTCAAGAATGAGAGAAGACTCATTCAAGATTAGTCTGTATTCAGGTGTCCAAGAAGTACTGTCAACAGTCTGAGCCTTTAGTACCCTGAGCCAACCAAGTCTCAGAGGTCATAAAATTTTTGTTATTTATTTTGAGTGAAACTTGCTCAGGCTCACATAGCTAGTAAGTGTTAAGTATCTGAATCTGAATTTGAACTCAGGTCCTTCTGACTCCAAGGTGGGTGTTCCAACTACTGTGCCATCTAGCTGCCCCAATATCAGTCTTTTAAGGAAAACAAGAGCCTAACTTGCATGAGATAAGAGTTAGGATATCAATATTACTATAAATTCTTACCTTCTAATGACTACAGATTCCCACAAAATAACAGAATCTTCATATAAACACGGAATCTATATTTTGTTTTCAGTAAGCAGCTTTTCTGATAGCATCCTGTACCTGCTGTCCACAATTCCTTTTCCACTCTTCCTCTGCCAACTGTTTCTTATAACTGTTTCTCTGGTTTCTGCTCATGAGTAGTAGCCCATCTCAACCTTATGATAGCAAACTCAGTAATTCCAGATTTCTAGATATATATTCCCAATATAGTAAGGCACAATCCTAATAGTCCTTATATAATTGCCCTCAAAGAATTAGATGAACTACTATTTTTCAATGATGCCTTGAATACTGTGAAAACAGTCACATGAAAATTAGTTGAGGGATCATGGCAATTATAACTCTTCATGATATTTTGGGGGATTTTCTTGGCAAAGTTACTATATTGGTTTGCTATTTCTTTTTTTTCAAATGGGAACCTGAGGATTAAATGACTTGTTTAGAATCATACATCAGACAGGAACTGTCTAAGGCTGAATTTTAACTCATAAAGATGAGTTATTTTCTGATTCTCAGCCCAGTGTTCCATCTACTGCAAAAACCTTACTGTCCTACAGCTAACAGGTTTGTTCTAGAAGAAAACATTAGGTAAATCTTAAAGTGCTATATAAATGTCAATTATTAGTATTTTATTTCTTATGTATTAGTTTGCCTTTCCTGATAGTCTTCTTTTGCTCTACTTTCTTTTTCCTATGATATGGGATTAGCATTTATACAGGGACATATATCTTCTTCCCTGCCCTTTTTAGTGAAAAAATTTCTTGATAAGTTTGCTAGGTTCTTAAACAAACACAAACTTTGCTTATACTTAACCTGAATTTTGTTTATAAAAATATATTTTCACTGGCCCTCATTGGCTGTTTTCCATCCCTGGTGAATTCTAGCAATTACATGCTAGTCATATTAAGACTTCGGTCAGAAGTCTAAACCTCATTTTTTACCATCTGTTATGAATCTCCTAACTTCATTTAGCAAAGAAAACACTGAAAGCTGAAAACATTATGTTCCTTTAGATCAATAATTTGGAACAATGGATAAAGCAATGAATTTAGAATCCAAATTCCTATTTGGGAATCCTATCTTAGATACTTATGTGCTATGTGAGCATGAGCAGACTAAAGTAACTTCTGAGAGACTCTTTTGTATAAAAGTACATAAAAGAGGGTAATTTTTTATACTACCTAGGGCTGTTGTGAAGAAAATATCTGTTCACTTCTATAGTCCACAAGTAACACTTATTAGTGTTAAAATTGTTATGTAGTGTAAAACCGATTCTCAGTTTACACTACACTCCTAGCCAATCACACACATGCACACACACACACACACACACACACACACACACACACACACACACACAAGACGGCATGATCTTTGTCACTTGGGTCAGAATGACAAGACAAGATCTTTCAATAGTGATTGTTTCTTATTCAGAAGCTAAGAAACTATTTCAATATAAGATTAACCAGGGGACCAATTGACATGCTACTAGATTCTTAACCTTTACAAACCTTCATTTCTCTATCAAATTCCTATTTCATCAGAGAGGTTTTTAATAAGCTACTTGTGCAAAAGAAGATATGATATATGCTATTAAAATGTACTTGATCATTTCCATTTATTAATTCTTATCTATGGTTAAGATTCTTATACAGTGCTATTGGAGGAAGGGATATTTTTAGGAAGATAAAACTACAGAATTAAAGGCAAAGGTTCCCCTTCCCCAAGAAAAATAATGAATTTATGAAGAAAATAATTTCTTAGCTTTCTTATCCCTATCCTACCATTTGATCATATGGAACACATAAAAGAAGGAGATTAGTGAAGCATTTTTGAGTATAATTAAATTCTAGCATGTTGAAACTTTACATTTATCTTGATCCTTCTTTTATAGGCTATGTTTACTTTGGGATAATTTGGGAGAAAGTTCTCTACTGGGCATGGGTAAACCTCAACTTGGAGGTCTCCTGTCAGTTACTTCTGAGAGAGTATATTTTACATGTTCCATTGATATTTGGGAAAACATGGCAGAAAATACTCACACAACTGTTTTGGTTTTTTTTTTTTTTTTTTGGTATTGGTGTCAATTTACTCTTGGAATGAAAGAGTTTTGTGATTTGAAAGACTTTAGGCAGTTTTTACCAATGAACATTATAATGACTTAAGAAACATGTGCATTTAATTTCCCAAACAATTTTTGTGGGTTAAAAAATTATGGGGGAAATGGTTGGCTAAATATTGTTTGGATTTTGTTAAACTTATAATGGGAGTAAAGAGGCATTGGTGACCAAAACAAATACAAAATGTGGGCAGCAATCCAAATTTAATCTGATTTAAGTGTCAGAAAGCTAAAATATTGAAATAAACTATTATCCTCATATTGAAAGTAGTTGCTTGTCCTTCATTCTTGAAGAGGACCATGACATCAGGGAAACTATGCCATGACATGCAAGTAAATTGGATTTGAGTGAGGGAAGGCTGTGCAAGGTCAGCAGCCTTACTTTCTCCTCTAGAACCATTTGGGTCCAGTGGCCAGATATAGATTAGGGTGACTGGAGATGGCCCTGGATGTAGTAGGAGACCTTGGCCTCTTTAAGCTAAGATCTTTCCCAGATCTTAGTTATACTGGGGCAACACCCACTTGATGATTTAAACTGGGAAATTAATGAAACAGAGAATGGCCTCTTACCTAATCAAAAAAAAAAAAAAAAATCCATCTGGGAATGGAAGACCTTCTGGGTTTCTGGCCAAAAGAAAAACAATTGCTATTTACATCCACTCTATAACAATCAGAGGTCAAACACTGATGAAATGGGATTGAGCCTGGGACCTTTGGTGTTGAAGAAAGCTAGAGTGATTTGGATTTAAGGCATATTCCTCCAAGATACCTTATGAGGTTTTAGTAATTAAAATTTTCATTCCTTTGGGCAGAATTCCAGCAGGTGAGGGTACTGGATATGGACATAGGGAAGACAAAAGAAAGAAGAAAGAAAAAGAGAAGAGAAGAAAGAACTATGTTGCCTAAGTGGCCAGTTCCAGTTGGGTTCTCAATGGAAACAGTGACGCAGCTACTCACTATTACTACTAGTAATAAGTAATAAGAATACTATTACTACTCACAGAGGTGGTTATTTGTCCTTTGTTCTTGAAGAGGACCATGATGAGATGACATAATTTTTTACCTAGCCTAAATTGCTGATTGGGTGTTGCTTCAGTCAAAATAAAATCTGTTAAAAAGGCCACAGTCTCCCACTGTATCTCTGGTTATTCTGATCTATATCTTGCCACTGGACTTAGGTGGCTCAGGAGGAGAAAGTGAGGCAGGTGACCTTGCATAGTCCTTCATCACTTAAATCCAATTCATTTACATGTCATGGCATTACTTCCCTGATATCTGGCCCTTTTCAAGAATGAAGAACAAAGAGCATTGTTTTCTTAGTATCAATACATCTGTTCATTGTAATTCAACAGGCACTTATTGAACACCTACTATAAGCAAGGGTCTGTGTGCTTAGGACGAAACAAACAACAAACACAGTCCCTCTTCTCAGGAACTTACACTTTCCAAGACAGGAGATAAAACATAGACACATCAACATGCAGAGCTATCAGGGAAAGTGATATTTACAGCAAAACTAAAACTGCATCTGTTACAGCAAACTTTGAATTCACTAAGGCCATCTTTAGTAATGGGTACTCATTATTGAAACCAGATCAATCTGCATACTTCATAAAATTGGCCAAAAGTAATGATTTAATGTTGTAGCCTTCTGTCCATTTTGATCACATTGTAGGGACTACTTCTTCCAGTGCAAAACTCAAAACTTCTCAGTTGAGGTAGTTTTTTACCCAAGTTCTTTTATAAATCTTCAATAATGGATATACTTGCCCAATATTCTGGAGGTATTGCTCTTGATCTTCAAATATTTGAATCTGTTATGTAAAAAGATCACCACTGAGTTCTTTTGTCTTTGCTCCCTATCTCCAGAAAAGATATTGGACTAGAATTATATTTAACATACCTCAAACAGGTCAATGCATGCCAATTTTTTATTGCCAATTATATCACTTGCAATTTGATTCTTTTTTGGTGGTGATACTCTATGATTTCCAAACTTTAGATTATTGGTGATAGTAGTAGAAGTAGCTTTACAAATATTATCTCATTTTTTCCTAACAACAATTTTTGGGAGATATATAAGATTAACCAGGGGACCAATTGACATGCTACTAGATTCTTATCCTTTACAAAGCTTCATTTCTCTATCAAATCCCTATTTCATCAGAGAGTTTTTTTTTTTAATAAACTACTTGTGCAAAAGAAGATATGATATATGGTATTAAAATGTACTTGATCATTTCTATTTATTAATTCTTATCTATGGTTAAGATTCTTATATAGTGCTATTAGAGGAAGGGATATTTTTAGGAAGAGAAAACTACAGAATTAAAGGCAAAGGTTCCCCTTCCCCAAGAAAAATAATGAATCTATGAAGAAAATAATTGCTTAGCTTTCTTATCCCTATCCTACCATTTGATCATATGGAACACATAAAAGAAGGAGATTAGTGAAGACATTTTTGAGTATAATTAAATTCTAGCATGTTGAAGTGGAGAAAACTGAGGCAAATAGAGTTTTAGTGGATGCCTAAGGTTTCAAACCTATTAAGTATTGGAGGTCAGTTTTGCACTCAGGTCTTCCCCATTCCAGACTTTGAACTCCAGTATTCACATAAATCTCTAAGTTTCTAGCAGGAAAGAGACAGCAATAGATGGATACAAAATGGACCTGTGATTTCAGTAATCCAGGTACCACCTAACAAAAGGCCTACCTTTGCTAGTGAAATTTACTATCTATTCTGCAAATTACAGCTTAAGAGCACTTCTTAGGGGATCTGAGAGGTTGTGTTCAGTAGTAGTAGAGGTGGTGATGGTTGTAGGTGGTAGCAGTAATAATAGTAGTAGTAATCAACATTTATACAGCACCTACCACGAGTCAGGATCTGAGCTAAATGTTTTACAATATTATATCATTTTATCCTAACAACAATTTTTGGAAGAGATGTGCTATTGTTATCCCAATTTTAAAATGGAGGAAACTGAGGCATATAGTGGATGCTCAAGGTCACAAACCTTCTAAGAATCTTAGGTCAATTTTGCCTTCATGTATTCCTGATTCCAGACTTCACACTCCATCCACTACATTACCTAGATGTCCATTATGTTTTTATATATAAATCCCAACAATTAAAAAAATTTAAATATAATATTGAATTCCAAAATTCTTCATTAATTAAATTATACTAGTTAGTTAACAAATCAATATTTATTAATGACTAAGTTGTAGGCAATGTTATAAGTACTGAGGATAGGAATACAAAAGTGAAAATCTCCACCCTCAAGAAGCTGACATTCTAAGGAAAGGCTTACATTTTATTTTCACTGGTTGTTTTATAAGCTGGTCTCCAAAAGTCCCTTCTTGCTATTATCTATGAAGCCTCAGACAAGTTTACTTAATATCACCAGATGGTGCATATGGGACTACATAGTATTTGGCATGAAGCAGCTAGTGGGAGGACAATAATGGCAACAGACATGTTGAATTGAAAGTCTGGAATATATGTAAAACTCCATTTTTGTTCCTTTCCTCCTGATCCTATATTAATAAAGCATTTTCCCCCCTAACTGTAATAACAAGACTTGTGTGATTTTCTTTTTGTTACTGTTGTAGGGGTTTTTTACATTTTCAGTGTATTTCAGTGAATTTCTGCTTGAATACGTAGCAATGATTAGATAATACTAAGAATGGTCATAGATGCAAATGTTGCTCATTATACATCACTAGGTAATAGGATGCATCATCAGAATTGGAAGGAAAAATGTGCTGATTAGAGCAAGGTCAATAATTGAGTTTAATATTGTGTCACCAATTATCACTGTAGAACCATTACCATGATTAAGTCCATTGATTTCTCTGAGTAGGTGGGAATGAGAATGGGAAGGTGGATCAAAGGAGGTTGTTGTTTTGTTATACCTGCAGGTATATATACTAACCCCATTACTTCCAAATGGGAGAAAATTGAGAGTCCAAAAGAAAATATTAATTCAGAAACAGCAGGTGTAGCTGGCTTTTATGGGGTGTTAAGTTTTACTGTATATCATAGGTTCTTTTTTTGTTTGTTTAGTTTTTTTCCCTTTCCTAGAATTTTTAACTTGGTGACTTTTCTATATGCTATCTATTTTTGCTATATTTTAAAGACAACTCATTAAATTTAAGAGCCTAAAGAAATTTAGAAATCATCTAGTTCAAGCATCTCATTTTTCAAATGAAGAAATTAAGATCTGATTAAGCTAGAATAAACATCATTTTGCCATACTTGAGAAAAGGAATGATAACTTACTCCTTAAACAATTCTCACCACCACAAGAATATACCCTTAAAACAAGTATTCAAATGAATCGCTAAGAAATTTGAGTTTCTAGCAGAAAAACTAATAGAGGGATAGGAAATGGATCAGTGATTTCAATGATCTAGGCAACATCTAATGAAAGACCTACTTTTACCAGTATTAATTTAGTATATGCTATGTAAGTTATAGTTTAAGAGCATTTCCTGGGGGTCTTGAGAGGTCATGTCCAGGCTCACTCTGGTAAGTATGGACCACAGAAGGGCCAGTCTCAGAGTCCAGTTCTCTATCCACTATACAAGTTTTTTTGGGGAAATGACAACAATTTATATTTATTCATTTCTCCAACATCTTCACTAATATTCTTGGTTTCATTTCTTACCATAGTGTGAAGATGACTCTAAATGTAGAAAACTATGTTGCCAACAAAACGAAAACTCTGACATGCTTTATTATCATGTCAGAGTTTTCGTTTTGTGGGGAACATAGTTTTCTTTATTATCATTATTATTATCATATTATAGTATGCTTTATTATCATGCTAAAAAGTTTATGTATAGATACAGATGACTAGATATATAAAGTCACTTGGTCTGAGGAGCAGTTTGTTTAAGTTCAGAAAACTTTATTACACAGTTGGCACCGTTATGACTTGCCTAAAGTCATATGACTAGCATTAAAAACAATTCTTGAGCTTAGGTCTTCCAACTCTCTGACCTATGATTTTTCCATTCTTCCAATTTTCTATCATGTGCGTGCGCACACACACACACACACACACACACATATATATATTACATACACACATATGTATACATATACAGAGTATGTAAATATTTGTATATATTCCATTATTCATATTTATTTATAAACATGTAAAAATATAAATGTTTTTTTGAGTAGATGTTGTTGAATGACTTGGATTGCTTAGAACAAAATATCTTAAACTGAATATAAAAGAGGGGAAATGCATTAAATTTTACTCAGAATGCAGACAAAGAGAATAAGAAAAATAGCCAGGGATCATTTTACTAAGTGGCTGTTTCTAACTAGTAAAAACTGAGAAGGAACTTGGGGTAGCAGGTTATTGCCTAATTCTAACACTGACTCATTTTGTGGCTCTGTGTAAGTTGTGTAACTTCCTAGTATCCCAGTTCGGCCAGTTCAAATACAGGGATAAGGATATTTGCCTACTTTCAAATGGGAAAAGCTATGGAGGTACTTAAAATTAATCTTCCATTAAGGAACAGCAGAGCTAGTTTTTCATGTATCCTGTGACAATCCTGACACATCTCTAGAAGTTTCTGTGGGTACATTGTATACCTCATGCTTCCAAATCACTTTCCAAAAATTCTGAATTGCCCACAGAATTCCTTTTAGCCAAGTCAGAATCAGAGGAGGTGTTTATCATAAGTTTAGTCAACATTGCAGTTAGGCTAAATCACGTACATTATATTTTTCTTCCATATTCTTTACCACCCACTCCCAGTCCCCTAAAAAACAATGCAAGTGACTAAAGATCAGGGATTTAATCCATTTATTCCTTGATTCTAGCATAAATAGGCAAGTAAGAAATGGATTGAATTGTACCATCTACCAATAGTTTTTTTATTCTGTGTGGAGGGCACCCTTCTTGGTTGCCAAGTAAGACAAAATCGATTATCAATCACTTAGTCAATAAGCATGAAGTGCCTACCATGATAAACACAGCCAGTTGCTTGTGATAAAAAGACAAAAAAGAAAAAAGAAAAGAAATATCTCCTGTTTTCAAGCTGCTTACATTCTGTCAACTAGATTTTATCCAAAAAAAGTTTGAGGAGGGAAGCAGTAGTAGCTGGGAGGGCCAGAAAAAGCTCCATTTAGGAGGTGGCACTTGATCCACTTTGAAGTCAACTAGAGATTCTAAGAAGCAGAGACAAGGAGACAGTGCATTGTAGCCAAGGAGATCAGCCTAGACAAAGGTGTGAAAATGGGCAATGGAAACTTGGGTTAAGAAACAAATAGCTGGAAGACTTCATAAGAATAAGTCAATAAATAAGACAAAGTCAGTTTAAAATACAATAGCAACTTTTCCCCCCCTTTCATTTATATTCTGGAACATGATAAAAGTTATGAATGGGCCAATCTAATACACAGTATTCCTATAGTAGTATTCCTATAGTAAGACATAATTCTTCTACTTTTGTCATTGTAGTTAAAACCATATTAAAAGATACATGCTAATATAATAGTCCCATTCTACATCCAGATTTCCAAGGAACAGTTTCATATATTTGACTTGATTCTAAGCCCACAGTCCTTTAAAATAATTTTATAATTTGTCCTCCCACTGCCCTTTCCAAATTTAAGAATACCACTGCAGAAAGAAAGAAGGAAGGAAAGAAAGAATGAATGAAACTCTCAATCCAAACATGTGTAGTACAACAAAACAAATTTTCACATTGGACGTGTCCCAAAGTATGTCTTTCTCTGCATTTAAAATTCATTTACTTTTTAAAAGGTGTGAATGATGTGTTTCATCTTCAATCTTTTCAGGATATAATAGGTCGTATTTTCATGATGCCTACAATGTGGTAAATAGTATGTCAAGTGTTTTACAAATATCATATCATTTTATTCCACCTGGGAGTCAGGTGCTATTCACATTCCCATTTTACAGATAAAGAAACTGAGAAAAACAGAAACTAAGTAAGTGACTGAGGCAAAATTTGAATTGACTCCAGGCAGGCACTGTGGTGGCATTTATTAAACTCATTGCATGGACTGGAGTTCTGTAGTCTTTTGAAATTTCTTTTTCTCTGAGTGTCACTCCTCCCAAATTCCTTCCCCAGGGCCATTTGCTATGTTACTGATAATTTCACATTATAGTAGCTTTAAAAAGAAAGATTTGGGGGTTAGGAAGAAGCACAATATGATTTCATGGCGTGGGAAGTTTCTCTTAAGGCACTTTCTCTGCTAATGCTGATCAGTTCCTTCTCTTTAATTTTTAGGATTAAAGGGTTGTCCTGGTAGGGCCAGAGTCATATAGCCAACGTGTTCCAGTGCAGTCCTTTAACTCAGCTCTTCCTAACTTCAAGGCTAATTCTCCATCCACTAGAGCTGAAATCAAAATATGTGATAAAATTGGGACAGAAAAATACATTTACAGCAACACTATCCAATATGGGATCTAAACCCAACCACTTTCCAACTTCCCTAGGGATATCTGACTGAATATTTAGCCTTGCTCCTGACCTGATCCCAGCCCTGAGTAATTAGCCCAACCCCTGCTCTGTAGGAGGAACATGATAATTTGGTAGCTTGCCTCTTGGCTGATAACAAAGGCTGTTGCATCTTGATGCCTGTATAACAGTTGCTGTGGATCACAGCTGTTGTCCACAGGAATATCAACCTTCAAGGGTACTACTGTCCATGGTGCTGATGGGGGTGGTCTCCAAATACCAGTGAGAAGAAACTGCATGAAATCTCAAATAGCATCAGCAGACTGCTGGGAGCAATTGGAGGGAGATTTAATTTCTGCACATAGCACATTACAAGAGGGGAAGGGAACTCCTAATTTTTGGCAACAGTGGTATGAAAAATGTGCTTTGAACTCAGCTACCATTTTGTTTTTCTCTTTTTCCTCTTTCCTTTGCTTCCTGGATAGAGCACCAGCTCTGAAGTCAGAAAGACCTGAATTCAAATCTGGTCTCAGACACTTAACACTTCCTTGCTGTGTAACCCTGGACAAGTCACTTAACCCAAGTGCCTCAGCAAAAAAAAAAAAACAACAAAAAAACCACACCTTGGAATCATTCCTATATTGTTATTTTAATGCTTACTTTTCAGAGCCTGGTACAATATTTTTGAACCTGAAACCTTGGGGAATGAGACAGATATTAGGAGAAGCTCTCATTTCCAACCCAACTTATTCTTGACTCTACTGTCCATTCCACTTTTTCATTCTATTAAATGTGAGAAACATATAATCACAGAATCTCTGTGTTAGAAGGGATGTCAGCAGTTAACCAGAACAGCCTAGGATGGTCATCAAGAATCTTTGCTTCAGTAACCCCAACAGATGATCATTTAGCCTTTCCTCAAAGACCTCCAGGGAGGAAGAAGTCACTGCCTCCTAACAGATCTTCTTGTACCTGTGGACAGTACTAATTTCTAGGAAATGCTTCTTTTTATCAAGTCTAAATCTGTCTCTGCATCATCCACTCATTAGTCTGGATTCTACCCTTTGGGGTCAAGCAAGACAAATCTAGATCAGGATCCTTCACCCTGTATCTTAGATGTCTTTGCTTCTTTAGGTCTGTATCTTTTATTCCTTCAGTATTCAAACACAGCATAGTTTCAGTTACTTCAAGCCTCTCCTTTTTTCTTTTCTCTCCTTTGTAGTATATGCAGCATACACTAAATTAGCTTACAAATGCTTTTCAAAGCAGTTGGTTCCCCTTTTTTGAGTAACCTCCTAATGAAATAAATCCCTTTCCTTCCAAATTAATAATATAATACAATAAATACAAAATAGTTGCCAGGTAGGCATGTCTAGCCATGCTGGGATTTCATGGAGTACTGAGTATCTGTTTCTACTAGATTCATTAGAATAGCACCTCAGGTATGGATGGATTTACAAACTCATTGTTACCTGAAACTAGGCAGGAAGAAAATTGTAAAATGAAAAAAAAAATCTTGATATTTAGTTGAAAAAACAATGAGCAACAATTTTGTTTCATTTCTTCCCAAGCTCCACTCATGATTAGCCTGATTTTCTCCCACACGACACAGTGGCCTCCTCACCCTGGAGTTTCAGAACATCCTTACAGCTTCTACATACTGGACATTCACTATGTTCCAGCTTTATCCCAATGGAAGCACATTTCACCCAGGGTTTTCTTCTTCTAATCGGTTGGTTCCTCTAAGAACCTGCACTTTTTAAGGTAAGTGACTAGGTCAATGAATGTCTTCATTATTCTCTACTCTGCTCCTGACTCTTTGGACTTCTTTCTGTACCATTCCCCACAAAAAAAGGTAGGTACCTTTCTCTATTCTTCATTCCATTTCAATACACATACCTTTTCAGTTTCTTTTTATATGTTGTCTTCTTCCATCAGAATGTAAGCTCCTTGAGGACACTGATTGGTTTTCCTTCTGCTTATATTTGCATTAGCAGTCCTTAGCATAATGCCCACCCCCAAGTAAGTAAATAAATACTTGTTGAATGACTATTATGTGTTTACAACTCACCATGGTATACAAATAGAGTATATTTACATATATAATATATACACACATATATATAATACGCCTTATATATTATACATAAATGTGTGTTATATATTATGCTCAACTGTATGTGTGTATATGGTATAAATATATATATATATATATATATATACATATACATGAGTATAATATGTATGTGTACATATGCATTTGTAAATAAACATATATCCCACTCAACTCTGGCATCACATAATATTTTAGTTTAGTGTTAGGCAGAAAAGTATGCTCTAACATCAGTTCCTTCTCTACCACTATGCCGATAAAGCAATATTTTCATACTGTACACAAATAACTAATCTCCTACAAATAGTAGGTTTACAAACAGGAAACATGGGGCAAGCAATTTCTTTTAAAAATCACTCTCTGGACTTACATCAACTGATGCTGAGTGAAACAAGCAGAACTAGGGGATCATTATACACTTCAACAATGATACTGTATGAGGATGTATTCTGATGAAAGTAGATATCTTCAACATAGAGAAGAGCTAATCCAATTCTAATTGATCAATGATGGACAGAATCAGCTACATCCAGAAAAGGAACACTGGGAAATGAGGGTAAACTGTTAGCATTGTTTTTTTGTTTTGTTTTGTTTTGTTTTTTCCCAGATTATTTTTACCTTCCTAATACAATCCTTCCTTTGCAACAACAACAACAATAAAATTCAGTTCTGCACATATATATTGTACCTAGGATATACTATAAGATATTTAATATGTATGGGAATGCCTGCCATCTAGGGGAATGGGTGGAGGGAAGGAGGGGAAAAATTCAGAACAGAAGGGAGTACAAGGGATAATGTAAAAAAAAATACCTATGCATATGTACTGTCAAAGAAAATGTTATAATTACAAAAATTAATAAAACAATTTTTAAAAATCACTCTCTGAAGTGTGGAAGTCTTTTGGCTTCAAACCTAGCTGCTTTGGGAACAGGAAAAACTTCTCTTGTTAGAGTAATCATAGAGCTTTCTACCAGCACCATTAAGGCACAGTTAGTTGCATACTGCTAAAATCCCAGAGCTCTCTTGATGGTGTCATCTCTGTCCCTCTGAGGCTGTCATTCATATCTTAACCTACTTGATATCCAAAAAAGCCACTCTGGTAACTTTAAGATTTTAGTCACCTCCCTCAAATGAAGGTTCCCCCACCATGACTCTTGCTTGAGTTAGGGTGACTGAATCCAATTTGCCAATTTTTTACCTTAGGGTTTAGACTGGTTGCCCCGATACACATGGCCAGCATTTCCCACTGAATTTTTCTGAAGTTAGGGACAAAAACTTATGCCCTACCTTTAAAATGAGTCAGCTAAGTGATATGGTGAATAGAATGCTAGACTTAGAATCAGGAAGATTTGAGTTCAAATATGGCCAGAGACATTTACTAGTTGTGTGATCCTGCTCAAGTCATGTGCCTCTCTATGTCAATTTTCTTATCCATAAAATGGGGATAATAATAGCACTTACCTCACAGGTTATTGTAAGGACCAAATGAGATGATAATTGTAAAGTATTTTGCAAATGTTAAAACACTATATGATTGCTAGCTATTATTATTAATATTGTCTTTCTAAATTCTGTCATGCTATACCAGAAGCTAGTACTCAACTATTCAAGTTGTCTTAAAGCTTCCATCATGCTCAAGAAAGCACTAGAAACATGGGAGGGGAGGGAGAAGAAATGGTGGCCTCTGATAGCAATGCCCTCCTCCCCTTTATATTTCAGTCAAAAAGATGAGAGCAGAAATATGATTTATCTCAACCTCCATACATCAGTCATAAACAAAGCCTTGCCACTATTATTTTTCCATCCATCATTCAATACTTTATTGTCAACACTGGGGATCTGCCTTACAACTATACTTGGAGCCCAACCTTGACTATAGTAGCTTGTGGTTTCTTTCAGGTTCAGTGCAGAAAGATTGTCTCCAAAGAATGAGACAATTTATAATTTGATTAAGCATGAAACATCTTGCAACTTTAAGAAAAATTAAATTTTAATAAAAGGTTTTTTATACAAAGAAACTCTACAAATTGTAGAACATTCCAAATAGAAAAGCTTTGTGAAGTTGTGAGTATTGACCCAATTTCATTGAACTACTTTTGATATTCATGATTTCAGAAAAAAAATTTAAATAAATTTTATTGATACTTTGGAAAGTTCAATCAATTATAATCAAGTTACAATCAATACAACCTATATTTTCCAAGAGATTCTTCTTCCTTCCCTCTTCCAGAAACTAATCCCTTATCAAAAATAATAAAAAAGAAGGGAGAAAATAGTTCAGTAAAACAGACTCTTAGACTGAAAAAAATCTGACAATATAAGTGTTCCACGGCCATAGTCCCCAAGATCAAGAGAATATGAAAAGCTTTTTAAAGACAGAAAAGACCAGGTTATTAGTAATAATATATCCAATGGAAACATGGGACTAGTAAATAAATATGATTATGATCAGTTCCCTTAAAATAATAAGCCAGTCATGAACCAGATACTCTACCAATAAGAAGACTACCCAGAAACTGACAAAGAGCATTAAACCTTCTTTCCAGCTCAGTGCCTTTCATGTGGCATACTATCTAAGCAGGTGCCTTATGGCTCTTTCTTCATACATGCTTCCTTCAACGAAATGTTTAGAATCCTTCAAACAAAATAAGCTCCTCTTCTTACCAGGGATGTACTTTAGGTGTGACCTGGGAAGGGATTAGTTGCAATTCCTTTCTTTTTGTTCTTCCTCTAGAGATTTATTGTGCAGCTTGCTTCCTTGTTTTGGTGATGATCAAGCAAGAGATTTTTTTTTTTTTTTAACTGAATCAGAGTTCCAACTGCAGAAACTACTATTTCCTCCAACAGATAAATCTGAAAAGCTGGTTGGCCAATTTCCCCCCCCTTCTTCCTCATATATTCAGCTCAGAGAGCATTCTACTCAAGATAAAAATGACAATGGGATGGTTTATTCCACACATTTGATTTTTCTGAGTCATTATGCTGTGAATGCTAAACTGTCTCAACGATACAGGTGTTTGTAGAGATGGAAAAAGAAGTTACAAAGTCAAAGAAATTGGTTAGCAGATGGTGAAATGTGGCATGGGAGTTTCCTCCAAAAAGTAATTATATAAAGTCTTTATGTAAGTGTTTTTTCTTTCCTGTGTTACTTCTGTATGTACATATATATGTATATATGTACACAAATACATATGTTGTGCAGTTTTAAATTGAGTTAGACAAAGGGACCTTCTAGACAGTATTGCAAATGGAACAATCTGGAATAAGTCAGTGAAGGCCAAGGGTAGAGTTTGGTAAAATAGCAAAATCAAGACACCAAACCCAGCTCTCTACCATTATCTTTACCCCACACACAGAGACCAGGAACAGAATATGCATTTTGTATATACACACAGATGTACATATGTGTACACACATAGTTTATGTATATATATACAAACATATGTAAACTGCCCACACAATATAGACCCACAGTTTTTATGTGTGTCTACATATGTGCATGTATATTAGATTACTCAGGTTTGAAGTTTCAAGGAACAGCCATATGAATAGATCTACTCAAGACAAAAAATGAGTGCTCACATGTATAGACATGCATTTTATATACACATACACATATAGGTCAAATAAGGTTAATAAGCACAGAGTTTGGTAAAATGTTAAAATTCAATTCTCTGCTACACCATATTGATTTGTGTGTGTGTGTGTGTGTGTGTGTGTGTGTGTGTGTGTGTGTAAACCAAAGCCAGATATTTTCCCACTACAATATACTATCTTTCAATGTGTCTATGTATATACACACATATACATGTGTATGCTATATATAATATTGCACATATATCGTTAATAGATATATGACATATGTGCTTTTTTGTTTTGTTCAGTCATTTTTCAGTCATGTCCAACTCTTCATGATCCTATTTGGAGTTTTCTTGATAGAGATATTGGAGTGATCTGCCATTTCCTTCTCCATGTCATTTTATAGATGATAAAATTGAGGCAAACAAGATTAAGGGATTTTCCCAGGGTCAAACAATTAGGAAGTGTTTGAGGCCAGATTTGAATTCAGGTCTCCCTGTCTGTCTGTCATTCTATCCACTAAGCCATCTAGCTATTCCTACATATACACTTATACACACATATTATTACGTGTACATGAAAATATGAAATATTAATATATTTTGTATATATATATGTATATATATATGTGTATATATATATATATATATATATATATATATATATATATATATATATATATATATATGAAAAGCAATTTGTTGTAGTAGAAAGAGAGCCGGACTTCATGTGTCCAGAGGTCTAGTGTTGAATCTCCCTCTCCCTTGACATTTATTTATTTGTTGTGTGAGCATAGTCAAATTACTTTTCACTCTGAGCCTCATACAGAGGGATTAGGTAAGAACTCTTCATAAAACCTTTGCAGATAAAGACAGCTAGTATAATTGATAAATATCCCATTCCTCTCAAGGTCTTCGGCCCCATACTACCCTTATCCTTATCTGATCTACTCAAGATAGACACATTTGCAATAAACTCCAATTTTCTTTATCTATCTCTGTAAAAAACTGCCCAGCCCCTAAGTTGTGTGGATCTTTGAGGATCAGGCTATTGGACTGGAGTAGTGGTGTCAAAGTCAAATAAAAATGGATCCTTGATGCCACATATTGGCTCTGAAAACCACAAATCGGCATTCTCTCTATTGTATTTTTATTTATTTTATTAAAAGAAATTTCCAAGTACATCTTAATTTGTGAAAAATTTTGAGGTTCTGTCTGTCTTCTGGGAGCAGTTATTTGCATCTATATTTTCCAGGAAAAAAAAGACCCCTGAAGAAAATATTGAAGCCCATATACACATATTATAGGTACTTCTCCTACATGAGTGGATATGCCCATGCAACTGGTATAGAATATAGTAAGTCCTGAAATTAAGGTAGATCTATTCATATTGCTGTTCCTTGAAACTTCAAACCTGACTAATCTAGAACCTTATCTTCCTCATTTGTGAAATGGAAATAATATACCCAGTACCCCCTTCACAACAAGGCTATCATGAAGTTCAAAATAGAAATGTATATAAAGTCTTTTAGAAGCCTTAGAATATACATTGTCATATACATAATCCTTATGGTAGTAGAGAGCTTCCTTTTTTTCCTATTATCCATCCTCCTTTTCAGTAAAATGGGACTTCCAAAATAATCAACTTGCAGGGAACAAAATACATAAGGCATTTTGCAAATCTTTAAGTACTGTATTATTATTATTATTATTATCATTGCTACTTATTATTAGTTATTTTCCTTGATACTTCTGTGGATTTCAAGCTATAGACCACCCTTTTAAATAGGATCAGACCACAGGTAAATGATTTTTTTTAATATAAAAGCTTTACATAGGGACACAAAAGCCTTTTTAAAAAACAAGATGCATTTTCCTACCAGAGTCTCAGTTATCTTTAAGAGACTCCTATGGGCTGGTGAGGCTTTCAAGCTTTCTAATCCCCATTTCTTTCTTTAAAAAAATATTTATTTATTTTAGTTAATTTATTTTATTTATTCAATATTTTCTCCAGTTACATTCAAAACAATTTTTTATTTACATTTGTTTTAAGATTTTTGAGTTCTAGGTTCTCTCCCTTATTCCTACCCACAATTAAGAAACCACATGTGAAGTTACACAAAAATTTTCCATAAATCAAGTTGTGAAAGAAAACATAGATCTCCCACCCTAATGAAAATAAAAACCTTCAGGAAAAATTAAGTCAAAAATAGAGAGAGAAAGTAATAGAGAATGCTTCAGACTATATTCAGACTCAATGAGTTCCTTCTCTAGATATGGATAGAATTTTTTATCATAAATCCTTCAGAGTAGGTGTGGATGATTGTACTGCTAAGAATTACCAAGTCATTTACAAATGGTCATCCCAAAACATTGCTATTACTTTTCATACAGTATATTTCATTTTGTT
The DNA here is from genome assembly GCF_048593235.1 of Sminthopsis crassicaudata. NCBI lineage: Eukaryota > Metazoa > Chordata > Mammalia > Dasyuromorphia > Dasyuridae > Sminthopsis > Sminthopsis crassicaudata. Next base: position 69,908,564 of record NC_133619.1, on the reverse strand, counting down.
CATGGAGGACTTTCCAGGTGTTTTTTGGTTTTTGTTTTGTTTTTGTTTTTTTCCCTGAGAGCATCCTGCTCATTGTTTTCTAGAGAACAAAAATATTCCAACTGAGAAACTTGCTTTGAATTTTTTTTACAATTACTATTGCTAATTGAATCCCTTCTTTCTCTCCTTTCACCCTGTCCCTCCTCAAAAGTGTTTTGCTTACTGACCACTCCCACTCGCAATATGCCCGCTTTATTATCACCCTTCCCCTCTTTCCCATATCCCATTCCCCTCCTATTTTCCTGCAGGGTAAGATAGCCAATCCCCATTTCTAAAGGGGGGGGGGGACTTCAGGGAGACAAGGGAACACGGATAATGCCATATGATTCACTAACATCCTGGGATAGACTAACCTAACCTCCATTTCAGCCCTCCCCTTTTCCCCTCTCCTCCTCCTGCCCTCTCCCTCAGTTTGATTTTATCTTGTCTATAGCTTTCAGATAAAGGTGAAATGATCTATGGGAATTTATAAGCCTGTTGCTTTCTCCCCTCCACCTTCCTTGTCATTGCAACATTTATCCCTGCGTTTTTTAAAATTTGCATTTGTGCCAGGTCAATGCCAGTTGCCCTGTTATACAAACCCACACCCATGAGAGATCTCTCTAGGTTCAGGAACACAGTGATAATGACTATTTGGTTTCGGTGTATGAGTGCATGAAGCCCCAGGCCACGCTGGTTGAATTTCCAGAAAGAACAAGATTCTAAGGAAGGGGCCCTCTCTAACCCATACCACTGTTTTCTTTATCAGTGACAAAAGAAGCAGGAAACTGTGTTGAAGGGTAACCAGAACTAGAGAGGAGGAAAATATAGTATGGATCCACTCCTCCATTCCATAATAATCTCTAGATCTGAGTCATATTTTTTTTTCATAAATGGTAATTTTTAAAATATGTGGTAATGGCGGTTTTCAGACAACAGCTACAGCTACTGCCTCAGGGCTTGACTTCATAGACATAACTTGAAGCTTTGTCTACTCAAAAACTGGAGGGGAAAAAAAAAAAAAAGGAATTGAAAGAGCCCTGAGCTAAGGGACAGGTGACCTGGATACTGCTCCTGCTGTTAACCAATACCAGTAATTTAGTCCTTGAACTTCATTCAGAAGGTTTACTGGATTTCTATAAGGTCTGGAGCTATAGACAGGATTCTAAGAATTAGAGCTTAACGTGACCACAAGAGGCCATGGAAACCAAACCCCTCATTTTACAGATGGGGAAACTGAGGCACAAAGCTATTAAGTGACTTGTCCAACATCACAGAAGATGAGGATGGAGTAGAACAGAAGAAAAGGAATTGTTTCTCACATGGGGGAGTTCTAGGTGTATTGCTACACAGGTTTAATTTTACTAAAGTAAACAATATTCTACTCATCTGGCAGTAGAGGAAACCAAGAGGCAAACATTCAATACACTGACATATTTGTGGGAAGAAAAAGGAGAAAAATAGATCATGCTTGGAGAGAAGAAAGGAAAGGAATCTAGATCTTTAAATGGCAACAAAAATAATAAAGAACTAAAAATTAGCAAACTGGAATTATATTACCACTTTATTATTATATAGCATTTACATAATACTTTAAGGTTTATAAAATGTTATATATAATATGCATATCTATATATCTAGATCTAGATGTATCTATGTACCTATCTACCTTTATGTTAAATTATACCAATCCTGTGAGGTAGATATTATTATTACCTCCATTTTATGAATGAGGAAATTGAGGCTGCAAATTATTAACAATTAGTTAAAGTATGCCAGATCTGAGTTCAGATTTTCTTGACTTCAAATCCTATGTTCCATCCATTATGACACCTAGCTGACTTAGAAACATCCACTTTAATCAAATAGCTTTTCTACATTTGAAAACAATTAGTTTTCCTATCATTCAATGTCCTCATGTAGAAAATGAAGGTAAAAATTGATCCATAAATATTAATAAATCTGTGACAGGTATTGTGCTAACCATTTGGAATACAAATACAGAAATAAAACATAATATAGGTACTTATCATCTACAGTGGTGCAATAGAGTGCCAGACCTGTCAAGAAGATTTTATGTTCCTAAGTTCAAATCCAGCCTCACTCACTTCTTAGTGTGACCTTGGGAAAGATGCTTAACTCTGTTTGCCTCAATGTCCTCATCTGTAAAATGAGTTGGAGAAGGAAATAGTAAACCATTTCAGTATCTCTGCCAAGGAAAACCCAAATGGAGTCACAAAGAGTAGGATATGACTGGGAAAATAACTGACTAACCCACATCACCTGTGATTAAATGACAGGTTAGGATACTATGATTTTCATGGTTTCTATGGGTGTGACGAGGTCATCCCTCCCTGCTAGGTAGAGCCCAGACATTTAGCTTGAACTTAAAATGCCTTTTCAGAAGAGGAGACTCAGAAAGATCCCTTTTCTCTTTAGAGGAATGGAATGTTTCATAGCTACAGAAAAAAAAAAAAAAAGAATTCCTTAACCAAGTCATGAAACTCTTGGACCAGACGCTCTCCAGAAAATAGTATAGGAGAGTATCTTTCATA